>NC_133474.1:2087525-2349008 GCF_025370935.1 Choristoneura fumiferana
CTCGATCGCGTTCGCGTTAAAATCTCAATGAGACTATCGCGTATGAATTCGCCGCTAGAGGCGTTAGTGTAGCGTGAGGTCTTGTAAATGTCAAATCTCATAGTTTTTTGGGTGAGCTACGGGTTTATTTGTAATTAGAATAATTTTGTGAATATTTTGCAATATCTGAAATTAATTATGGCAAATATGCGTTCCGGGCAATGAATTTCTGTGTTTTGAGACAGTTTTGTCTTTCGGAAACCTTTGTCTCCCTTTTTTCCGAACAAAACGGGGACTATGCCAACACTGTGAACGCGATCGAGACGTATTTTGTAACCAAAAACTTACACTAAGGGCACTGAGCACTACTCTGAACTTACTTTAAGTAATTTCTTTATACAGGCTGTAAATTTTTTAAACTCCCGATTAAATACCATTTAGGTAGACGTGTGAGTGTTCGTCTGTATCTACTTTCCACTCGGACAATGCAGACTAAGTACACGTATACAGCGATGGATTATGGTACGTAATTCCCAATAGACACACTGCTGTCTCTTTTATTGATAAAAACTATCCTAGGTATGTCCTTCCCCGGGACTCAAACTAAGTACCTGTATGCCGAGTTAAATCTAAATCGGTTCAGTGGTTTAGACGTGAAGAGGTAACAAACAAACAAACGAACAGAGTTATAAAGTTTCGCATTTATAATACTAATGTTCACCCACTGCTTCGCACACGTAAATTGGGAAATATCGGGATTTTTAAAAATTCCCGTGGAAATTCCCGAAAATAAAATCTGCTTTTTTATTGACGTTACATTAAAAACAATCGTGTCAAATTTCATGACTCTAAGCCAAGCGGTTGTTGTTTCGAGATTATATCCCTATCCCGTGGGAATATCTGAATAAAAAGCCTATGTTTTATTCCTGATGTCCAGCTATCTACTATCTACATACCAAATTTCATCCAAATGCGTTCAGCCGTTTCAGCGTGAAGGAGTAGGTAACAAAGATACTCACTCACTCACAAACTTTCGTGAATGTTACCTATTAAAGATAGCAGTAGCCATCCACCAGGCTCTTTGCTCTGAAGAAAGAAGAAGAAAACATTGGCCCCAACAGCCACCAGATCTTGGAGAGAAGTGTCTCTAAGTCTGGCACTTCTTCGGGCTATGTCGCTTACGTTGGTCCTTCTAAGACTATCCTTATTTCTGACTTGATGGTGTAGAGAAACTCCGAGCACAGCCCTTCGCTTGTAAACCACCAGCTATTCGGTGACATTCGTGTACTTATCATTTATTTCCTTTTATGGGTCTTAGCCTCCTCAATACACACACACACACACACACACACAAACATCACGCCTGTATGCCCAAATGGGGTAGGCAGAGCACACGAAACGTTACCGCTTCGGAGCCACTTTTAACAAATTTAGGTTTTATGTTTGACAAAAACGGTACAATAGTGACAGGTTGCTAGCCTGTCGCCTAAGGTATACCTTAACCTATCCGCAGTCGCATCTTACGACATCCACGAAAGAAATGGAGAGGTGTAATTCTAACTTGAATCCCTCCTCCTCAATGATTTAGATTTTTCTCTTTTTTTTCTTTCCCTGGCCTCCTTCTACACGATAATATTTACTTTCCTTGTTTTGGATTGTGGAGAGGAAGAGCTCAGGCGCATAATACGCATGGAATAGGATATAAGATCATAAATAAAACGCAACTGACTACTAAACTGGAACCACATATTGCGTGTTTATTGAAACTCCGTCAGAATTTAAATATAAAATTATCAATATCTTTATCTTACATGAAGATGATTAACAAACTGATACGCCCTCTGAATTATTCTAAAGCTCGTTTCAGTCGGTTGTAAACCAGCGTCCCAACAGAGGTCAAATTGATCACGGGTTGTGTTTCGGTTAGACCCAGAGCCCGCGGCAGTCAGACCTTTGTTATAGTATAAAGGCTGAAAGTTTTTTATGTGGTACTAACGCAGATTAGGAACGATCCCCAACTATGAAATTTGGATATTCAGTTCTGGATGGCAAACGAGCAAGTGGGTCTCCTGATGGTAAGAGATCACCACTGCCCATAGCCACTCGCAACACCAGGGGGATTGCAGATGCGTTGCCAACCTAGAGCTAGATGGGATACCTCAAGTGCCAGTAATTTCACCGGCTGTCTTACTCTCCACGCCGAAACACAACAGTGCAAGCACTGCTGCTTCACGGCAGGATTAGCGAGCAAGATGGTGGTAGCAATCCGGGCGGACCTTGCACAAGGTCCTACCACCTGCAAAAGCCTCTTTGCCAGGCAACCCTAAAATATGTTTAAATAGACGCCTGACAAAATTATATCAGCAAGTATATTGCTTCTAATACTTATTTAGCGCCTGTTACAAGGAACACTCATGTGATTACCCTTAAATTGTCAACATTTAAAAAAGTTCATGATTCAAACCTCGACGTTACCATAAAGTCGAAAAAAATACAAAAGATTGCCTTGAATCATGTCCGCCGTGGCGGACACTATCAATTTAAGAATTGAAACATTGACTTCTACAAACGCTAAGGGCTCGTCTCCGGTTAGGACTTAGTTTATGCTTGCGTAAACGGATTGGTTTCTAGAAACTATCGAGCTCTGTCGTTGCAGATGATCAGTACCCCTAGTGTAAGTTTTCGGTTACAAAATACGCCTCGATCGCGTCCGCGTTAAAATCTCAATTTATATGGAAACACGAACATCGCAAACGTTCCGCTAGATGGCGCTGTTCGTGTTTCCATATAAATTGAGATCGAGACGTATTTTGTAACCGAAAACTTACACTAAGGGTACAGGGATGGCAGCCTAACGCTTAGCTTCGGTCCACCTTCAGCGCAAAGCGTACAGAGCCGCTTCGCACGAAGCCGTCGTTGGCGATATTCTTTGCCCACGCCTTGCACTCGATGTTGATCAGGACGCCCGCTGTAACAAACAACGAATGATGAGAATAGGTAGCTGGAAAATGTTGTCACACAAATCCTAGGAAAGTAAGAAAACATTTCATCCTTGATTCTACAGGAAAGATTTTCAAAATAAAACTTTATCCTATCCGTAGACGTCCACATCAGAGGTCTTAATCTCCTGAGCCCTCGCGTACTTTATAAAGGCACAGAATAGATAATAGTACAAGTAATAAAGGTCCAATTAATCTGTTAAAAAAATTCTAATCGGTTCATAAATGACGGAGTTCTCAGGTAACAAATTTTAAAATACAACCGAATGATAACCTCCTTTTTGAAGTTGGTTAAAAAGTTTAGGACTCAGGAGGTTATTGTGTAACATACAGATCTGTTCACTCACGAAGGAGTGCCCCTCCATTTTATAATTGTAGTTGTAATCGTATCCGTATAATACGACAAGTTATATATTGTGTGCGTACCTAGCTCAAAAGTGTCTTCAGTCGCAAGCGTCGCAAGTCAGTCACGCACACTAAAACAACGTGTAAGTACGAGGTTTACTCGTACACATTGACAATTAGCTGTGGAGGGGCGCTCCTTCGTGGGTGAACAGATCTGTATTTAGAATTACAACCGTTTTTACCACTTCTTTCTGTTACACTGTACAAGATAGATACGGTAGCCCGCTGTAATAAGGACCAAATGCTGAGAAATTGGAGGGTTTTGATACAAATCCTATGGTAGCTTCATCATCATCTCTGCTTTTATGCATACGTCCTTCTGCAGATAACAGGTTCGCAGAATGACAGAGCCGTAGTAGTACCTACGAAATTTTCTTTTACGATTCCTCACGTTATTTTTAAAAACTACAGTATAAAATCAAAGAAAATGTATGGGGTTCTTTAGTTACAAAATTAAAACTAAATATGTTGACTATGTTATTATTATCTACGTTCAGTGCCAGTGTAGAATGCTTCCACCGTCTTAAATAATATATATATATTGTAGATGTGATGTCTCTCAATGTCATACATAACATAAATCTAATTTGATTCTGAAATATAAATTTCAGGTCAAGTAAACCATTAAGCTGGGAATTCGCGCTGTCATCGTTCATCCACCATTACCTCTCATATTTCGTTTTCTAAATTTTTTTACCGTACAACGGAAAAACCTACTAGACACTGGCAAAATTTTCCTCCAACGGACAGAGCCATATTTTTCTAAAAATCTAATCTAATCTAACCATTAATCTTTCGGATCAGGCAAGAGCATTAGGCTACCACGACTCCCCCTATGATACCATCAGCCAAATATGTGGTCTACCACCCTAAAGTTGATAATCGTTTGCATGTCATAAAACAATAATGCCAATAGACGTGTCTGTCAACTTGAAAGTTCGACTTTAGCGACATATTTATTTGACAGGAACTTGTTTAAAAATTGGTAGACCACTTATTTGGCTGATGGTACGAGTACTACTGAGCTGAATTACTGAATAAAAGGTTCTGATCTGTTGAAAACAGTATATACACCAGCAGGGTTTAACTAGGTATTTTAACTTAGATAGCCATACTTAAAATGTAGAATATCCTCAGGATAATTCTAGATTATATCTAAATTCATCCCTATAGTCATCTAAACCAGACACTTACGCCTAGGACGCTCAAAGATCACAGCGACGAGCGGGCTGAGGTATCCCTCCTTGTTGGTGAAGGGGTAATAGTAGGAGGGAAACCCGCGGCGCGGGATGTACTGCACCGGCCCCATATTCTCCTTGTCGGCAGGGTTCTCTCCCTCACAGGAAACCCATACGACGTTCGATTCCGGCCTGCCAGCCTGGAAAAAGTACAAGTGGTATGTATCATAAACACAGAATTTAAAATACACAAGGTTGGAATTAGGTAAGTCAGAAAATTTTGTCAGTTAGATATCGTCATTTTTTTATGACAATAAACTAAAGCACACCAAAGCGCAAAGTAACGCCTGACTCAATTATTAACTTTCACTCAAATATTATATTTTTTTTTTCAAAAGTGAATTCAATCATATTTTCTTTAGAAAGCGACCTTAATTAAGTATTATATATAACATGATTGGTTTTTGGAGTCTTTTTGTATTTTTTATTTCAACTCCAAATTTGTTACTTAAATCAAAAAGCCGAATTTTTGATTTTCCTTACTTTTCATTAGCCCTAATTTTAGCTTGTACCTAATTTCACTAGCCCTAACATCAAAAAGCTAAAACATTAATTTTCGTCAAATGTATTGATTGGAACACCTTAATTTAGCAACATATTGAATAGCATCCATCCAACCTACTTTCCTAGTGGGAGTTATCTTGACTGCTATAAAAAAAACCTAACATCGAAGGCTAAGGCGGGAGCTACGCTCCGCTTCGCTCCCGCCTTAGCCTTCTGAACCTAACTTATCTGAGTCGCTTCTGCTCCAAACCGTCTTGCTCGCTCGCTTCACTCGCTCGCACGAATTATATTTTATCTTTAGTACAAGTAAACATTAGGGCTTATAACTTTAGGTCTATTAATCTTTAGGAATAATCATTATTAATTTAAGTAATATTAGAGCATTAAATATTTAGTACAAGTAAACATTAGGATTCATAACTTTAGGTCTATTAATCATTAGGAATAATCATTATTAGTTTTAGTTATATTAGAGCATTTAATGTTTAGTACAAGTAACCATTAGGATGAAAAACTTTAGGTCTAGTAATCAATTTGGACATACAAGTTTAGCTGTCATGATATTAGGGCTAATGAAAATTATATCTAACGTTGGTATGCCTAGTGAAATTAGCTTTTATGATATTCGATCTAGTGAGGGTGAACCGTACGTGTATCCTAATGTTTTTTAATTTCCGTTTTATTATATACCTTTTTATTATATATATAGGAAATTTTTGAATTGTTTTGTTGTATTTGTTATTGAATGTCTTTCTGTTCTCTATGTTTGTTTTGCGCAGTCCCTTAGTGTTTAACTGTTATGCTGTGTAAGTTTCTTCGAAATAAATAAATAAATGATATTTTATTTGAAACAAAACTATCACACAGTGGCACCAAAATGATTTGTTCTTTCTCCAAATTTTCCAATACTATGTCCCTTGAATCGTTTCCATGGTTTTTTAATAATAATTATGAAGCTCTGCTACTTGTTGTAATTCCACTGTAGATATTAAGTAATGATTACATACTTCTTGGTCTTGGATGTTTAATATGTATTTAAGTATGTATTTATCTATATAAGTATGTTTATCCGTTGCCTAGTATCCATAGTACAAGCTTTGCTTAGTTTGGGACTAGTTCAAGTGGTGTCAAGTGTCCCATGATATTTATTTATTTATTTATTTATTTATACTTTTTATTCATATAATGACATCTCAAAACAATGTCGAGCGCTCTTCCATCACAAAATCATCTACGTATAGCATCTTTGTACCATGCCGCATGATTTAGATTTATTATAGTTTTAGTTTATTTATTGTAATTTACCTTTTATAATATTACTAGCTTTTTGCCCGCGACTTCGTCCGCGTGGAATAATAACTTTGGGAAGTATTTAATTTATTTAGGATACATATTCTGCCAATAATAGCACATATAAACTTCCACAGTTTACTGAATAAAATAAACTTAACTGAACTGAACTGAACATCCATACACCCATGTTCTTTGGTAAAACATAAATATTTTGCGGGTAGCCACATTTTAGCAATACGACGTGTATTCTACCCTACCAACACAAAAGGACTAAATTATTATTCTCATAGTGAACTCTTGACACCTTACGTCCTTTATTGTAAGTTAGGAGGTAGGATTATAATTAAAACGGCATTTTTACTAAGCACAGCTACACATATTTCCGATAAACATACTTATAGTAAATTTGTTTGTAATTACTTAAGAACTTTCATCCCCATATTTATAGGTTCGAAATTTTAAAAGCGCCGGAATAAATGATTTTTGGGTTCCGTAGCTCAAAAGGAAAAATGGAACCCTTATAGGATCACTTTGCTGTCCGTACGTCCGTCTGTCTGTCAAGATCCTCTATCTCGTAAACACGCGGAGTATCTGTATCGAATTGAGATTAAAACCCTAAACCCAGGTCAATAGTCCCGAAATCTGTGAAAAAATCAAACTTCTAAGTCAAGGCAATCAAAAGCTACAGTCATTAAAAAGGTGTGTCCATACAAATTGCCTTAACAGAAAAAGTTATAGGGCACTCCGGCTGTCCTAAAAACTTGGATTTTTTTTGCATAAAGGTAGCTCTTATATAGCACAATAAATAGAAAAATCTGGAAATCATAATTTTTCATGTCTGACTGTCTATGTCAATAAGCCATCTATTATAACCCCACATTGCGTACATTTTGATATGAGCTTAAAGGGCACTGCTAACACTGCATCATTTCCTCTGCTAACATCCCTCGCCGGTAAAAATTTCAAAAACGCTTGAACAAATATCTATTTATTTCTTATAATGTCCAAATGCCAAGTTTCACAAAGAACCATCGATTTATCTTCAATAATGACGATCTTCCATATAAAGTTTCATCCGTTATTTCACCCTCTCACAGGAAGAATTTTAAAAAACGCGCGAACAAATATCTATTTATCTCTTATCACGTGCCCAAATGGCTAGTTTAATAAATATTCATCGATTTATCTTCGATAATGACGACCTTCCATATAAACTTTCAACCCCTATTTCATCCCCTCACAGGTCGAATTTTCAAAAAAGCTCAACAAATATCGATTTATTTCTTATTAAGGGCCTAAATGCCAAGTTTCATGTTTTATCTTCGACAGCGACGAACTTCCACCATATTAACTTTCATCCCCTATTTCAACCCCTTAAAACCTTTTTTTCGCAATAAAAGATAGCCTATGTTCTTTCCCAAGGTCTATTCTATCACTGTACCAAATTTCATCCAAATCGGTTCAGCGGTTTAGCCGTGAAAGCGTAACAGACAGACAGACAGACAGACAGACAGACAGACAGACAGAGTTACTTTCGCATTTATAATATAAGTATGGATATCAATAAAAAATGTTTTTTTTTTTCTCGTTGAAGTATTGTATAAGTAAATACATCCTTAAGTCCTTACCACCATCTTGATGTGCATTTTGAGATCCTGAGGCATTTTGGCGGGCAGGTCTTTCGTTGTGTTGTAAACTTGTGGCTTCCAATTGTAAATCTAGAATACAAACAATACAATTTTTAACAAAAAGCAATAAAACACAATACATTAAACATTTAAAAATATCATGATTGGTTATTTGGAGTCTTTTTGTATTTTTTTATTTCAACTCCAAATTTGTTACTTTTTTACGGGTATCCCGTGAAACCATATCGAATACAAAAAGTAAAAAATACAAAAAGACTCCAAATAACCAATCATGATTTGATTGCTTAGTAGCGACATCTCTTGTCTGGGTGAGCGGTTGGTTCCGAAATAATGTTGACGTCTCTCGATGAGAGCGAAACATAGATGTCGCTAGTGCTGCTGCATAAGTAGCGTAGTAGAAATAAACAACCTGAGATATGTATGCATAGGAAAAATTCGTGTCTAAATTCCTGTCCAGCGGTGGTGTAGGGTTATAGCACGCAGCACGGATTGCTGAGACCTGGGTTCGATTCCCAGCGCTGGTCTCTTTTTTTTTTCTGTGCATCCATGTCTCAGTTTGTATTTTCGATATTTAAAAATATGACTATGTACAAAAAATATATAACCTAGCCTAACCTATAAATAAAAAATCCCTCCTAGGTCACCGTAAATTTTGTATAATAGATAAATGAGTACCCTAACTTCAGAACAGGTCTGCAAGAGTAAATGAAACCTTGGCACGTTTGTCTCAGTTCTTAAATTTGGCTGTTGACTCACAGATCTGCATTCATCAATGGATGCATCTGACTACATTAACCGTAGTGTGCAACCCTAGTTATTATCTATATCGGCGCCGATCGTAAAATCCGCCAGATCACGAAATTCCTAAGCATATCGTGAAACGCCGCCATTTCATGATATGCCTAAACGTTGGCCAGGCATATCACGATGTGCCTGAGAAATAATACGCAGATCAACAAACAACAAATCTCTATACGGAAACATCGTAAAATGGTTTCTTTTTTGGCCACTGGTGGCGCTGCGTATGCAATGGCGGCCGTGACCAGCTGACCGGTCGTGTTTGTTTAGCGCGTGAAAAAGGTCGGCGTCGCAACAAAATGATCCTTAAACCGAAACTAGTGATTAAATTCAAAATAAAGTGCAAAAGAAGCTTTTAACATCAGCTCCGTTCTTTTTATGTGATTCAAACGGATTCTGTGCACAATATTTGAAAAAACCATGACGTCTGCCTGTATTTTAGAGGTTTAGTATTTGTTGATAAATAGTATCACTAGTTGTTATTTATTTATATAGAAAAATAGGTACGACGAGCGAAGCAGGAGTTGTTAGAAATAATGTGATCACGACTCACGAGCCGAGCGAGCGAAGCGAGCGTTGGCCGCTCAGCGGCCGGCGAAGTGCCAGAACGATATGGCGGCGTTTCATTGATATGCCGGAAATTTCATGATCTGCCTAACTGGCCAAATCATGAAAAAATGGCGGCGCTTCATGATATGCCTAGGAATTTCATGATCTGCCTAAACGTCACTAGACAAATCGCTAACGGTGAGTTTGAAACATTGGCGGATGTCCCTAGCCAATTCTTAAATGGCTGTTGACTCACAGATCTGCATTCATCAATGGATGCATCTGACTACATTAACCGTAGTGTGCAACCCTAGTTATTATCTATACTAATATTATAAATGTGCGTGTGTTTCTATGTTTGTCCGTCTTTCACGTCGAAACGGAGCGACGGATTAACGTGATTTTTGCCATAGAGATAGTGTACGGGCCAGAGGGTTACATAGGCTACTTTTTATCCCGGAAAAATGCACAGTTCCTGAAGGAATAGCGCGTGAGCGCGATAACCAAATTCCACGCGGGCAAAGCCGCGGGCAAAAGCTAGTAATAAAATAATTCTGATGAAAACCAGGGTAGCTTTTTGGTAGATGGTAACGCAGACTAGCTGAACAACAAAAGCGTTGGCGCACCATTTATCGTTTTCTTCCATCCGAGCTCATCTTGAAAAGTACTTAAACGTACCTACTTGTCGGCACTGTGTGTTTGTATGTATGTATGTAAACTCTTTATTGTACAAAAGAAAAGAAACAAAACACAATTGACTAACTTTGAGATACTTGTACTTGTTTGTGTGTGTGTTTATGTTTTTATGTGGTTAGCTTTGACTGGTCCCACTGAAAAACAGCGTTGTGGCGTACTGCAACATTATGCTGAGTGGGCCCCAATCCGGCCTAATTTATACTATTCGTTCATTTATATATTTTTTTGTCATCCTTATGTATTTTTCTATGTATCGAATTCTACATAAATGTTTATCTCTCTCTCTCTCTTATTAATCCATTCTCACCTTATCGAGCTTCAAGAACACGCAAGGCGCCCCCCGTTCGTAGTTGTACTGGTTGTTGTGCGTGCAGGGATGGAAGTCGTCGACGGGCACGTCGCAAACTTGATTCTCGCCGAGCGGACCCGAGTAAGCATTGCAAGCCACTCTGTCCTCCGCGCCATTTACTCCACTCCCATCACTACCCCTACGGTATTCTGAGAAAGTTTTGGTAGTTAGAGGGAGAATGTTACCGTAGATTTGACGACCGATTAGCCGAGTGGTGAACCTGACTACAAAGAACAGACGCTACGGTTTATTGTAGCAATCTTCATTACTCGGATGGCGACCGACGACGCAACAGCAGTTGTGGACTTAATTATATCCCTAATTTATCCGTTTCGTCCGATTTACCTATTCAAATTTTGATACTGTTCCGTTCGACCACACATGATGCGATAAACGTTACCGGTCGAACGGTGCAGTCTGATTGTAAGGTTTTTGTAGCGTCTGTGGGCCCTAGAGGAAAAGTAGATTAAAAATACAATAATTTACTAAATTAAATAAATAGATTATAAACTAAAATAGCAAAATACCAGGGTCTCGGTTCGAAATACCTACATTTTTAAACTTGTCGGCTTAAAGAACCTGGGTCCATGGGGTAATAGCACACTTAGACTCATATAAGATTTGCAAGAGCGGTTTGTTGATACAACTGCAGACCAAAATCTTATTCTCTTCAAACTCTTAGCATGGCTATTCAACAAGGAAACGCTGCCGTACAGTTATTACAGTAGTATTATTCGCACAAATGTCTGCCCCGACCTTGGCTCAAGTCCGGGACCCCAAGTTTCATAGTCAGGTTCTCTTACCACTTGGTTATCGTTGTCACTTACGGGCCAAGTATCGGTCGATGTTCTGGGCATGCTTCAGCACAGAGCTTTTATCATTGGCACGGTAGGAGATCAGGGCTCTCTCCGAATGGCCAGCTTCCAAGTAACCCAGCAACCCAAGACCTGGAAACATTTTTTATAAGAGAGGGAAAACGAGCATAAGGGGCACTTGATGGGAAGCAATCACAACCGCTCATGGACTATAGCAGGGGTTACCGAATGGCGGACTGCAGTCCGCATCCGGACCTCTGACCTATTTTGAGCGGACCTTAAGGTAGTAACTTATACTTCAACAGTTGGGACCCATTACTGCGAATTTTTGACCTGATCACGATTATGAATGAGATTCAATTTTTGAAATTTAAGTTACTTAACAGAGTTCTACAGTGCCTCTATATGTTATCCTGTAAAGGGAAGTTTGCCCTTATGTACTTACATAATATCTCAATGTTTGTCAATTGAGTTTGTTTACTTATTTTGTACAATAAAGAGTTTGCATACATATATAAATAATATATGTATTACTGGGCTTATTTTTCAGTCTTTATTTAAAGTTTTTTTATGGCAGTCGGCTTTTCATCCATAATAAAAGTTATCAAAAAAAAGTTGGAGTTTTTCACTATTTCCATGTTGGTTATTTCAACGTTTAAGATCTTAAAAGTAGCTGTACCGATTTTTATCAAACATTATGGTAGCTACAGATCTAGCGAATAATGTTAATGTTGTAATGATGTCATAAACTTATTTCACTGCATCTGTAAGAACCACCGCTAGGAAATTCGCTTTCACTTCTTCGGTCCATTTGTTTGAGAGCTTCAACGCCACAGCCAGACAGACATACAGTTAGATGGACATTATGATTGGTTTTTGGAGTCTTTTTGTATTTTTTATTTCAACTCCAAATTAGTTACTTTTACGGGTATCCCGTGAAACCATATCGAAAATACAAACTGAGACATGGATGCACAGAAAAACCAGAAAAAGAGACCAGCACTAGGAATCGAACCCAGTTCCCAGTGCTGGTCTCTTTTTCTGGTTTTTCTGTGCATCCATGTCTCAGTTTGTATTTTCGATAGACATTGGCGTCAAACTTAGGTATAGCATCCCTCTTTTTGCGTCAAGGATCAAAACATTATTTGTCTCTACCAACCAGGAGTGACTCCAATCAGAACGCTATCCTGCGGCCAATTGGGTATCCTGATGGCTATCACTTGACCCACGATGGCCATCAAACTGGCAAAAAGTTGAAGAACATGACAGGAATGATTGCTGGATCTGTAAACAAAAAAAATGCATATTTATTTTGTCAGGCGTCTATTCTAACATACTTTACGGGTGTCTGGGCTTGCAACCCTACAAAGGCAATGAAGGAAGTGATTTGCAATATAGTTCCACACAATTTATAAAAAAAAATTATAGTAAGTAGGTACCTATAACGAATTTGAGGTGAAATTTTATGACGTTTGATACGTGATATTTAGTCCCACATATCAGAATCTCTTAGTTGGGATTTCTTATCTGTGTTAGTGCCTTTATGTTTTTATACTATAACGAAGGTTTGGCGGTCGTGGGCTCTTGGTCCATCAGTTTTTTTTTATTTGACTGGATATACACCTGCAACACCACCGTATTCACCACCTAATTTTTTTGCTTAAATAATACCTAACATACGTATGTTATGTTTAAGGTTTTCTGACATGATGGATGTAAGTGTCCACCTGTACCTAATGTTTTTTAATGAGTACTGCCTTTTCGCAACGTAACGTTTGGCAACCTGCTTCATTTCGCAACTTTTCATTTCGCAAACTCTAAAACTGTAAATATTTCAGGATTTATTTCAGAGCCATCGTGTAGAACCCACGGTAGGTATGCATTTTTGTAACAACAAGATAACGTTATTATTTTTATACAGTGTGTTATCAACATCCGGGCATATTTATGAACAATGTACATATATGTAATTGTTTAATTAATGTAATCACGAGTTCATTTAATTGAAAACAAAATTTGAATAGCCAGGAATGTGGAAGAAAGAAAGTCATGTCGATTTTAATTTAAAACCAAAAATCCCAACGTCTACAATTATTCAAACCTTGAATCTTTTCCGTTCCATAGCACTCCTTGAGTACTTAGGTAACACAACTGTTCTTAAAGCAGACGCATTATTAACATTATGATTAATTAGTGACATAGACTTGAAAGACATTTACAAAAAAAGAGAAACAAAAATATATTTGTCACTAACATTGAAAAATCACTGTAATGACTATGAAAGACGATGACATACTATAAATAATTAATAAATAAGCAGCAGGTGCAGGTGGTAGGATCTTGTGCAAGGTCCGCCCGGATTGCTACCACCATCTTGCTCGCTAATCCTGCCGTGAAGCAGCAGCACTCCGTTTCGACGTGAAAGACGGACAAACATACAAACACACAATCACACACACTTTCACATTTATAATATTACTAGCTTTTGCCCGCGGCTTCGCCCGCGTAGAATTCGGTTATCGCGCGCTGTTCCGGGGATAAAAAGTAGCCTATGTCACTCTGGCCCATAATCTATATTCTATGCCAAAAATCACGTCTATCCGTCGCGTCGGTGTTGCAGATGTTATGGGCGGTGGTGATCTCTTACCATCAGGAGACTCACTTGCTCGTTTGCCATCCAGTCGAATAAAAAAATATATAAAAGAACTGAAATTGACTTGCAATTAAATATTAATTAATGGTCAGAAATTAAAATAGTGCCTAATCTAGGTTTTAATAAAAATATTGTTGCCTTAGTGAGGAACATAAGCATACGATACGAGTATCCTAACTTACAAAGAACCTACCTAATTACAGCATTATGTTCTAGCAATAAATAACTTTGAATTTAGAACTTTAAAATAACACCGTTACTCACGTTTTATGGGCATTAATCTTCTACCCTACTCTTGAAGATGTAGCACCACTTATGATTAATATAATGTTGAACTGTGACGTTGCAATAAAACAAGGCAGTAAACTATACTTGAAAGTATAACTTCTATTTCACAGCAATCAGACAGGTTCACTTTGTATACCTAACGTCAAGCGATCAAAATGTCGGTCAGACGCGGATGCCGGCTATTTTATATGCTTACCCACCAATTAGTAAAGTACAAAATTTGAGACGATGACCTGTATGTAGTAGTGCACAGAAGTGATATGGGAGTTAAGACATTTTTCGAATAGGGAACGTTGACTTATCTATACAGACACGTAATACTACTACGTACCTACGCCGGTTCCCTCTTGTCAGATGTCGGGTCCGGATTTTATATGAAGCTATTTACACTTGCCCGACACGATTTTCTATAGAAATGACTGACATCCTACACGAAACCGATCCGACACCCAACAAGTGTGAACGGGCTCTATTACCCATATTGTCAGTGTTGCCAACAGAACAACAATGATCGTTGCCAGTGTTATATTTATACTAAGCTGGTTGTGGAACTCCTTACCGATAGTCTTACTATGCGCAAAATCTTTAAGTCTCTTTAAATCTATGCAAGGAATATATTTTATTTATATGTTGCAGTGAAAAACAGAAACGGAACCCTTGTAGTTTCGCCATGTCTGTCTGTCTGTCCGCCCGCGTCTTTGCTCAGGGACTATCAATGCTAGAAAGCTGTAATTTTGCACGGATATATAAGTAAACTATGCCAACAAAATGATACAATTAAAAATTAAAAAAAAAAATTATGGTACCTCCCATAGACGTAAAGTGGGGGTGATTTTTTTTTTCTCATTCAACCCTATAGAGGGTATCGTTGGATAGGTCTTTTAAAACCATTAGGGGTTTGCTAAGACGATTTTTCGATTCAGTGATTTGTTTGCGAAATATTCAACTTTAAAGTGCAAATTTTCATTAAAATCGAGCGTCCCCCCCCCCTCTTAATAGTAGTTTATGAGTAAATAGCAGCCTAAGGTATAAAATATACCTATACTTGGAAGATTCCGTATAAAATACGAAATCCTTAGAAAAATATTCCTTAATTTTTTCGTAATGGCTACGGAACCCTATTTTGGGCGTATCCGACACGTTGTCGGCCGGTTTTCTGATAAGAAGTCATCAATAGTTCCGAAAGGACCAGACATACATTTTAATTCCATGAAGATGATATTTTAATAGCCGTCACAGACGTAGCTAAGTGTGCTATTTATATAAATTACTAGCTGTTGCTCGCAACATACGTATATTTCATTCATAATAATATACGTATTGGTGTAACCTATACTGTATATACTTCAGTCGCATTGTGGTATCTAGTCTGACTTTATAACTTATAGCCTCTCAAGCAAAGGATCATGGATTCGAACCAAAGCTTCAAAGCCGTTAATATATTTGAGATTTACCATGGCGGCTATTCTGCAACGTCCTTTTATCATGAAATTGGGAATATGGATCATAAATAAAACACAAACAACCACTAAATTGGAACCAACTATTGCGTGTTTATTGACTGTCCGTCCAGAATTTAAATATTAATAATAAATATCAATAAAACTTTTTATCTTACTTGAAGCGTGACAAACAAACTGAAACGCCCTCTGGCTTATTCTAAAACGAATATAAATAAACGCCGACTATGGCAATTGCTATGGCGGCAGCGGCGCCTGATTGTGACCTACAGACTTCACCTGTTCTATCCTGTATTTGGCAACCAACCCAACGCGCTATCCAGTAACCATTACACAGGGCTCTCCCTAGGGGTCACCTGTGAATTGGTCAAGCGGCCCTCAGGCCCACAGCGCACTGAGTCGGTTGACAACATAACCCCACGAAGACAACATTGGCAACCCGTCGACAACTGTGCTGGTCGAACACATTATCGTTGGCACGATGAAATACACACCAATATTAACAATCACAATAAATTTACATCCTAACATAGCAGCAGATTAACGTGTCTTCAAAATTACAAGTTTTTGTTGGTAAGCCCAATCTAAACAAACAAAAACTACAATCTCGACTGGGTTAGAACAGATCTATGTAGCTCCCACATCATTCCTATAAACTTGCTAATCTGCTGCCTATAATAAGTCAACCACATTGCAATTCGAACCAACGTAGATGGACATGAAACAATCCATGTTTATGCGTTTCAAATTCACGTATCATATCCATCTACGGCATCGATGGCAATTGCGCAATTGTGCCTAGACAAGTCAAACGTATTGAAGATTTTCGATTTCTACAAATTGTAAGACCTCGGTCTCCAGTTAGGACTTAGTCTATAAGAAGCGTTTAGCATAAACTCCACTTGTTTTATAGATGCTAGTCATACGTAAACGGCCACTTTAGTTTACGCTCTAATGCTCGTTAATTGGAATAGAGAACAAACCAGAAACGGTGCACGCGACTATCATAGAAACCACAATTTTAGTATTCTCAAAGAGAGGAATAACATGCTTTAACTGTCGATCTCACAGCTGATGCATCCCCAATTTAAAAACATGACATAATTATGTCTCTCTACTGAACGCTTTGTCTGTGATGCTACTTGCAACAACTGAGATCACGAGTAGACCAAAGCTGAGGTCGATGCGGTTTAGTCGCGCAAATTGTTAGCTTTGCTTATCTGTTCGAGCTCATGGAAAATATAACCTCGCTTCTGGTTTATAATTATATTCTAACTCCCTTATTCATAAACGACAATCAAACCTATTTTAGTTAAAATGCCGCTAAAATTCGTTTGTTCTTATCTGTCACTTCGACATTTGTATTTGTTAGAAAGGGACAAAGCATTTGTTAGTTAACATAGGCTGGTTAAGTTTTATGAATAAGGGGGTTTGTATCGTTTGTAGAAATCCAGTTGTCTAGGCACAATGCAGTCATGAGTCAACCAGCTAGCTGGTCCCGTGCACGCCAACCAGCCCAGTTGTCACGGGCGCCGCCCCGGCTGCCTGGCAGAGGCAGCGCGCTTAGCCGCGGTCCACCATCAACTCGAAGTGTACGCAGCCGCGCCGCTCGTAACGGTCGTAGAAGATGTTCTTTGCCCACGCCTTGCACTCGATGTTGATCAGGACGCCCGCTGCAATACAGAACGAATGATTAGCAATAAAAAGCTTGAAGATTTTGACTCACAAATCCTTTGTCACCATTGAATAGAATCGCTGAACAAAAAGCTGTTCCACTTTAATATTGTCTGCTAAGTAGTAAAGTTTTTGATTTAAGTTCCAGTTGGCGTACCTCTTAAAATACTTGCAAAAGCTCCTGGTTGACACGACTGGAGACTAAGGGGCTGTTTCACCATCCATTGATTAGTGCTAACTGACGGTTAAATGTGATGCCGTCTCTATTTGTTTTGTACGAATAGACGGAGACGGCATCTCATTTAACCATCAGTTAACACTAATCAATGGATGGTGAAACAGCCCCTAAGACTTGCAGCTATCTCTCTCAACATAGCTGTTCAACGAGAAAACGCTGCCAGCTTTTTGGGCATACGTAAAGCCACGGGAGCTATCTCTAGATTACAAGTAATTTGGTTTTGAATTTAGCTCCGCAGAATTATACACAGATTTTATCACTTTCGAATGATATTTTCCAGTGATTTGATTGATGTACCTATGTTTTCATTTTTGTGAAAGTTGGGTGAAGATCAGATATGTGGGAAATTGCAACTTCCACACAGAAATGTACTACTAGAGTCAAACAGTGAATTATTTGTAGCCAGAAATTCACTAGAAACGTGGCATTTTAAGTCAGATTCCTATTATGGAATATTCTTTCACTTCACTTCTTATTATTATTTTTCCTAACCTGTGTAATGTGTCACTGCTGTTATAAGTAAATTATTTTCTTTCTTTCTTTTTCTTTTCTTTCTTTCAACAATGTACTTACTATAATATTTCGTGTACTTATCATATTAGGTACACATAGTTTCTCATCCATTATTTTACCATAAATGAAATATTTTAGAATGTCTTGGAGAGAAATCATCTTAGGTTCTACAGTAAATATTTTAAAAATATTTTTTAACCCTATCCAAAGATGTCTAACATCAGAGGTCTTATTGTGTAACACACGTGGAATCACAATCATTTTCACCACTTCTTTCTGACACACTGTATAAGATGAGGGTAGAAAGAGATGGTGAATGCCATCGCGCATTAAGCCCAGTTTCAACTTGCAAGAAATTTGTGCAAGTTGCATTACATTGCGGCGTTCGATCGACTACTACGAACCAGTTCGCTTTACGGCCTCGCAATGTATTGCAACTTGCACGATTTTTCTTGCAGGTCTAAACTCGGCTTATGACAATACGGGCTCAGATAACTTACTCCTAGGCCTCTCAAAGAGAACAGCGACGAGCGGGCTGAGGTACCCCTCCTTGTTGGTGAAGGGGTAGTAATAGGAGGGAAACCCGCGGCGCGGGATGTACTGCACCGGTCCTATATTCTCCTTGTCAGCAGGATTCTCGCCCTCACAGGACACCCACACGGCATTAGCTTCGGGCTTGCCAGCCTGAAATAAATACGAGATATTGATATTTATGGGATCATCATATTGTCAGCCGATTCAGAGGTGGCCAGGTCCACTAAACCTAACATTATTGTTTATTGATTAAATTCTGTGATACAATGGTTCATAAACAGAGTCTGAAAAGTGGTTATGATTATGAAAGTTAAAGTGAACATCCTCAATGTATTTAAAATTTTTACTTTTCTTGCACTCTCTACCAACTTTGGTGACAAAGCACAATCGCGGATTCGAAACAAAAGAACACATACACTTGAAGATTTCCATAATCTTTGGTAAATTCTACATAACTGACAATAGGAAGCTTTCGAAATATAGAAATTTGGAAATGTACATCATCATCCCTTGCCTCCTCCATAAGACTCCAGTTGTTTCGATTGAAAGCGACCCGCGTCCATCGTGAACCCCGGCTTTAACCAGGTCATCCGCCATCTCCTTGGTGGACGTCCTACGCTGCGTTTGCCGATTCGCGGTCTCCATTCCAGATCATTTCGGCCCCAATGGCCATCTGTTCTCCGTGCTACATGGCCTGACCATTACCACTTCAAAATTAAAGACATAGCTCTTTAATGGTAAGAAATTTTCTTACCATTCAAGGGTTCACGATGGACGCAGGTCGCTTTTAATCGAAACAACTGAAATGGAGAACTATTTCCAAATTTATGTAAATGATACTGACGTTCATCTTGATGTGCTGCTTGAGATCATCTGGCATGTTGGATGGCAGGTCTTCCGTTGTATTGTAAGGTTTTGGCTTCCAGTTGAAAATCTAGAACACAAAAATCAAATATTTAAATATGGATGATCTTCCTAACCTCAGATCTCTGCTTTCTGCAAGATAAATTAAACCTTGGCGCGGTACCTAGTTTGAATTGTTTTTTTTTAGGAAATTATATGCCGGCTGACAAACCAGAGACTTTTTCAGATGCTAGGTATGTTATGTACAATGTGCGGAAACCCCTGCAAAGTTAAAGAGGTACCTACTTAATAGAAGTCAGAGGCACTTGGAGAAGAAGAAGAAGCAATCAAGCAAGAAATATAGAATCATTCTTCACCTATTAAGCACCTACCTATTTATATAACTCGTACCGTCCCTCTCGCTCTCATATTAAATAGTATAAGTGTCAGAGGGACCGCACGACACGAACTTCGAGTTTCGAGTTTCGTAGTAACCCTGCAGTGTGGACCTTACACAAGGTGCTAAAACGCCTACCGTAAACGCAGGTTTCTATATTCCCAGCGTTCGTCAATAGTCCAAACGGACTTTTGAACATTTCGAACAATTACGGAACTGCTAACGTCCTCTAGGAGGTTCATCGTGCATTTTCTATTGGATGAGGCTGCGATGAACCTCCTAGATGACTTTAGCAGTTCCGTAATTGTTCGAAATGATACAAAGTCCGTTTGGACTAAGTATTGATGAACGCTGGGACTATACGAACCTGAGTTTACGGTATTGAAATCTATTCTCACCTTATTGAGCTTCAAGAACACGCAAGGCGCCCCCTGTTCGTAGTTGTACTGGTTGTTGGGCGTGCAGGGATGGAAGTCGTCGACGGGCACGTCGCAAACCTGTTTTTCGCCAAGCGAGCCCGAGTTGGGACCGCAAGCAACTCGGTTCTCCGCGCCATGAGCTTCGCCGCTGCCGCTACCTTTCTTACGGTATTCTGAGGAAGTTTTGGCACTTAGAGAGAATGTTATTGTAGATTTGGCGACCAAGCCGAGTGGTCGGAGAACCCGACTACAAGGCTTGAGATCCTGGGTTCGATCACACACCAGTCGGTGCAGATACTTTGTGTGAAAAATAACAATGTTGATGTCGCTAAATTTAGCAACTCTCGTTACATAATTTTTGCGACTTTTTTGCTAGTTTTTCCCATGCCCTTTAAAGACATCTGGGGCTAATTTCCCAGAACCTGACTACTTTTGCAGTTTTCTAGCTTTAACCGAAAAAATAAGTTTTCCCCCCATGGACATCTAGACAGTAGTGGTGTAACATGCGGGTCTACGTCCAGCAGACTGACTTTTTTGATTGATTGATCATGGGCAATACTTACGGTCCAAATATGTATCGATGGCCTGGGCCCACTTCAGTACGGAGCCTTTGTCGTTGGCGCGATAGTAGATCAACGTGCTCTCCACGTTGGCAGTGTCGGGCATTGGCCGGAATCCAAGACCTGGAGACAGGTCAAAAATAAATGAAGCTAAAAGTAAAAAAAACTCAATAATTTTATCCTTCGAGCGCTTTCGGAAAGACCATTTTTGACAAAAAAAATGCATAAAAAAATCAAAACGTTTTTTATGGACAAAGGGCTTTTTTACATGTATTTTTTTAACTACCAACGCTTTCGGAGAGAGCATCATTGCCAAGAAAAACGCGCTGCAAGAAACTTAATTACAAACAAAATATACAAATCGTTCATCCAACAGAATATTGACACAATGAGGGCTATCGCGTATGAATTCGCCACTAGAGGCGCTAGTGTAGCGTGAGGTCTCCGAAATGTCAAATCTCATAGTTTTTGGGTGAACTACGCGGGTTTATTTATAATTAGAATAATTTTGTGAATATTTTGCAATATCTGAAATTAATTATGGCAAATATGCGTTCCGGGGCAATGAATGTCTGTGTTTTGAGACAGTTTTGTCTTTCGGAAACCTTTGTCCTCCCTTTTTTCCGAACAAAACGGGGACTACGCAACACTGTGGCATGCTCGATATTTTTATGGTACAGTTTTAAGGTGTATTAAATATGATTTTAATCTAAACTTTGTTTTCACGCCCGTAATAACAGACTTTGAAAGCCATACCTTAAAACCTCACGCAACAGTGCGCCATCTAGTGAGACAAAAAACGATAGCCCTCATTGCTTATCAACGATTATACTGGAAAGTAATTAAATAAGATATCAAAGCGAAATTCAAAGTCTCAAACTTGTGTTTTTGTAAATAAGTCATTATTCTATTGGATGAGAAAAATATAAAAAATAATTTAAATAAACATAAAAAATACTAGAAAGTATGGCTTAGTTAAGAAATTAAAATTAAACATCTGAAGTAGAAGGAATGTAGCGATTCATCATAAAATTGTAATGTATTTGTGTATACAAACCAGGGTTGGCTCCAATCAGGGAGCTATCTAGTTGCCATTTGGGCATCTTCATATCCAGCGTTTGGTAGAAGACGGCCAGCAGGCCGGCGAAGAAGCCGATGAGCACGGCATAGAAGATCACGTAGAACAGGAGGATTTTAGCTGCAAACAGACACAACTGTTGTTACTTTAAGTGTACTTACTCTAAGTACTCGTCAACTAAAGTAAAAGTAAAGGTGCGGACTGCGGACATACTATTTAAAACCCGACGCCAATATTATATAGATATTTGTGGTAGGACCTTGTGCAAGGTCCGCCCGGATTGCTACCACTACCACCATCTTGCTCGCTAATCCTGCCGTGAAGCAGCATGCTTGCACTGTTGTGTTTTGGCGTGGAGTAAGACAGCCGGTGAAATTACTGGCACTTGAGGTATCCTATCTTAGGCCTCTAGGTTGGCAACGCATCTACAATACGCCTGGTGTTCCAGATCTTTATGGCCGGTGGTGATCTTTTACCACCAGGAGACCCACTTGCTCGTTTGCCATCCAGCCAAATAAAAGAAAAAAAAAACACAAAAGTTATGGTCAGAAAACCAGTTTTTTGGCCTAAAATTGTTCAACTTTGATGCCAAATATCTCGAAGACAATGAACTTCGAAGTAAATTGGGATACTATATTCCTTAAAGCCGTTTTTGTTTATAATAAGCTAGAAAAAACATTAGAAAACTAAGGAATTCAGAACGAAGGTCATTGGGGTATGGGACCCCCTTAACGTTTTGTCGTTCAAGCACAGCATATTTCTGCCGAGAGCGTCGATCCGGGTCAAGACAGATCGATTCTACAAATTGACTGCAAGTGGAGTTATTGACGGTTTCCTAACTGATCGATCTGTCCCATTAGCAAACAGAAATTCAAAAGGCATTTAAGTATCGACGAACAGAATTTTGTAATAGTTATTTATGTGGCTGGTGCATAATGCCTAATTATGTATAGCCGCATACATAACTTTATCTACATGCATATCATAAGTTTTCTATAATATGTTCAGATATGGCCTGTATTTTGACTTTGACTTGACTTTGACTTTGACTTTGACTTTGACCTTGACTGAATAATAATTATTATCTACATGCATGTCATAAGTTTTCTACAATATGTACCTACAGATATGCATTGTTAACCGATACTTTAATGTAAACATTAAGATGCACTGTACTTTAATGTGACCATTAAGATGCACCCGCAGATACCAGGTTTCTTAATATAGGCCATTTGATAGTCGTTTCTGAACATATAATAGGGAAGTTATGATATGCATGAAGATAAAATATATTTATAGTTGGTAAGGGCCAGGCGAATAACTTTTTGAATTGTGAGTTGCGTACTTTCTTATTTATTTGAATAGTACATACTCGTATCTACTCAAAAAACTTGCGTAGCGTACCTACTGTAATTTATAATTATTTGAAACGTCCAAAAACTTGTCAGAATGTTACTAAATTGCTATTCATACGTTGAGCTGCCATCTAGTGACGAGTAGAGTAAGGGTATTTAAAGACTTACGTTAATGTACGTACAGTCAAGTGCAAAGATATTGACACGGCCAAAATTACAAAAATATGACTGTATACACGACTTTATGCACTTAACATACACATGGACATGGACATGGTCATGTATACATATGTTTGTAACTTTGGCCGTGTCGTATCTTTGCACATGACCGTATACATCATTTATTTTAACATTTGAAACTTAACGGTATTTGCACATGTTTTTAAATGAAACAACGAAACTATTTAAAATTATGCTAACTTCTATAATAAAAACAAAATAAAATATATTTTTTAACCCCTAACGCAAAAAGAGGGGTGTTATAAGTTTGACCGCTGTGTGTCTGTATATGGCACCGTAGCTGTTAAACGGGTGGATTGCTTTGAATGCGGTTTTTTTATTTGAAAGCAGGGTTTCTAGCAATGATTCTTAGACATGTTTCATCAAAATCGGTTCAGCCGTTTTAGAGATATTGAACTCGGGGGTTTTCCAACTTTTTGCTGGTTAGGTTCTAGTCCATTTGTATTCGAATTACCGAGAAACGTGTGTTACAATTTGACCGTTAATTTAAACCTTAAATTAAACTGAGTAGTACTTTAAAGAGCTACTAGGTGCCGCGTCCCTGCGCCTAATCTGGTGCTAATGACCGACGCTTCGCACCCGGCTCGTTAGAGCATCATAATGAGAGTTGCGACATAGACGACAATTTAGGTTTAGTACGCCTAAAAATAGATCAACAATGTTTAGACTAAAGTTTAATGGAAAAAGGTGAGTCTGGGCAAATCATAGAGGCATACATACACACACACAGACATCACGCCTGTATTCCCAAATGGGGTAGGCAGAGCACACGAAACGTTACCGCTTCGGAGCCACTTTTAGCAATTTGAGGTTTAAAGTTTGACAAAAAAAAGCTAGGTATAACAGTGACATGTTGCTAGCCTGTCGCCTATAAAAAATAAAATAAAATAAAAATCGTTTAATTCAGATCACAAAGAATCTATAGTTATCCTATGGTATACCTTAACCTATATCCTTGGTCGCCTCAGTCAAAGTCAAAATATCATTGTTCAATTTAGGCTATAACTAGCACTTATGAATGTCAAAAAAAATCTACCACCGGTTCGGAAAAACCTCTGTTGAGAAGAATCCGGCAAGAAACTCAACGAGGTTTAAGTATATATTTTTTAAACAGATTTACAGTATTATTTAATGACATCTATCATCACAAGTATTTCCAAAAATAATGTTGATTTTACAAATTCAATAGTTGACCATTTAACTTTATTATTACAAGCTGAATTCGCCTGCCTCTTACGACATCCACGGAATATAGCGGTAAATATAGTGTAGAAGAACATTGTAGGTATACATTAACCATAGTTGTTAAGTCTACGGTCCCTACGGTAAACTTTAATTACCACCATCGTGGTACAAGCAATATTTCGGTTTGTGGTAAAAAGCGGATTTTGTCCTGTTTTGTGTGTGTGTTCATGCAGTTCCTCCACCTCGACAATGTAAGAACACACACAAACCGCACAAACCCAACCATCACCACGCGTTTCGAATTCAACCAGAGCAACACAACTGCTCACCATGATACTAGATGTTAGACTCCGTGTGAGTGTGGAGGTGGAGGAACTGCATGAACACACATTTCTTGCATAAACGTAGCTATCATAAGGTCGCGGGTGAGCAAAGTAATTATTTCAGTTCATTGATATTGAACTACGGAAAGTGACGCCTGATTCAATAAATTTGTATAAATTACAAGTATACACTTAGATAGAGAGCTAGAGAGGGATGTTAGAGGGCTATCCCAGCGTTTCTTAACCTGTTTGCCTGACGGTCCAAAGTATACATTGTACTTACCTAATTATACCACTAAAATTTATAAAACTTTTTTTCTAACACATGCTTTAAGGGGATCCCATGCCCCAATGACCTTCGATCTGAATCCCTTAGTTTTCTAATGATTTTTGTAGCTTATTATATTAACAACAACGGCTTTAAGCAATAGTTATAGTATCCCATATTTACTTCAAAGTTCATTGTTTTCGAGATATTTGGCATCAAAGTTGAACAATTTTAGGCCAAAAACTGGTTTTCTGGCCATAACTTTTGTGTTGATTAGTTTCAAATGAAAACCCTCGACCAGTTTTTAGAGACGTCAAAGACGAACCTAAATATGTAGATTTCGTATATGTAGATCTTTCACGTCAATAGAGATACGAAATAAGTGTTTTTTCAGACAATGTTCAAAAAAACATACAAAATTAGGTATTCTTTTTTTTTCACAATCCGGTAGACAAAAATGGAGAAAAAAAGATTGGAGAACCGCTAGCCGTTTGGTTTATAATTCTATGTGCAAAAGTAGGAGATACGATTCAAAACTTGTCAAAAATCGATGAAAACCTCGGGTAGCCCCTTAATTAGAGAATTTCTGCGACCCATTCCAATACCACTGTGAACCGATTTTGGGTCGCGACCCGAGGTTAAGAAACGCTGGGCTAGACAATTTTTAGGGTTCCGTACGGAACGGAACCCTATTTTGGGCGTGTCCGACACGCTCTTGGCCAGTTTTTTTTTATTTTCCTATGAGAGCGAAGCCGTAAGATGAAGCTAGTTTATCATAACTGTGACAAGTGCTAATAACCCTGACGCGAGCATTGTGAATGTCACTCGCCATAATTTCGATTAAAGCTTATTGAAATCACGAAGTCTACTTTGTCTTTTATTGATGGGCTAGGGTTGTCAGCACCATAATTTACTACTATGTTTTTTTTATTCGACTGGATGGCAAACGAGCAAGTGGGTCTCCTGATGGTAAGAGATCACCACCGCCCATAACATCTGCAACACCAGGGGTATTGCAGATGCGTTGCCAACCTAGAGGCCTAAGATGGGATACCTCAAGTGCCAGTAATTTCACCGGCTGTCTTACTCTCCACGCCGAAACACAACAGTGCAAGCACTGCTGCTTCACGGCAGGATTAGCGAGAAAGATGGTGGTAGCAATGTAATAGCCGCCCTTTTTTTTTAAGTAGAAAGACATTTATTGCCACATTTAAAAAAATATTAACATAACGGAGACACAACAAATAATACGTAAATTTTGAATTACAAAATGTCCAAAAAGTATAAACAAAAAAAAAACACATACCAAAAAACAAACATATTACAGATATGTGATAATTACTTATGTGGTATTGAATATTATGTTTTGTTCTCGTCTTGCTTGCTGCACGTGTGGTTGACCGTGTCAGAGTTGTCAATGTCAATGTCATGCTTGGCTTGTGTTGGTAGCGCTGACCATAGACAGTCGCGTTCACAATTAGGCACGGTTCGGTCGCACGTGCAGCGTGCAATGACGGCCTCACGGTCCCACCGGAAGACCAGCGCCAGCTCTTGAGCCGGCATTATGCTGAGGTGGGTCCGTTTCGTGAACAGTAACACTGTTTTTTTTTCTCTTTCTTTTATGTAATTATTCTGTCACTGTTCCGAATAAATGTATTTTCTTTCTTTCTTTCTTTCTTTTTTCTTTCTCAAATTTAAGGAGCATACCCACTAAAAACACATCAGCGTTTGTCCACTCTGCCGTTATGGGAGCGCCATGGGATCGCCGACCTTCAACCATGATGCACCCCGTTGTACAAGCCACCCTAGCTTCCCATGTATACACTAATGCCGTAATGACGAAAGAGAGACTAAATCCTACTCTCACATACTGACTCACTTTTTGAAATGGAAATAGAATAATTTATTTGCAAGAATACGGTTAGTTACAGTCTTAAATTATGTTAGGGCATTGGTAAGATTTTTTTTGAATTTAATTATATTATAAATATTATTACGCCAACAATGTATTGCTAAATATTAAGTGTGATAGTAAGCCGGTACAAAAACAAGCGATTCAACGTGATAGGGTACACTTCTAGACTAGTCAGTAAAAAAATAATTTTGGATTAATTCTTACAGTCTCGATTTCTTTTTGTAAACAATATTTTGATGGTTTTAGACACCTATATAAAAATGTTGGCTCACCCCTCCAGAAGAATTATGAAATAGGGGAGGAAATAAACTTAACGGGTTTGATCGAACACAAAAAACCCTACAGTAGGGATTAGTGTACACTTTCAATTATTAAGAGATCACTATCCTCTAAATAAACTTTCTCCAGTTAGTTCAGTCTACTCGTGACCACGGCCGCTGCAATGTAACGTGCAATAATAGTATTTTATGCAACTGTATCGTAATACTGTATCACATGAGTGTTTTAAAGCCTAATTAGGTACAGTTGCATACAATATTTTATCTATATCCATATATTAAATCCTCTATCATGTGTTCAAGAACCATTGAGAATGACCTGCATTAACGAGAACTAGGTAGGTATGTCTGCCCCACGAGCTGCGCCCGCGACGACCTGCTGCTGCACTGATGTATGAAATCTGTATCGTAATGACCATTACGATACAGCCGTGTTCATAATAGAATAAAATGGCATATGCTGGTCATTATCTTTGGTTTTTGAACGCATAATTGAGGATTTACTATATGGGTGTAGATAAACAATTTTGAATTTGAATTTAAACGTCGAAGTAATTTCAAAAATAAATTGCCGCGTTTTAATCCCAGGTCTAACAATATCTATGAGTGAAAACCTCAAGTTTACAATAATTCATAGGATGTAACAAAATAGCAACCCTAGAAGGTGCGCCCGCGCCGCCATTAATGAAGTTGCATCATACGGATGAATTGACGGGAGTTGTATAATAGATAGAGCATTACTGTAGCTGTAACTTTATCGCACTGAGTCAGACTTAAATGACAATACAAGTACAGTCTGTAAAAGAAGCTTGTATTGAAAACGATACTTTTAACAAAAACTTATTGCTTTAAGAATGAACTCGTAGAGTACTGAGAGAGCGAGAAAGAGAAACATTTATGTATTTACATTTATTTGAAACACAAATTTACATTTAGATTTTACATTAGAAGGAAAAAACAAAAAAAAAATGATCCTCGTCTGTGTTGATTGGGCCCAGTATAATGTTGCGTTGCGGTAAGCCGCAACACTGTTTTTCAATAGATCCCATAAGTATATTTTTCAATGGAACTCGAAACGCATTAACGTTTTATGTGGTGTTTGTGATAGTTGGGTCTATGTTGCATATAATCCAATTTGTATGTAATTTGAGGAAGGTGGTTTCTGCATGATAACCATAATATAGGTACTTGTCGCTCAAACGTAGCTGTCGTGCAGGTGTGCTGAAGTTTATTTTTAAATCTTGTAAGAACATTCTTAATCTTAATCTCTTTCCGAATGTTCGTAAGCGAGCACGCACACATACGAGTCTGTTATGCACAACCCAGAAAACTAATAAATTTAATTTAAAATAACCTTCCTTTTTTAAACAGAGCTTAAAATAAAACAAAACTTTATTTTTTTAAATATGTTAAATTTTAATTTAAAACACATGAAATTAACATTAAAATGACGTAAATAAAGTACATTAGGACATTACATTGGGATTAGAATTAAACTAATTTAAAATTATTCATCATCATCATCAACACGTCCACTGCTGAACAAAGGCCTCCTTAGAACGCCACAATGAACGACAACTCGCCACTTGCGTCTACCGGTACCACTACCATGAGTTTACAGTGACCGTACTCGATAGCGACGGCGTAAATTATTTATATAGAGGATAATTTACGCCGTCGCTATCGAGTACGGTCACTGTAAACTCATGGTAGGATGGTAGTGGTGAGTTTACAGTGACCGTACTCGATAGCGACGGCATAAATTATTTATATAGAGGATAATTTACGCCGTCGCTATCGAGTACGGTCACTGTAAACTCATGGTAGTGGTACGGTTTCCCGCAACTCTCACGATTTCGTCAGTCCACCTGGTGGAAGGCCTGCCAACGCTTCGTCTTCCGGTTCGTGGTCGCCACTCGAGGACTATTCTCCCCCAACGGTTATCTGTTCTTCGAGCGATGTGGCCTGCCCATTGCCACTTCAACTTGCATATTTTTCCAGCTATGTCCGTGACTTTGGCTCTTCGACGAATTTCCGTATACCGGATTCTATCGCGCAAAGAAACTCCAAGCATAGTTCTCTCTATAGCTCGTTGCGTGACTCTGAGTCTCTCTAAAAGGCCAACAGTCAAGGACCACGTCTCAGCGCCATAAGTCATCACTGGCAACACACACTGGTCGAAGAATCTAGTCTTCAGGCACTGCGGAATATTGGACGAGAAGATATCACGAAGTTTCCCGAACGCTGCCCATCCAAGTTGGATTCTTCGGGCGACCTCTTTGTCGAAGTTGGAACTACCCAATTGGACAACTTGTCCAAGGTAAACATAGTGGTCAACAACTTCGAGTGTATCGTTCCCAACGATAACCGGCACGGTGTGACATGGACATTTGACATGATTTTTGTCTTGTCCATGTTCATTTTAAGACCCACCTGTTGTGAGACGATATTGAGCTCCTAATTAAAAAAAAATATTGAAATTATTACTAAAATTAAAATAAAATATTTTTAGAGACATTAGTAGGTACAGCTACGAGAATTGCAGTTAAACTATACATAAAACTTGTCTATTTGTCAATTTTCTATACTTAACACATACATACATAAAATCACGCCTCTTTCCCGACGGGGTAGGCAGAGACTACATCCTTCCACTTGCTACGATTCTGGCATACAACTCTCGCTTCCTCTACATTCATCAATCTTTTCATGCATGCACGTCGGTTTAGAGCACTCCTGACCCGACCTTTCTTCAGAACGTCCCAGATTTGATCGTGGTACGTTCGTCTAGGCCTTCCTCTCCCAACGTTCCCATTCACGCTCGTCTTATAGATCTGCTTAGTCAATCTGTTTTCATTCATTCTCTCAACATGCTCAAACCATCCAAGCATCCCTTTCTCAATCCGTGTGACTATACCTTCATTTACACTACAGCGTTCCCTTATCGCACTATCTGAATTCTGTCACTCAATTTCACACCTAACATACTTCTTAACGCTATCATTTCTACCGCATTTATTCTACTCTGATGTCTTTCCTGCCACACCCAACTTTCACTTCCATACATGAGTGTTGGTACCAGCACCCCTGTATGCACAGCCAGACGAGCTCTTTTGGAGATTTTCTGGCTATTCATAAAGGTGTGCAACGCTCCATTCACTACGTTATCAGCCTTTACTCTTCTTTCAATATCACTTTCACACTTTTCATCTCTAGTAAACATAGATCCCAGGTACACAAATTCATTCACTTGCTCCAAGTTTTCGTCACCAATACGGACACACACTTCCGTATTCTATACTTAAACAGCTGCTAAATTAGTTACATATGTATAGTCATATTATGTGTATGAAAATGTTTAAAGCTTCCATTGTTTTTTAAAAGCTTTTATTAAGTGTCACCTGTCCCGATCTTGCAAATTAAGTAGTCCGGCTAGTACCGTCAGACGCGTACCGAAGACGCGTTGCCAACCTAGAGGCCTAAGATGGGACTTAGGCCTCCAGGTTGGTAACGCGTCCGCAATACCCCTGGTATTGCAGATGTTTATGGGCGGTGGTGATCTCTTACCATCAGGAGACCCACTTGCTCGGTTGCCATCCAGTCGAATAAAAAAAAAGAGTAATGTCATTCAGTTACACAATACATTACAAACATTACATTAAATATGCACCCCTCGCCTACGTCCATTCTTCTAAGTGCCAATTTCACTAGTGTGAAAGAACTCCATGAAACTACGTGAGACTCACTCATCCATACTAATATTATAAATGCGAAAGTGTGTCTGTGTGTTTGTCCGTCTTTCACGCCGTAACGGAGTGACGGATCGACGTGATTTTTGGCATAGAGATAGTTTATGGGCCCGAAAGTGACATAGGCTACTTTTTATCCCGGAAAAACGCAGTTCCCGAGGGAACAGCGCGCGATAACCGAATACCACGCGGGCGGAGCCGCGGGCAAAAGCTAGTAAGTATTAAATAATATTGTCCCGTTCTTCTTAGGAGCAGCAGTTTTCCTAGGAAGAAGGGCTAACGGACTACCCCGACACATGACGAGCTAAACTCTATTTAAGACGTGAGTTATCCGGGACAATATTATTAAATAAGAGAAAGAACTCCATTTAAAATTTCCTACACTATCTCATCTTATTGCATTGCTGCTCTCAACCATTGAATCTATTTCAAAGTGGGATTATTGTTTCAAAACAGTGTAATTTAGGTAATTTATAGGCTACTAGCTTTTCCTGCGACTTTTTCTGCTTAGAATTCCTTTATTGCTGTCCTGCGGGAACTATGCTATTTTCCGGGATAAAAACTATATCCTATGTATGGTCGACCAAGAAAGAGCTTTGCTAATTTTTATGACAGCTCCTATTTACTTCAGAAATAAAACAGTAAGGTTGATTGTCATATTGACTTGGGAGTGAAAATAGGCTTTTACGTTTTAAGCGCTACAAATTACATTAAACCTTAGGGTGGTAAACCAATTTTTTGGTGGACTATACTTCCCTGGGCTTCCTAATGTCTTCATACTAAATTTAATTTACAATTGATTCAGCTTTAGCGTGAAGGGAAGAAGTAACAGATATACAAATTTACTGAAAAAATAAAGAAGGTCTATGAGTATAATCACATTTTTCACTTCCCTTTACCCAAAACTACATCCACGCGAAACTGGGGCACATCCCTAGTTATACGTTATGTAAACCACCCGTAAAAATTACTGACGCTGAAAGCTTTCAAACTCCAGCTTTAAGCTGACAGCATTGAGCTGAGGGATAGACGGCGGGAAATTACTTTAAGTGATAAAGAAAATTAAGATTGATTTTTTGCAATCTTTTTGTATTTTTTATTTCAATTCCAAATTTTTTGTTACTTTTACGGTCATCCCGTAAAACCTATATCGAAAGTACAAACTGAAATATAGATGCACAGAAAAACCAGAAAAATAAGACCAGCGCTGGACCAAAAAACCAACCAATCTTAATTTGATTGCTTAATAACGATATCTCTTGTCCGGGTGAGCGGTTAGTTCCGATGGAGTGCCGAAAAGTTTCTCGATGAGGGCTACGGCATAGATGTCGCTAGTGTCGCTGCTTAAGTGGCTAAATAAGAAACAACACAAGCTGAGATATAAGGTGCATAGGAGAAATTCGTGTCTGTATCGTTGTCCAGCGGTGGTGTAGCGGTATAGCACACGGCACGGAATGCCGAGGACCTGGGTTCGATTCCCAGCGCTGGTCTTATTTTTCTGGTTTTTCTGTGCATCTATATTTCAGTTTGTATTTTTGATAAAGAAAAGATTTTGTGTTTTCTTAAGTTTCCTAAGAGTGGTTATAGTAATATATTAGTATCCAGACGTCCTTGGATCGATGAGGCGAAGGACGGTGCGCGCGCATCGGCGCGGGTTCCGCGCAGCGGACCAATCACAGCCCGGGAAATCGTTATACCCTAACACCGTTCCAAATTTGAATGTAATGGCAAGAATTTGCTTTTTTTTAATAATAACCGTTCCAAATTCAAACCGCACGCTGAAAAACGGTAAGAATTTTATTTTTAATATTGAATGGAAGTCAGACAGACAAAGACGAACGAATCATCAAGACGTCGGCAAAATTTGTAACTCTGTAAACTAAATAACGTTCAATTAACAATTTCGTTACGAAGGTCGCTGTTCAGTTTAAATTGGTTGCTTCGATTATCCGATACACTTAGTTCCGATAATCCGGATCGGTGAGCCGAACGCTTCCGATTTTACCCGAACATTCCCGATTACCTAATAAGTATATTATTTTGACGTTAATTAACTCGCACTAATTACGTAAATTAACCTTTGCCCTTCTAGGTTAATAAACTGACTGTTTTTTAACATTATCACATAACAGAGGCAAACGAACTTTTGCATGAGAGTTATCAATCAAAAATTTAACTAAACATTTTCTTCTTCGATGAAATGTAACTAAGGGACATAATAGACACTAATACTTATGTATGAAGGTGCCAGTAATTATTAAAAACCAATAACTGAAAGGGCGTATTACATAATGATATCCTGTAACTATTAGTTGAATGAAAACAATAGAATGACGGGAACGTTCCATTTAACCATTTTAAATTGCTGGCTGGAAATACACTTAAATGAGCCTGGCTGATAAAAACAAAAGTCATTAAAGTAAAAAACGGAAATTCGATTTTCGAAATGCCTTTGTTCTAAATTTGAATGACTTACCCCAGCTGGATCCAGTGCGGCCGAGGAACTGGCCGGTCTCCGAGTTCCACAGGAAGATCCTCAACGACTCCCATTTCCCTAGATCCGGAGGCGGCGAGTAATACTGCTCCACAACCTTAGTCTTGTCCGCCATGTTCTTACTCAGCCAGTCTCTGCCCGACTGCGGTAGCGAATCGATTGTCGGCCAGTTCGCCCCAGTGCCACCTCTCCCCGCTGTGCCTCCCCCTTGGACACCCTTAGAACCCCCTGCAACCCTCTTACGTAATGATTACGTAACAACCTCGGCGCGCGCATGCTAACAGCCCTAGTTTCTGAAAACCCGAACTACAAGACCCCTTCGCCCAGTTGCAGCTTCTCTTGTTAGTTCTAACAATGTATGTGAACAGAACGGTGAGGTAGATCTGCGTAGACTGGTTTCCGAACAGGGTTGCGAAATTACCACTACAGCCAATGCGCTTGGAGAGGACTCTATTTCATTTGACTAATGCTGAATTTCGTTTGAGAATTGTCGGAGCTGGGTTTGGTACGTCTGCTCTGGTCAATGTGTCAGGTTGTTGGTCTTGAAGAATTGATTTGGTATAATCTGCGCAAGATATTTTCTCAGGTCTCACGCGCTTTAAATTTAGGCTTTGCGCACCATTCTAATAAACTAAAATTACCGTAGGTACAAATTAAAACACATTCAATGATCAAAACTATCTGAAATAAAGTAAATAGATTAAAAAGGCAAAAAATAGACTTGAATCTTCGATTGCTAAAAAAAAGATCAATTTTATACAATCTTTTTTGCTGTATGTACTTTTATTGGTTGTAACTTGCACTGTTATTATTCAAAGGCATAATAATATGCGTTTAGTACGTTTCAAACCGATGACATGAACCGTTGGTTAAAGAGTTCCGTCCTACGGAGACGATGCTGGCCGGACCGTCAGAATTTTACTAGGTACCTACCATATCATTGTATTATCACCGGACTTACATAAGTGTACTGAATATCAGCTCAATGGGTTATCAGGAAGTGGTCGAAAAATGGTTTGCTAAATTTAAAAGCGTGACACACAAACATACACGCAAATATCTTTTTTTTTTTCGATTTAAATAGTATAACCTGTGTGCGGTGTGGCCTGTAATACGAGCAAAAAATTAAACCACAGATCCTCCTCGTCAAACTGAACAACATTAGTTCAGCGACTTTTAAAATTTAAAAATAATAGAGTCTTTGAATCTTCCTTTCTTCATACAAATTAAATACTGCTATCAGTGTGGGCCATCCTAGAACACACTGACGTCGCCTGTCACGCTACAAACACCAAGCATTTTGGTTTACATTGCTTCTTCGAATAAACTTAAGAATGTAATAAAAATTAAAAAACTAACTATTTTTAAAAATCGCTGAACTAATGTTGTTCAGTTTGACGAGTATGATCTATGTTTTAATTATTTGCTCGTATTACAGGCCACACCCGGTATAGTTGTAGCAGAAGTGGATGAGCAGTTACAACGATTAAAGTGATTACCTACGTGGGTCCATATTGGCTCGCATGTTTATTGTAAATCCGAATGTAATGTTTATCAGAATTAATCGTTTGTCATAACTCTTTTTTCTCTGAATCCAATTGTTGTTCAGAATTTTTATAAAACAAACCGCACCGAACCTATAGTTTTCTATAGGATGACCATTTAAAAATTTCAGAAAAAATACGGTATGACTAGCGAAGAGTATGCGAACTTTGGCGCTCCGGATCTACTTACACACGACTCTACTGCCAAGGTAATAAGAGAATGTATAGATCATTTCGAGCACCACGAACAACAACTGCTCAGCTTCTTCTGCTGCTGACTGTACCAAGCTTGAAGTAAAAAGCGCATGTGCCAAATTAGTTCATAAATGACATAGCTCTGACATTACTTAAAAAAAAGTATTGTAAATTTTAAAATTAAGAATCTTTAACGGATTAATGAATCTGTGCTATTTTACAAGATTTTATTTAGTTTCAGCTGTCTCGTTGTCAGTCTGTCTTTCTGTATGTCTGTAATCAAATCTTGCAAGTTAAATTTGACCAAATTTCAGTAGTCAGATTTACTTGAAATTTAGATTACCTACTTATGTAAATTACGTGACAATACAATAATCTAGTAGTGACATCCTGGTGGTTTGGCGAGGATCGTCTTCGCTGGACGGTAACTCTTTAACGGTTAATGGCATCGACTTGAAATTTGGTATGGAAATTTAGTTTAGTTTAGTTTGGACAATGCAAGTAAAGTCGACAAAAAGTAGGTACAGTCGCAAAAAAGCTTGTATTAAAAAATATACGAAAGATTATTTGTTAAAGAATATTTAGTCACTTCGCTGGCGTTTTGTACTAACTTGATTTTTTGATAGAGTCGTTTTCAAACAAATGAATAAATTAATGACAAAGCTAAGAATTTACTAAAATTATTAAATCTTCTTCACGGCTTTATCTAATCCAGTTAAAAATACGCCTGTTACAGTTTTATTGATCGACTTTAAATCTTACAACTGAACAAAATAAGGTTTGCTAATTTTAAGTCACATAAATGGAAAATAATACTTTATGCAAGTTAAAACGCATCAACGTCACTAAAGTCCTATCTAAATAAAATAAAAAACATGATATTTTTTAATTCAATTCCGCCCCGTTTCATCACTTTAGATAGAAATCTCAACTTGCATATTGCCACAAGAAAAAAAAAAGTCACCAAAGTGACAAGTAAAATCCGGGCTCGCGGTTCGACTGCCGTCGCCATCTTTAATAAAATATGGATGGGAAATCCCAGAGGGTTACTTTTTTCTTTTCAAGGGGTTTTATGTAGGAAAATCCCACCCGATACATTTGAATAGGCCTGGGAGTTTTACTAGTATTTTGGAATAAGTATAAAATTAGAAAATTTCTTACTTATACTGTGGAATTATAAAAAAATACCGCTCTTACGCAGTTCCTCAATTAGTTCAAAGTGTTGTTTTAAAAATAAATATCACGGGACAATTCACACCAATTGACCGAAACCATTTATTTTTCAGAATTGCTATAAAACAAACCTAACCTAACCTATAGAGTTCTACAGGTGACCACTTAAAAAAATATGAAAAATGTACGGTTTCAGCGGAAAAAAAAACATGACTAACAATAATTATGACAAACATTACATATGACTTATACAATTATGGCAGTCAAAAGGATCCCGGTAAAAAATATTTGATTACTCATGATTCTGCACAAGAAAAACCATAATTTTGCTTATTTTTTTTAAATGTTAAATGTCCCACTTTACTTTTATATGAAAATTCCTAGCAAATTAAAAATTTCTTAGTTTCTCTTAGTTGGTAATAAAATAAACACTTTGTAGGGCTTAAATATTTTTATTCTTTTACAATTGCATTACCTACTAAAAGCATAATGTAACTAGTGAATAAATTATTAGATCTAGATTATTGAATACCTATAAGTATATCTTAACCAAAGAAAATAATGAAATTTCGGACTAAAACAATGTTCCAATAGAAATTTTTTAGGAAGAGATCACATCAAGAGACAAGAAAATAATGAGAACGTCATACATAAGTTAGCGACAAATAATTCGCAAATTATAGAGAGAACACATTGAAAAATTTCGCCGTGAAATGGGAGTTGCGAGGTGGTTAAGCGGTACAGCACGAGCCCCGGAATGGCGAAGATCCAGTTTCGATTCCTGGCTATCAGCATCTCTTTTCTGATTTTTTCAAATGTGTTCTAAATACAGTATGTTTAAGTAATATAGGGACAACTTCTCAAGAAAACTAATCTTCTTTGTAATATTAAACTGAGAAATCGTACTGGCAAATACAATAAATAACTACATACATTCCTAAAATTTTCTACAAGCAAACTTTTATATGATAAAATTTGCTTTACGTTACAAATCAGGCGTTACAAATCAGTCTTATCAGTTTTCTCTAGAGTAGCAGGACCCAAGTCACCTTTTGCTGCATTTGGCTTCGTCCAAGCTTGGCACACACATGTAGGGCCCTGATTTCCAGTTTGACCCCCTGAGACTTGGAACCCACTCGCCTGGCTCCCAGTCTGCGAGCCTCCAGACCCTTGAAACTGTCCAGACGTCATGTCTTGACCCACATATTGCCCTGTAGCTTGATTTTGCCCTTGGAACTGGCTGTTTTGCCCTGTATACTGTCCGTTTGACTGATTCTGTCCTTGGAATTGGCTCTGACTAGGGTATTGGTTCTGCCCAGTCTGAACTTGGCCTTGCTGCTGGTTTTGACCTTGGTATATTCCGTTCCCTTGCTGAGTTTGGCCTTGGAACTGTCCCGCATTCTGAGGGTATTGGTACTGGCCTTGTAATTGGCTTTGAGTGCCACCATTTTGGACAGGGTATTGATTCACAGGATATGTAGGTTGAGGATAGGTTCCTGGTACGTTGTTTTGAGGATACGTTCCTACATTTTGAGGGTAGTTAGCTTGATTCTGGCCTTGGTATTGTCCTTGATACTGGCCCTGCCCTTGGTAGCTTCCTTGCTGATTCCACTGTTGGTACTGAGGGTACTGGTAGTTCTGTTGCGTGTTGGCTGGGTATTGCTGGGTGGTGGTTTGTATGGGTCTATTTTTATGGCTGTGCACGATGTCTATGACTCCTCCGATGATTTTTTCGGGTATGTGCAGGGCGGTTCTCGGGTCTATGTGTGACGTCGCATGATGTAGTGTTGCCGCTAAAATAAGCTGTAATAAAGAATGCTAATAAGTGGTTTGGAAAATTGGAAAAATTAGTATGATTATTAAATTTCCATATTTAATAAAATATTGTCTAGCATGTTGCTTGGAACTTGATCCGGAGTTTTACTAAAGCCCAAGGAAATTCCCAAAAAATACATCGTGGTTTTAGATATTTATTTGTATGAAGAACACTCGGGACAAACTTTGTCTCTAAACTTATACTTCGTTTTTTTAGCATTAGAAAAGAAGGTAAGCAATCTTGACGTGTCTTTTTATTGAAAAACACTTTTAAAAATAAGTCACAGCAAATATGTAACAATTAGCAAGGACGTATGATCATTTACATACTTTTGATATCATAAGTAAGTAAAGACGTCTAGATTGTTTACCCTTTTCCTAATGCTAAAAAAACGAAGCATTTTTTTGACGAAGAGTTTTTTGGATTACACACGCATATTTCGCTCCCGTTGGAAATTTAAGAGGAAAGTAACACAGTATTCGCGCAATCCAGTCGTCTACGTACAAATTTAATTCACTTCAGTTTAGCCGTTTCAGCGTGAAATAAATAAACTTGAGCCGTGTAATAATTTCTACTTTCCGTTTTTCTTTTTTTCTATACTTTCTATTTTTAGTTTGCATGGGTTATTTACAGGTTTATGAAATGGCCAAGTTGATACCTAAACAGTTATTTCGTGCCAGCAATTTAAAAGTAATATTTTTATTAAAGAAAACTCACTAGCACGGAGATTTCGCGTAGTCCTTCCATGTTTCCAAACTCAAGGCTTCGGTAGTATCGGTTCGATTGCCGAAAGTGCATCCTTGGGGCACTCTTTATACCCAGATGGCCGGAAATAACTGGGCTGCCAAAATAAATTATATTCAAGACAGTGCGCAAGGATCGAGGGTTGGCAAAAATGGTCGGATTAAAGTGTTTGTGTCCACTAACGAATCTAACTATAGTTGTAGAATTAAGGTAGACGTCCTAGTGCTGGCCACTGTATCAGTAGTTGCTTTATATAATTTTATCTACATGCATATCATAACTTCCCTATTATATGTTCAGAAACGACTATCAAATGGCCTTTATTAAGAAACCTGGTATCTGTGAGTGCATCTTAATTTTCGCATTAAAGTACAGTGCATCTTAATGTTTACATTAAAGTATCGGTAATACTTTTTTTAACAATGCATATCTGTACATATTGTAGAAAACTTATGACATGCATGTAGACAATAATAATTATTCAGTCAAAGTCAGTCAAAGTCAAAGTCAAAGTCAAAATACAGGCCATATCTGAACATATTATAGAAAACGTATGATATGCATGTAGATAAAGTTACGTATGCGGCTATACATAATTAGGCATTATGCACCAGCCACATAAATAACTATTATGACATTAGCAATAAAAGTGATAGCAGGGTGTCATCTATTGGTCATTCATTATAAATATTATGAAGGTGCTAATTAAATAACTGTAAACCTCCGACACCTTCAAGGTTATTTTTTTGTCTTACTTAATTACTTAAAAATATTCGTATGTTTTGCCACAATAGTAGAGAGGCCAAATTCTTAGAAGTCAGGATTCTGAAATACACGCTTTATATTTTATAAATGCCTATATATTAACGTAAATTTTGAAACTCACACAAATTTAGAATTTGTAGAGTGATGACTTGTAAAGGCACTGTAGAGTTAGGGACGTATAGAGCCAGAAGTTTACAATTTTTAGTTTTTTTTTATGCTTGTACGAAGCACCTAACTTTTTTGCGAATTCAGTATTGATTACATAATTAAATTCCAATTTTATGATCTAAACTACCACATTATACCTATTTGTTTACAGTTTACTTATTTATTTTATTTGTTTATTTTTAATTATCAATATAACGTTAGTTTAATGACAGTGTTTAGTTTAATTAAATTATATTTAATGAATTAATTTAATTTACTTTCACTTAATTTTAATTTTGTAATTTGACATGTATTACTATGTGACATTTTAAACAGTTTTTTTTTAGAGTCAGGTCTTATTCAATCAGGACTTATACTTGTTTACTTAGGATTTGTAGAGCTAGGGCTTTTAGAGCTATAATTTGTAAAGTTAGACTACGGTAGTACTATTAGTTATTCTGTGGCTAGACCTCGTTTATGTAGAGTCAAGGGCTTGGATCTTCTTGAGATTTGATAAACTTTTAACAGTGATTGTGAATTTCGGTAACCGATATTGTATGAAACGAGCTTCTGCCTGCGACTTTGTCTGAGAAGCCCCGTAAAGTGCCTGCGGGAGCTGTACAATTTTCGGGATAAAAACGTATCTAAAGGATTTTTTATATTTCTCCAGTTTTTGCCAACCCTAGCTGGGCTGCGCGTGCGCGGGTGATCGAAGACGTCGGTGCGAGGTATCTCGCCCTTTGACAGGCCCCGCTATAGCCGGGGCTTAACGGGCGAAGAGAAATTATCGACACAGTACTAAAAAAAAGTGTTTGGCCAGTGAATTCGAAAAATGACTCACGAAATGAAAGATGTGCTCGGTTATCTCGATAGTATAGAATACGCGTACCTAGGCGAGAGAGATCCGCTTAGACTTGAAACTCAAACATGTGATTTAAGACTAAGCTAGATCCTAATATTTTACAGTATGTTAATTGGCACATTATAAAATAATGAAAATTCAAAAATATAATGGACTAAATATATAATGATTTATGATGTAGGTAACTTTAATAAGGCAAACTTTTTTTACGGTGCAAATTAAAAATTGGTTTAAGTTAGGTTTATTTAAAAGCAACCCTATAATGAGGGCTATCGCGAGTGAATTCGCCGCTAGAGGCGCTAGTGTAGCGTGAGGTCTCCGAAATGTCAAATCTCATAGTTTTTGGGTAAGCTACGCGGGTTTATTTATAATAAGATTTTTTTTGTGAATATTTTGCATAACCTGAAATTAGTTATGGCAATTATGCGTTACGGGGCAATGAATGTCTGTGATTAGAGACAGTTTTGTCTTTCGGAAACTTTTGTCCTCCCTTTTTTCCGAACAAAACGGGACTAAGCAACACTGTGGTTGCTGGATATTTTTATGGTACGGTTTTAAGTTGTTTTAAATATGATTTTAATCTAAACTTTGTTTTAACGGCCGTAATAACAGACTCTGAAAGCCCCACTTAAAAACCTCACGCAACAGTGCGCCATCTAGTGAGACAAAAAACGATAGCCCTCATTCTGACAATTTCTAAGAAAAAATACATAAGTCAGGTATATCATCAAAAAAACCATTTTTATTTTCTCCGTGACTCTTTTTGAACTTTATGCAGTTTGACACGCAACCTTTTAAAATATCGATAACTTAGGAAGTATCGATTCGAAACCCGCCCCGTTCGGCCCGTATCAGTGTCGTGATTGACCCGGCGCCCGCGCATACGAATTTGCTCCTCGAACTTTTGTTTATTTGCCTCTTAAGGAGCCTACGAGTGTTTCTTTTAATATTAATAAAAACAATAACGCGTAATAAATTAACACGCATGAATAAAAATGAAAAGGACCTACGTAAAAGCAATTTATCCTGAGGCCCAAGTCAAATTTCGATACCTAGTTAGAATTAGAAACTTAATGTCAATTAGTAAAAGTTTGGGCTTTACGAGGTTACGGTTGTTTTTAGCACAAGTAAATTCACCCTTTCAGTCAAAAAACTCTTTAAATCGCTGCAGCCATTTAAAAAAAATCCGATATACTGAGAACCTCTCTTTTCTAAAGTTAGGTAAAAATCATTCTGCCGTCTCGCAGCACGGCCCTTTAAGCTGTCAACATCCACAGTAACTCTGCCTGTTTCTCGGAAGCGATCCGTTTAACCGCGAATTTATTTAATCGATGGCCGTCGAGAACCTTTAACGTATTGTTCACGCGTCACGGAGCTAACTGTTGTTTAATATCCAGTGGCGTGTCGCCGTAATAATTTGGGCACTGGACCATACTGGGGTGGGCACGGCCCAACCGACCCCCCCCCCTATATACAAATGGCAACTATGGTTAACAATAATATTCATTGTAATTATAATTATATTGATTAAACAGTTGAGTGGAGTTGAATTCGCCTATTGTATGTATACAATTTCCGCTGATTATTAATATTTTTCAACTCTTGATCACCGATTAAAAATAATCCTGTACAAAGTTTTTTTTAAGATAATAGGCATAGTAAAGTCATGTAATATGCTATGTTAATCTTAATAGGTCTGGTTGTATCCAGTTTCCACGTCAACTGGAGGTCGGTCAGAGGAAGCCGTCTCTAACGCAATCAGCGCTTCCTTTGGGATACAGACAGACGGACAATCGTATCAGGCCAAGGTATTCCTTACTAAAAACAGTTGATCATTATCCTACTAAACTATACTCGGTTTGGATAGATATTTAACTGAATGTAAACAAACTTCAGATGCCAGATGGGGGTACATTCAAGGATTTTAAACATTTTACTTATGTATCATTGTAATACAAACTAGACTAGTGTATTTCAATACAGAAATGTAAATGTTTAGATAGTTTAATGAGGGAATTTCAATATTTAAAATACCAATTGACGTTTTTTTGTTTACATCATCATCATCATCATCCCAGCCTATATACGTCCCACTGCTGGGCACAGGCCTCCTCTCAGAACAAGAGGGCTTGGGATATAGTTCCCACGCGGGCCCAGAAGCACTAAATAAAGACCCCAAAGACCCCAAAAACTCCAAACTAAAAACCAATCATAATTTGATTGCTTAGTAGCGACATCTCTTGTCTGGGTGAGCGGTTGGTTCCGAAAGAGTGTGACGTCTCTCGATGAGAGCGGAACATAGATGTCGCTAGTGCTGCTGCATAAGTAGCGTAGTAGAAATAAGCAACCTGAGATATGTATGCATAGGAAAAATCGTGTCTAGATTCCTGTCCAGCGGTGGTGTAGGGTTATAGCACGCAGCACGGCTTGCTGAGGACCTCGGTTCGATTCCCAGCGCTGGTCTCTTTTTCTGGTTTTTCTGTGCATCCATGTCTCAGTTTGTATTTTCGACACTAAATAAACCCAACCTGATTTAAAGTATCTCCAGTATTCTCCTTTCGATTCTGAACTTTCAGGTTTTCAGTAATTAATTAACACCTTGTACGTTTTAGACTTCTTAGTAACGTACATTTATGACCTTGAGTGTACTATGTCAAAGATGTATCAAGCATGGGTAATACGCGAAGGCATGTAAGTAACCCATATTAGGTTAGTTATATCGATGGTGGAAGTCTCAATTGGCGTAAGGGACAAAATACCGAAAATCACTTTTAAACATAGAAAATTACAGTTTTTTTTTCTCTGTCGATTGGTAGTATTCAAGTTACGATACACCCCTTATTTTTGCTGTTATCAACATTTATTATTTTAAAATAAAATAGCTTAAGGGACATGATATAAAATATTTGAGCTGAAAAATGGCGTAAATGTATTATTTTTTTAATATTTAAGTCGTAAGGGGCTGTGGCAGTCTCATATGTCCTTTACGACTCGACTCATGACGTTAAAAAAAAACCAACAAATATAATAAAAGGGCGTATGGGTCAATTATTGTTTCATTGTCCTTTACACCCCAACATTTTATAACGAATAAGATAAAAATGCAAGAAGTTGTTGGGCGTAACCTTACCGCCTGTACCTATTTCTTGTACCTAACATCAAAATACTAACGCGTCTACCTACCTTCCACGCTCCCAGCGTTGCACATTCGGTCAGTCGTGTCAGACACGTCAAACACGGAGGACGTATTTGATTGCCTACGTTTGTTCTTTGTCAACGCGCGTATTTTTTTATAAGATGCCAAAAGCAAAACAAAAAAAGAAGATTAAGTTGATGGATCCCCTAATGGCTTGACGTCGAGCTAACATTTCCATAATGGAATTTCAGTCAAGGATGTTGAGGTAAATTTCTCTTAGCTACTTTGTTTATTTTAAGCTACTAAGTTACAGATCCTAATAAAGGAAGCCTGTGCCCAGCAGTGGGACGTATATAGGCCGAGATGATGATGCATACATAATAATAATTGGCCTGTATAATTAATTATGTATGTTGAGGGTTATAAATGGTATAATCGGAACGTCGTAAGGGACATTAAAAGACAGCAATTTATAAAATAATAAATACTTTTATGGGCGTAAGGGGTATAAAAAGCAAGAGCTAGAGTAAATTGTCGGTCGTAAGGGGCAGTAGCAAACAGACATTTAAAAAAAGGTGTAATTGGTACATCGTAAGGGGCATTAAACAACAGCAACTTATAAAATAAGGAATACTCTTATGGGCGTAAGGGACATCAAAAGCTAAAACTAGAGTAAATTGTTAGTCGTAAGGGACAGTAACAAACAGACATTTTAAAAATTGAGGTTACTTTATGGGTGTAAGGGGCACTTAAAGCAAAATACCTTGCTTGTTTCTTTTAGTTCATTAAAATACCTTGATAATGTTAGGTCGTAGGAGGCATCAAAACAGATGGTTTTTAGAACTTGTAGTGATTGAAACAACAACTCAAGCAAGCATACTCCCAAATGTGCAAGAAGTAGTGCAAGAAAGCGTGCAAGAAAGCATGCAAGCAAGCAAGCATGTACCTAAGCAACCACCTAAGCAGGCTTGCAAGTGAGCATGTAATTTTGACAATCAAATCAACAAACATGCAATTTTATCGGCCTGGGTTAGATGAACATCGCGGGTTACCCCGATCTCGCGATGACCGGTCTATGGTATCTCCTCCAGCGCTCATGAAGCGGGCTGGCGTCCCACTCCCTCACAGCTGCAATCAGTGTGTTAGAGGAAGCATAAATAGTGCAAGCATGCATGCAAGCAAGCGTGACGCCAGAAGGCAAGCATGCATGCAAACAACAAATCAAGCAGAATACTCCCAAATGTGCAAGAAATGTTCATCATGTCAGCCGAAAGACGTCCACTGCTGGACATAGGCCTCCTCCAAGGCTCTCCACTCAGACCGCATGCAAGCAAGCAAGCAAGCATGTAAGCAATAATGCAAGCAAGCAGAGTTAGTACGCGTGGTGGGGTGAAAATCATTTCATCATCATCGTCATCAACAACATCATTTAGTTCGTTCTCGGGCTATGCCCTTTTCCGGGATACTATTTCTATTTTCCCGATAAAAACATATTCCATACCCTCTGAGCTTTTTAACAAGGCATCTTAGGACCACTCTCAGCTATGTCAACCAAACACACTGGTCATTGACTTCACATCGGAATTTGGACCACTGGAAGCTTCAATCCCAAGAGTCGGTTACGAGTGATCTCTTTCTCAAATGGTACCTAACTGCACCGTTGAAAGGTATACAAGCGTCAACAACTTCGACCGGGACTATTACGGAGTATAAACTTTCATCTTCGTGAGTCCTGTTATTTTGGGGTCGAAATTACGGGTCATGAGTGCGAGGTCGGTTCGTGACTACAATGCGTCGGCCAAGTGATGAAGTTCGTATACGAGATGCCTCGTCCTTTTAGTGCATCCCAAGCAGCGGTAGTTCGGAGGATCCACTCGTGACTTGCACAGCAATACTTCGTGCCTCCTGTCGACGGACACTGTTTTCTACTCCGAAACTTCGATTACCGATAGTAACTCCCGTGGAGAGCCTGATAAGCCCGTCTATGAATGAGACTCTCGAGTCTTAAATCAAGAAAAGGTTATATTTCAGTTTCTGTTAACTTAACTTATTATTCTACACATTTAAAGAAAATGTTACAAATTACATATTTTTAAGGGGACGTGCAAAATTATGGCTTTGCGCGTTATTTTAAATAATTAAAGTGGTTCTTTGAGTTAATTCACTATTTTTTTTAATTTTCTACAGGAACTTACGTCCAAATATGTAGCAAATAAAATATAAAATGTCCTATAAGACCAAAAATCGGTTACTACATTATTTATTTATTACGGTTTATGGGTGTAAGGGGCTATGACACCCGTATGTCACGGGCGTAAGGGACAGCTATTTTTCTTATTAAGCTTTTTACGAAAATGTCTATAGTTTCACGTTGAAAAGCAAGAAAATTCAGATTTTACGTAATTATAACGTCCTGCTAAGTTAAACATTAACAATGCTGTGAGGGTTTGAAAATTACCAAAAACTTCTTTTCGCTCTCCTGAAAAGTAGCATTTTGTCCCTTACGTCAATTGAGACTTCCACCATCGATATGTTTCCAAGGTAAAGGTTACTGCAAATCAACAATAACAGTATATCATATAAATCTCGGTCAGGTATCACGGCCCGAGCGAGGGGGCGGTGGACCGCGTTATGCAGAAGATGACATATTTATTGATAGGTAAGTATTTAAAACAGTTTTTTTATCTATTATGATTGGTTTTTTGGAGTCTTTTTGTATTTTTTATTTCAACTCCAAATTTGTTACTTTTACGGGTATCCCGTGAAACCATATCGAAAATACAAACTGAGACATGGATGCACAGAAAAACCAGAAAAAGAGACCAGCGCTGGGAATCGAACCCAGGTCCTCAGCAATCCGTGCTGCGTGCTATAACCCCTACACCACCGCTGGACAGGAATCTAGACACGAATTTTTCCTATGCATACATATCTCAGGTGCTGCTGCATAAGTAGCGTAGTAGAAATAAGCAACCTGAGATATGTATGCATAAGAAAAATTCGTGTCTAGATTCCTGTCCAGCGGTGGTGTAGGGGTTATAGCACGCAGCACGGTTTGCTGAGGACCTGGGTTTGATTCCAGCGCTGGTCTCTTTTTCTGGTTTTTCTGTGCATCCATGTCTCAGTTTGTATTTTCGATATAGTTTTTTTATCTATTTTTTTTTCAAACATATTTTAACGAGGCTTTATATTATAAAGCCCCTCCCGCCCCTGTACCGCATCGTAACGTTTTAGAAGACCGCCTCTCCCCCCAAATTCTTCTTCTTCTTCAAGTGCCACTCCATTACTGAAGGTTGGCAGTCAGCTCCTTGTATCTTTTTCTTGTCAAGCNAGGCTTTATATATAAAGCCTCCCGCCCCTGTACCGCATCGTAACGTTTTAGAAGACCGCCTCTCCCCCCAAATTCTTCTTCTTCTTCAAGTGCCACTCCATTACTGAAGGTTGGCAGTCAGCTCCTTGTATCTTTTCTTGTCAAGCGCCAATGTGAACGTTGCTCGACGGTCTTGATCCCTGTCCACTCCCTGATGTTACGGAAACAAGATACGTCTACTGTCTACCCAGGCACATTCCTCATCATGATGGTCTGCAGGAGGGAATACCGCTCATGCCGCAGTACATGTCCGAGATGCGTTACAGGGGCGGTGGGGCGGGAGGTTCAAACTGCGTTACGTCAACAGTGTTTAAGTAACAAGTACAATATACTATAACGTCCTCAAAAGTGGGAATTCGCATCATCAGTTGTTGTTCTTGGTCTATAAATGCTCTCATGCTGAGTTGCCAGTTTGCCAGTGTGTGTGTAATTTTTGGAAAACGGCTAAGAAAATTAAATTTAATAGAAATGGTTATTTGGGTGTTACGTAACGTTTAGGAAGGGGGACAGTCGTCTGGATGTTTCAGCTACACTGCAGCGGCCGCGGTCACAAGCAGACTGGGAACCCTGACACGAGCAGATCTTTTAGACAGGGTATTATTTTTATAATTTTCATTGTTATATTTATAATTTAGTTAAAATATCTTAGGTTAGTTCTTTTAATTTTTATTATGCATGTAAACTCTTAATTGTACAAAATAATCTAAATAAACCCCCTTCATTCCTTTTGAAGTAAAAAATTAAGTTAAATCGTTAAATTTCTTAAATTAAATAAACACCAAAGAATAGAAAACAAACATTCGTATGTATTTATCACACAAATACCTGCCCCAACCGGGCACTTATAACCTAAACTAAACTAAAACTACACCAAACTTATTATTACCGTTTCTTGGTTTGCCACGGTATAACACCGTCCCATCATCCTGCGGCGCTCGGCGACCTGCGCGGGCGCAATTGTCCCGCTCAGCTGCCCGGAGGAGCTGCTATTCGACGAACAACACGTGAGTTATAGCTTATCTTTTTTTTTACATGCCTTTATTTAACTTTCAACGATCGCGGGTCATTATTCCAGTCTTCCGTATGATTATCGTGGGCACATTTTTGTTGTCATGAAAGAATATTTTACAGATTATCTACTAGAAGTAAGTACAGGACGTCTTAAAAAAATATCGAAAATGTCATCAAATTCTACAGCATTCTTTGAAAAATTTACCACGAAATGGGGCGGTTGAAACGCTGGAATCATGATCCTCGTCAGATAAGTATTTTTCTCAAAAATGTCCGTAAAAGTTGACATTATTCTTTACATATCAGAAGATGAAGTGCATAGTTTATGGTCAGCGAAAAATTAAAAAGTTAAAAAGATTGCAGGCGCTCTAGCTCGACAATAATAAATTAGCGCGCCTGCAATCAGTCACAATTTTTTTAAAAAGTTAAATAGGCCATGGAAATGTTGGCACAAGTCGTATACAGCCAAATCTAATGGGCGGTATCAGATATTTTGTTGGAACATCAGACTTTTTTTATTGCGTCTGAAACAGCTTGTGTTGTGGTGTTTTCGACGGAAAAATACACCTGCAGTTTATTTTTAATGAAAAAAGGCGGGAAAGCATAAGAAAAATAATTGGAATAAAATGGAATGTTATGATATATTTTGAGAAAAAGTTTAGTCTATTTCAGAATTATTCATCATTTGGGAAAAGCTTTATATTAGTTAGTCTCGCTGGATAGCAATTGCTGGCTTCGTATTAGTTAAACGGACTCGCAAGCTCGTCCGTTTAATACTCATACTCAGCCAGCAATTCGCTACTTCCAGGCCACGACAATAATCTACTATTTTTTGTTTATCAGTTGTGTAAAAATTTGCTGATTATTTTTCGACCCCTTCCTGGCATCCAATTGAGCTTAAATTTTACAGTATAGGAGTTCGGTGATACTTAATATTTTATAATAATCTGGTGGTGAAATTCTGGTGGTCCAGCCAGGATCGTGTCCACAGGACACAGGAGTTTCATAAAATCTTTTGTTATAAATATATTTTTAAAACAAAAGCTCATTCGTACAAGCATTTGTTTAACTTGCAATATATTTACATCTCGGTCTACCGTAGCTCCCATACGGGCCCAGTGCGGAACGGGAACTCTACGCACACAATTGAATTGCTTCGCAAGTGTTGCAGGTTTCCGCATGACCCACAAGAAGCCACAAGTCAAACCATAGCTACCACGACTTCAATGTATTATTTTTCACCTCTAGAAATTAGATTGTCTCTGGTACGAAAACGTGGTTTGGATGACAATGCAAGTACAAATAGCAAAAAGCTTCTCAAATATGCAATTAAAAAAAAACTTATTTATGTCGTCGTGCCACTTGCAGCATTTCATTACTTAAATCTCGAAGTAGTAGTGTCAAAATGGATAGAAGATTTTTTTTAGGGTTCCGTACTTCAAAAGGAAAAAAGCAGAACCCTTATAGAATCACTTTGTTGTCCGTATTTATATTCGCCCACCTGTCAACACCTGTCCCACTTCACATGGTCTAATAAACTTGAATTGACGTACATTTTAATTTAAATACGTTATTTTTCTCAGAACAAAAAAAACGACAAAATGACGGTAAAGAAAAGAACATCAGACTTGAACAGTTTAGAGAGGTTCAACATGTACTACAAGCCCAAAGAAGAGAAGTTATCGGCGGGACAGAAGGTCAAGAGGTTCATCTGGAACTCGAAGACCAAGGAGTTCTGCGGCAGGACCGGAGGCAGCTGGTGTGAGTATAGCAACCATCGAAGTTCATAATTTTATACAGCATAACGTTTAACTAATATAATGCTCACTTCTCATAATAAATTTTGGTGTTCCCTAAGTTTACATAAATTTATAATTAAATATAAGTAACTTGCTTTTTGCAATATGATACAATTTACGAGTATTTGTAATAATACTTTAAGTGACATTAATTACCGACTAATTCACATTCAAAATCAAAAAATATATTTCATAATGTCAGTCGATGGCACATTATTCCTAGGAGACAGCGCAGCGTTTTCGTTTTTCGTATTTCGTGTCAAATATTGGAAACTTAATTAAGTAGAATGATATTTTTTTTTTTAAACCGGCCAAGAGCGTGTCGGACACGCCCGAAATAGGGTTCCGTAGTCAACAGCTGAGCGGAGCGAGGCTAGGTAAATAGAAGTATTGGTTGATGAAAAATACATTCCTCGGAACACATCCCCGCACATCTCTGGTGCACATCTCGCACGTCTCTAGGAAATGCAGCCCAAAAAGTTTTTGGGAACTTCAAAACTCGCAGATGAGTATGTGTTTCTTCACGACATTTTAATAAAATCGCTGATATTTGTATTTTACACGCAACCAGTCTCTGATCAAAAGTTTGCTCTGATTACCAATTACTGAGCGAATGATTCACAGGAAATAATCCTGCTTAAACCATTCTTATCCAGTATAAGCACAATAATTGTGAACCGGCCTCTGCCAGATTAAATGGGGTCATGTCGCGTCTAGCTCAAGAGTGGTTCAAAGGGTTTAACTCTAGAGTACCTAGGCACTGAAGTAATAGCAAAGAAATCATTTATTACAAACAAAATAAATAAAAATGTAACTCGGATATTATATTGAATAACAAAGAAAAAATTAATTAGCAAATTAAAACCAAAATAAAAGCTCATTAAAGCGAAATTAAATCAGAAATGGCCCTTTGCCATGCGATTTTTGAAAACTCTTAAATTTGCCATAGCGTACATTACTATGAAAATTGTATACAGCCAATTTTATCATCATTTATTATTATATTTCTATGCAGGTCCTACCTAAGTATGGCGCTACTTGCGTATAACCTCACATGCAAGTATGCCTTTCTTTGTCTAATAATTACCCCACACTCCGTACATTTGGCTCAGGAGAAGGGGTCCGCTAACTGAGTACCAACTTATTCATGAATACTTACAAATTTGTACAGAACCTTCGTTGCTCAAGTCCAGTCGCACTCCTAGGTGACTCCCTCTTGGCTTTATTAGTAATACGTTTTCCCGATAATCACATTTCGCCTTTTAAAAATTATTTTCTTTTTAACCCCTGACGCAAAAAGACGGGTGTTATAAGTTTGACCGCTATGTATGTCTCTGTGGCACCGTAGCTTAAACGGGTAGACCGATTTGAATGCGGTTTTTTTATTTGAAAGCCGGTTGTCTAGCGATAGTTCTTAGATATGTTTCAACAAAATCGATTCAGCCGTTTTTAAGATATTGAACTTTGAAGTGACAAAGTTCCAACTTTTTCTTGTATAATATTAGTACCTAGGATATGTAAAGAAAAACACATTGCCTTTTAAAAAATCTTCTTTTCTTTTATAAACTGTGAGTGCATCAGTTAATTGTAATTACCTAGTTCCATATAAAATCTGTCTAGTCCCTACCGTCTTACCGTCTAAGGTAAATTCCCTGCCGGCGCGCGCGCACCGGAAGCGGCGACGGCCGCAATTGAGCCAATGAGATCATTGCTTCCTGCGACTGGACATGCTGCACTAGAATGGTAGACTTTAGAAATATGGTTAAATGTTACGGGGAATATCTTGCGTGATTCGAGAGACGGAGCAGGACCAATTCTACACCCTCAGTAATTAGGGTTTATTGACAGGTGAAATATCGCTAGATAGACAGACATTCCCAATCCGACGTAAACTATCAAGCCCTCTTGTTCTAGGACTGTGCCCAGCAGTGACGTATATAGGCTGGATGATACAGACATAGACATAAACAATAACTCTATTCGACGTCAAACTTAAAATAATACGCAATTTATAGAAAAAAACATTTGATGATGTCGAAAAGGAACTTGACTCAGCATTATACTGCAGTAAGTATTTTTTTTTATTCGACTGGATGGCAAACAAGCAAGTGGGTGTCCTGATGGTAAGAGCTAGCTTTACTAAAGAAAAAAATCGTGAGGAAACGAGCATAAACCTCCGATGCAATTTGTTATCTGTTAATTTCATGTGTTTAATTGCAGTAAACAGTTATAATACATTCTTTTCACAGCCAAAATATGCGCGTTCTACTTCATCTTCTACTCCGCCCTGGCCATCCTGGTGGCTATCTGCATGTGGACCTTCCTCCAACTCCTCGACGCGCGGCAGCCGATGTGGCAGCTGGAGAAAAGCATCATCGGTACCAACCCTGGCCTCGGGTTCCGGCCAACACCGAGTGAGGTGTCCAGCAGCGTCATCTGGTACAAAGGGAATGACCCTGGCAGTCAGAAGTTCTGGATTGATGAGTTGAAGAAGTTTTTAGAAGGTGAGCTTGAGAAAAAAAAAATTCAGAGGTGCAAAAATATATGTGCTCTAACAGAATTGCTACGAGCTCGTAACCAAATTATTAGGTGTGGTTAGTCACATATATTTTGATTTAGATACCGTTTTCTTCTCGGCATATATGCGTCCCAGTGCTGCACACAGGCTAGCCTCAGAGTGAGAAGGTTTGTATTGCAATTGCCATGCGCGCGCAGTGCTTCGTAAATGTGTGTGTAGGTTTCCTTCTAGATGTTTTTCTTCACCGTAATTTCAAGTTTGAGTCATGTATTCCAGAATTTCAGAGGTGCAAGCTGGTTCTCGAATGACTCTTTACGTGCAGGCCATTAGATCCAACTACCAGGCTAACACAGCTTTTTGTTGTACCTTAACTTAGTCATCTAATTTTTCAGCTTACAAACGTGACGGCAAGAAGGTCGGAGCGGGACGAAACATCCATAACTGCGACTTCAACAAACCACTTCCAGCTGGCAAAGTAAGTATTCCAAGTCCTCCCATTCTGAGGGCCTACGTTATTAAGCGCGGGCGCACGCCTGCGAGTGCGGGAACAGTCAAAATCCATCGCACTCGACGCACGCAGTTAGCGCTGCTCCTACTATTTTTCAACAGGCGTCCATCCGCTCAGTGCAAACCGCGTCACCTAGCGTAGGACCTGAGTCCTAGGCCTAATACTGGGATACATACATGTAGACTTGAGGCGACGTGATCATCTGGAGCAGGCCCCTCTTCCCCACTGGGCACACTGGGCACGTGCCCAGGGCCCCGCGTTGGATTGGGGCCCCGTAGTCCCTACTCAATTACCAAACGATAACCAATAGCTACTCAACTCTTGTCTTAAAATCAGGCTTACCGAATGCAGCATGTTGTGCCCAGGGCCTAATAGGTGAAAGACGGCCCTTACCTGGAGACACGGAACTACCCTTGCCAAAACAAACTATACTTCCTTTTTTTGAATCATTTCGGCGTGTTTTCACGTCTCTGTCTTGCAGCACAAATATATTTCCAAAGACTGTAAAGAATGGAATCCTGTTCATTTCATAAGGCCATTGTTGGTATAAGCTCAAACTAAGAAAAAAGAACAGGAAACGCGAAATAGTACCTAACGATGATTGTTAAGCATTTTCAACGGACGACGATAAATATTAAGGAATCACATAAGGCCAGATTTTAGCTAAAATAACTATTTCTCTAACATCTGGGCCATTTTTTATTTTTTTGTCGATACTTTTTTTTCTCAGATTTCAATGCAATTTGGTGAATTGGTAAAGTTGCTTATTCAGACTATGCTAAGCCCAATTACACACTATGTCCTACAAATTTTTCCATTGAGTTACACAAAATGTATGGAAATTTCGTAACTAAACTGAAAATGTAGTATAAAATGAGGAACTCAAAATGAAAAAAAAAACGATAACAAAATAAAAAATGGCCCATCTACGTGTATATTCTAAGCTTGGTTATTTATGCGAAAATCATCTGAATCAAGCATGTTTCTGTTGGGATTTTGTTTATTATTTACTCTTCACAACACATAAAATTGTTACCAGGTCTGTGACGTGGACATTAACGGCTCTGATTGGTTCCCCTGCGTGGAGTCCAATGGTTTCGCCTACAATAAGTCGACGCCCTGCGTCTTCCTTAAACTGAACAAGATCTATGGTTGGAAGCCCCTCTTTTACAATAGTTCAGATGCACTCCCTGCGGATATGCCGAACGACTTAAAGGAACACATCAAAAATAAGACGGCGTTTGATAAGCAACATGTAAGTATGCATTTTATTTTAAACTGAACGATTGGCCTCTATCTCACATGATGGTAAGAGCTTATTTACTCTGGTCTTGAATAGTCCTAAATTGCAGTCATCAAGATAAACTGGACACCATACAGTCACCAGCACCACAATATATGACACAACAAGCGTGCACAAGTATCTGATAATACGACTCTATTTCTAGGGCCGGAAGGAGTCAGATATTTTTGCACGCTCCGCTGAGGCAGATATTAATGCTGGTGACTGTACCTATTAAATTTAAACACATACACTAAGGGGCTGTTTTACCATCCGTTGATTAGTGTTAACTGACGGTTAAATGTGATGCCGCCTCCTCCTATTCGAACAAAACAAATAGAGACGGCATCACATTTAACCGTCAGTTAGCACTAATAAATGGATGGTGAAACAGCCCCTAAAACTATACTTGTGCTGTACGCACGGGCAAAATTGATGCTCCACGACTTAAAAGACAAAAAAAAAGAATGCTTGATGATTATTATAAACTAAAGTCGTCGACATAGCGCAAAGAATTAGCAAGTTGAAGTGGTAGGCTGGCAATATTTACCGAAGAACTGACAACCGGTGGAGTAAACGAGTTCTTTAGTGACGACCGCGTCTCGGCAAACGCAGTGTAGGACGTCCTCCGGCCAGGTGGTGGGACGATCTACGAAAGGCTGCTGGTTGCAGCTGGATGAATCGAGCCAGGTGCTCAATGGGGGAAGCCTATGTTCAGCAGTGGACCCATAGGTCGATGATGATGATGATAATTATTAGTGATAACTGTTGTCTACGTTAGTTTGGTTTTTTGAGCTAGTTAGAAAAAGCTGTCTCAAGCCCACAGTAAAAGAAAAAAATATATAGGACGGACATGAAAATGAGCACGCAGATGACCAGCCATACATAAAAGAACAGGGGCGCTGTTATAACCATCTTTCACGAGATCGAGGTGATAAACGGTGGACTCGCTCTCATGAAAGATGATTTTAATAACGAACCTGATCATCATCAGCACGTCAGTAGCATCAACCAGCCCACCAAGGGTAGAAGATTAAAAAGTGCAACGGAAGATACAAGGAATCAATCAGATACAAAATTATCTATGTAATTCTAATCTTTTGTCAAAAACACATTAATATCTAACACTAGCTGGTGCCCGCGGCTTTTCCCTCGGTGTAGTTTTTTTTTTAATTTTCTATATCTTCTTTTATAAGAACCTTCTCCTGACAATAGCAAACACAACAAAAAAAGAATTAGCGAAATCGGTCCAGCCGTTCACGCGTGATGCCATGACCAAGGGAAATAGGGATTCATTTTTACATATTAAAATATGTATTAACAAATTGAATACCTATTATATCGATGAATGTTTAGAAATAATTCCAATCCGCATTGGCGATCCCTTAAATCAAACTTTGAATCTACTAGTGTTAAAAATTTAATTGTATTGAATACTTGTAATTTAATAAGTTCTACTCAAAAGAGGGGATAATACGAGGTTTATTATGCCATTATTGTTTCTTCCTATTCGCGATTCTGCACTATAGTTATATGCTATATATATAGTTATATGCTATATATATAATTAATTAGAGATTAAGATAGTATCGTGAAGTATGTGATTAAATTCAGTTGTGTGGAATTCATATTGTGCAGAATCGCGAATAGGAAGAAACAAGATGCGGAGAAATAATGACTGTGAATCATTACGTATGTGATTAAATTCAGTTGTGTGGAATTCATATTGTGCAGAATCGCGAATAGGAAGAAACAATAATGGCATAAACCTCGTATTATCCAAAAGAGGGATAAACAGAGGTTTTCCGAACCTATGGAAATTTTTTGACATTTATTAGTGCTTGTTATAGCCTAAATTGAATAACGATAAGTATTTTGACTTTGAATATAAAGGAAATAAGTAGGACGAACTGTAAATGATCCAGATACAATACAACACAAATGATGCTAAAAATATTTTCGGAAGAATAATTAATTTTCTGTGATTTTATAGATTTCTCCTTTAACCTTTTCAAGCTTTATTTAATTTGACACGTACCCGATTTTTGGTACTTGTGTAAGCATAATCATTCAATTTTTAAGCTTAATGATCACCTACCAATCTTTATTTCCAGTTGAACATGGTGTGGGTGTCTTGCGAAGGCGAAAACCCCGCTGATCGCGAGAACATCGGGCCAATCCACTATCTCCCTAGCCGAGGCTTCCCTGGGTACTACTTTCCCTACACCAACCAGGTCGGCTACCTGAGCCCCTTGGTCGCTGTGCACTTCACGAGGCCTAAGAGTAAGTTGTCCGCAGTACCTAGTAATCTAAGGCTAGATTTATTAATTTTTTACTACTTCTGGAGAAAAAAACCATAGCGAGACTCAAGCAAACAATTATGAAACTTATCCGGTATTTTGCATTTTAATTAGGTAAGTATGTACTTGTTTTCTATTCCCTTCGCCATTTACAGTATCCACAGCTACTTTCTTAAGTATGAAACGGTTAAAATATCTAAGTTGTTGTTAGATGTCCTTTGTTAGAACTTAACCAACTTAGACAAGTTAATAAATCCCTACCTTGTAATTTCAAAGTTCAAGTCTCAAAAAACGGCTGAACCTATTTTTATCAAACATAACTAAGAACCACCACGAGATATTTCGTTTTCACGTAAAAAAACTGCATCAAAATCGGTTCAGCTTGGATGCCACAGAAAATTATAATAAATGAAAGTTATAATATAACACCCTTCTTTTTGCATAGGGGGTTAAAAATAGTGCATGCTAGTAAATTCCTGCAGCATTTTAGAAACTATACCCATTAAAATTAGTAGTCTGGTGTAAGAGAGAAAAATAACCCTTGGATTACGAGTTCAAAGCATCCCGTTCCTTGGAGCAGCATTTCATCTCATAGCTCTATCAATAAAAGGCCTGTTTAAATGTAGATTCAAAAAGACCGTGTTTTCCTGTTTTTTGTTTCAGCTGGTATGCTGATCAACATCGAATGCCGAGCGTGGTCACACAACATTAAGTACGACAGACATGAAGCTATGGGCTCCGTGCACATTGAAATCATGATCGAATAATCTTCGAACATCTCTGAAAAACATTTTTTATAAATATTTGAAACAGAAATTAAAACAAACATTGACTTACATTTTGCTATAAATATAAAATTACAAAGCCGGGTTTTGTAGACACTGCCATCGAATTATTTTTAGTATGGTGTGAATACCGCTCTACAAATTCATCTAGAAGACATTAAAAAGGAGACCGATTTTTTTTTGCTTAAAATTAAATTGCTATAAAGTTACATAATCTGTGTCGAAGTATTCAAACCCGTGAGTTCCTGATGGTTCCTGGCTTACACAAAGCAGTTAACTACCCTACATCAGTTTCAGAAGAAAGTGCTTAAAATGTAAAATTACAGAAAAATAAGTAAAAGCGGTTATGTTTAAAATGGTGATTTATGTGGATAATATTGCTGATAGTTAGTAGAGGCTACTTCGCTAAATACAGATGTGAAGTCATGACATTCTATGTAATAGATAGGGATAATGGATCCTCTATATTCTTCTAACGGCTCCATTTGCTACGGATACGGAATCAAATTTACTAATAGAAGGCTATCTTAATCTTGAATATCCGGAACGGAACTATACTTAGTAGTATAGTGGTATAGTAGTGTAGTAAACCATGAGATACGCATGGTCTTATATCTCCCAGAATTTTCACTGGCATTAAAAAACGAAACTGCACACGTGCAAATTATTTAACGTTACGTTAGTATTTAAACACTAAGAAAAACATCAGGAAAATAATACATATACAGAAAACTTGCTATGGGATTGAATAACGTGACAACTTACAACCAATCAAAGTTACGAACAGAAGTGTCCCAAACATTGAACATTAAATTCTGAATTATTTCGTAAGATGACGATATGGAAAATAGTAAAAATGTCATGACTGATACATCTGTATCTTCTAGTCTATGGAATTTTCTTTTGTACTAAAGAATCTTCTTTATCAAGACCAAATGCTGAGTGTGATTCTTTGTAAATTATTAAATTAAATTTAGTTTCAAAAATATTCATATTGTTTTCCTTTACTGCTAAAAAAGTATGGCGTAACTCTTTCAGGCAGTCGGGTAAAAAAGATGATAATAATTAATACGCATTTTTTTTCTGTATAACATTTAAACTGACTAAAACATTTATACAGACTATTTTTACATTCAATACAGTTACAACGGCAACATCAAAAATACACATTGGTCAAAAATACATTTTGATAAAGCAAGTACAAATATAGGCACTGTGGTATTTAATAGTACATTGTGTCTTAAGGGCGGTAAATAAGGAATTACGAACGAGAGTCTATTAGAAGCCCGAAGTCGAGGACTGAGGGTTTAATGAGTCGATGTTCGTAATTCTAGTACCGCCCGAGCGACCTACAATGTTTTTCATCACATTTGCGAGTAAAATTTTATATTTGTAAAAGAAAAAATATAATTGTACCAATTATTGGCGATACCTTAGGCTGCGCTCTTGGCAGCGCCGCTCTCCCCTTCCCTCAGCATGTGCCTGAGCCTCGTGTGCATGTGGTCCTGCTGCTACGCCATGCGCAGCACCATCAGTACGGGCACGGACTCATTTACCGACCTTGGGCTTCATGACAACAAAATTTGTACGCGCAATGACTGATTTACCGACCACGGGTTTCATGACAAGCACATTAAGGTCGAGGGTTTTATTTGGGGCGTTGCAACCAAGGTAGCCTGCATGTTACGACACTGTTTACGAGCAAGTGTGATGAAAAATAGGTTACGTTATTGAACACTTCGTCCTGATATCAGGTAAACAAGCATTGTTAACCCTCCTCCCTCTTCCCCTCCCCTTTCATTCCCTCCACCCAACATCATCTCAAAATTCATTGTCTGTTGTATGACAAAAAAAACACTGTTCATTTACAAAAAGCTTACAAGTTATTGTAACAATCGGCCTTAAGGTACTTTTCGACTACTTAGCTAGACGTGGCGAGTCGAGGTGGGACGATATAGAAATCGCGCCGACCCATTTTCACCACAAAAAGATACCGCGCGGGCCGGCGCAATGACACGCGAGAATCGTGTTTCCGACACAGAGTTACTAAGCACTCTAGATGTAAATATTGTGCTTAGCAATGCGGTTCATTATTACAATAAAAAAAAAAACATGCATCCACGCTACGCTAATCCATACTGATTCCACTACACACACACACAGGAGAGAATTTAAATTTTGCCATACAAATTTTAGCTATCGTATCGCCCCGCCTCACCTTAAATCACCTTAAAACCGGAAAAGCACCTGAATTGTTTTTTTTTCGAAGTAGAAACCATCGTCAAAATGGTAAATAAAGCATTTAGGTACGGAGTCCACTAATACTTGGTCCTTGAGTTTTTTGTTTTTTAGAATAGAATAGAATAGAATGACGTTTATACAGCCAACATATCATGGCAAAAAAAAGAAGAGAAAAAACACATTTACAAGGGATCTCTCGGCCAGTCAACCTTCAGTTCGCTTTGTTATAATTATTTATTTTTCATAAAATAATAATGTTCCTAAATGCTTTCTTTTCATTCTGATGTTTACTTATTAGATTTCTATTGGAAGTATCTCTATACATTTTATCACGATTATAGAGCTAAATTCGCGACAAACATTATTCTTCTCTTGTCTCATAAAGTCGAATAGGTACACAGTTTCTTTTTATGTACCTACCTACGAAAAATATAAAAATTCACTATGGGAACCATTCTCACAAACTCATTCTATATTTTATTAAATTTGGCGAGATTCGAATATAAATAAAAATATTAACTACAAAAAGTCCAGTAAGTATAACATTTTCTACGATAGTAAATTAGCTACAGCTAAAGGCACACCTCTTTGAGAAGCGGTTAATAAGGATTGCAAATTCGTAGACCTTAGAAGGTGGTTTCATCTTCAGAATACACCTTTAAATCATAAATTTCCATAGCGTTTTCTGGACGAACATTTACCCGAACATATTTACCGGAACCTTTTTTCAGTCTAAACTCTAAGATTGTAAATGTTTTACGTAAAGATATTTTTGGATACAGCCGATGGTTAAAGCTAGTATTAAATAATAGCTTTCCCCGTTCCATTCTGTTGTTCATTCAATGCTAATCCATCGTAACCGTCTCTGCAAAGCGCTGCGCCCATAAGGCACAATTATCTTAACCTACTGGCAGTTCAGTCAATCATGATCTCGAAATGCGTGGAGCCAATTCTGTCCTTGAGGCTGTCGGTGTAATGGATGTTGCGGGCCCACGCGCGACAGCGTATGTTGATGATTTGGTGATCTGGAAAAAAAATATTTATGAGTAGGATATGGCTCAGTAGGTGGTAAGAAGTTAAAAGTAACACTCTAGTTAGATGATGCCTTTAACTGGGCTTATAGAAACAAGTAACTGTAGAGAAGAAAAGAGAAAATTAAGACAAACACAACTTTTCTTTCTGGATTCCGTTAGACAAAAACTTTTGTTTGTTATATTAACCATGATGTTTCAAAGTTAATTCGAAATGTTTCAGCAGATTGAATTAGCTTGTCAAAATTTCTGATTCAGATATACTCGAAGACGACTTCGAATAGGTATATCCTGAATCAGAAATTATATCAAGCTAGCAAGCAAGCATGAGCCTTTGTCGTCGTTCAACTTGAATACTGATCATAATGTGTGGAAAATGCTTGGAGTAAGTACCACAAAAAAAATTCAGAGGGGCCCCAGCATTTGCTACTGTGTACTTACGAACAGGCTTAAGCAACTGCACGGCGACTAAAGGGCTGAGGTATCCAGGCGTGTTATCGTAGGGGAAGAAGGTCTCGTCTATGCCAGGGTACGGGTAGTAGCTGAGAGGCCCCAGGGCTTCGACGTCTCCGGGCCGCTCGCCTTTACAGGAAAGCCACACCCTGCGGCGCTGGAATGGGATATCAGGGGTCGTCAACGTCATCAGACTTAGGGTTTTGAAAAAGCAGCGTGCAAGATGCCGTGGTAACCATGGTTTGAGCTATGGCTGCTCAAGGAGAGCACGGGTTTAACCTGGATTAGTACCTCTATTGTGATTTTTTTGATGAAAGAAATCAACGTTATGAGGAAACCCGAATAGACATGTAATCCGCTCTGGGATTAAGAGAAAATTGCGTTACATACCTCAAAGTCGGTGGTGGTTTTGTTGGCAATGTAGTCCTTTACGTCTGCTGGCATGTCAGGTGGCAGATTATGGGGGTCGTCGTAATAATCCGGATTCCAATTGTATATCTGCAAAATATAGTAAAATGTCGCTCAGTTTTTTTATAAAATACCGATTCATATCCGAAGTACCACAGCTTTTGAGGAGAAATGCTCTATTTACAATTAGTAGGTCGTAGTTTATTGCCGGTGAATATCCTGATGCCATGATGAAGAGGCCAAATAAATAAGACTTGAAATAAATTGATTTGCTCCTACATTATGTACCTATACTCTATACATATACGAGTACACTATATGTATCTCTTTCTATAGTTTAGACAGTGAGAACCTTCTCAATTCTTAACTGTGGTGGTTAAATAAATACTTCTGTACCTACCCTGTTCAGTTTGATGATGAAGCAAGGCATCTTGTCCTTGTACCCGTAGCTGTTCTCAGCGGAGCAGGGTCCGAGCTGGCTGGTGTTGAACGCGCAGACTTCTGCTCGTGGCGGCTTCATAGTCCCGCAGTCTCGCTGGTTGACCCCTCTGTTGACTAGCAGGGATTTGTTCTCGTACGCTATAAGGCAAGTTTTTGCATTAACTAGCTTTAAAGAAGAAATTAGGAAGAATCACTGTTTTTTTTTTATGAGGAATAGAAATATTCATGCGTCAGAAACGGTGATTTTGTATAATGTCATAATAATATAATATAGCTGCATAAATAAATTGAATCGGGTTTCAGAGTGGAACTTTTTCAAAATCGATTTCAGAATAATATCTTTGGCAAATGTATCGGGTGTCAATGCGAAATCTTTTCACGACAAAAACGCACAACGCGGCAAGGTACGCGTTTCAGTTTTAATAACTGTAGGTACTGTATCATACACCTAAAGGTATTTATAACTATAGGTACTATTATCATACCTACAGGTGTTTATACCTCAAGTCAAAGTCAAAGTCAAAACATCTTTATTCAATTTAGGCTAAAACAAGCAGTTATGAATGTCAAAAAAAATCTACCACCGGTTCAGAAAAACCTCTGTTGAGAAGAATCCGGAAAGAAACTCAACGAGGTATATTTTTTTAAACAGATTTACAATATTATTAAATGATATTTATACATCACAAGTATTTAACACAACTTTATTTTTAACACAGTAGGTCCGCTATTTGAAAGGATGCTAATACGGATCGGAATTATTTCCAAATATCCCTGTCCATGATATAATTATTAACTTTATAATAGGCCTTAGATATTAATTTCTTCTTGACAATAGATCTGAATTCTGTATCATTTTCATTTATAATATTTTTTGGAATTTTATTATAAAAACCGTGATAAAAACGTATGCAATTTCCTAGAAACGACTTTTTGGTTTTAGCCAGTCTGTAAGATGGAACTTTAAGCTTCCCTGTGTTTCTAGTAGCCTTTGGCTTATCGACGTTAGTGGGAAAATCACATATGTTCTTCCTTACATACATGATTATTTCAAAAACATAAAGCGACGGCAGGATTAGGATACCTGTTTCTTTAAAAAAAGATCTTAAAGATCTTATACCTAACTATAATTTATCTTTTCAAAGTGACTACACTCTTGACAGAGTGATCGTGGTCGTCCGATGAGGAGACCTTCCTTAACCTTCCTGAGTGAACCTTTCTTGGAAAAATAATGGGGTGGTTTTTTCTTGTCTCCCACACCGCAGTGCTGGAGTCCGGAGTTCATATTTGACAATAGAGAGGTTCTTTCTCTCTTGTCAAATATCTGACACCGCATGCACAAATGTCTGATATGACTTTGCTTCTAGGAACGGTCAAAGTCAAAGTCAAAATATCTTATTCAATTTGGCACTTATGAATGTAAAATCTACTCCGGTTCGGAAAAACCTCTGTTGATCCGGCAAGAAACTCAACGAGGTATATTATTTTAAACAGATTTACAATATTATTAAATGATATCTACACATCACAAGTATATAACACAACTTTATTTTAACACAGTAGGTTCGCTATTTGAAGGGATCTCTAATGCGGATCGGAATTATTTCCAAATATCCCTGTCCATGATATAATCATTAACGCCTGATCTTCTTGACAATAGATCTGAATTCTGGTCTATATATATTGTATATATTCATTTCAGATATACATTCATGTCAGATATTTTTGCACGCTCCAACAAACGACACAAAATATAATTACAATTAAAAAGAAAGAGAAAGAAAAAACATTTATTCGTGACAATAACACGAAAAAAATAGAAGAAAACTAAAAAATACGTACCTACCTATCATGTCCTAGCCCTCAGACTAGGTGGAGCGATGATCTTCGCAAGGTAGCTGGCAGTAACTGGATGAGAGTGGCCGAGGATCGTGCTCAGTGGCGTGCAATTGGAGGGGCCTATGTCCAGCAGTGGTCAAGATAGGCCGATGATGATGATGATGATGTGATATAGGTCTATCACGGTCACGAAATGATCCCAAATCAACATAATGCCACCCGTGCGAACGGCGCTGGGAATTTAAACTTACGTGCTAGGAACTCGTTGATGTTGTCAACGTATCTCTTAATCTGAGTGTCGTTGTCGGCGTGGTACCAGATCAGGTTGCCCTCTTCGAAGAGAAGCGGCCTGTGGCCCATGCCAGGGTTGTCTCCTGAAAGAACACAGAGGACACGTTTCAATTTAATACGAAATAACCACACTTTAGGTCCAGGAAATTGGGGACGTGCGTCGGGTTTCTTAGTCGGTGACAGTGCGGCACTGTCTGGGTCTTCCCTTCCCAGTCGTCCGTAATGGGTTTTTACCGAATGCACGCTCCCGTCTCCTATAAAGCATCTCATATAAATTTTTAAAACTAAAAACAAACAATAGAAGAACATAAGTATTTTGAACCCTAAGGCGACATGGCCCTCAAAAAAAACCTCACACACACGAACATCACGCCTGTATTTCCAAATGGGGTAGGAAGAGCACACGAAACGTTACCGCTTCGGAGCCACTTTTAGTAATTTTAGGTTTTAAGTTTGACGAAAACGTTACAATAGTGGCAGATTGCTAGCCTGTCGCCTGCGGTATACCTTAACCTATATCCTCAGTCGCCTCTTACGACATCCACAGAAGAAATGGAGAGGCGTTATTCTAACTCAAAACCTACTTTTACTTAAAGAATTGCGGTCAGTGTACATCCGTGTACACTGCGAGATTTGACAGATGCTATGGTTTGACATGTATGCCGTTATAGTAACTTGGGACAACTCCCACTTAATACAAGAGTTAGAAGTTCACCTATGATGGAGTCAGCGAGCTGGAAGTAAGGCACGCGCTCGTCCATGGTGGCCAGCAGGCCGCACATGCAGATGGAGAAGAAGATGATGATGCAGATGTACATCACCAGGTAGATCAGCCCGATCACGCCTGGAACAAAGCAGATTGTATTGTAGCTTCCATTATTTCTGCTAGAGAGCGGAATTTTCGTTGCATTTTTTGACCTGTCATAGTGACTTCTCACTTACTCGTATCGACTTCCGATATACACAACATAGGTACTAAAGAAGATTAAAAGTAGAGGTAAACAACAGGCGGCCTTAAGTTAAAGAGCGATCTCTTCCAATTAACTGTTAAGCAGTTGAAAATGTGAGATAGTCATTTGCAATGAACAATGAATGGATAACAATTTAATAACTTGTGCTGTTTTTTTTTTAATTTCATATTAAAATTCTTCTGTTGTAATGTTAACAAGTGTTCCATTAATGTCTCTATAAAAGAAATAGATTTTTTTTCATATTTTCCGATTTTAAACTACTTCTTTTACAGTCAAATATCCATTTGTATGCGGAAAAAGAACGCTCAATATAACATGATAAGCTTACGACAATCTAATTTAAAGTCTAATATATCGACATCATTTAGGTAGAGCCGATAAGTGAGAAGTCATATGACAGGTCAAAAAATGCCACGAAAATTCCGCTCTCTGTTTCCGACTAAAGGTAAACGTCCACTTGTCGGTATCGTACGCATCGGACGCATCACACGCAACGGATCGTAGTATTCTTTGTACAGAAACTCATATAAGTGCGTCCACCTGTCCGCATCGTAAGCATCGCACATTTCTATACAAAGCAACAAATCCGATACGTCCGAAGCGTACGATGTGGATCAGTGGACGCCTACCTTAACACTCACTCTTTTGTTGCCCATAACTAAATGTTTCTTTAGATTTAGTAACAGTATTTTCATACTAGAAAATATGCAAATATCAATATCACACCGCTCAGCTACATCGCTCGAAATCAAAAATGTGGCTTTCCCTACATAATTATATACTTAGGCAGTGGCGTAGCTACCGGAGGGCTAGACGGGGCAGTGCCCCGGGGCCCCTTAGCTCAGGGGGCCCCTCGGACTCTGACTTACAAACTATAAATGACAAATCTGGAGTACACGACGATAACGATTTTAAATAGTTTAGTTGGGGCCCTAGCTTATTTTTTTCCCAGGGCCTTTGGTTACCTAGCTACGCTACAATACTTAGGCATCTATTATCTATCCAAGTTTGCTACAACTTTTGACCACGTTTGTTTATTGCTAATATACACAACTGCACCTCGTCAGTGATCCATTATACAAATTATCACTAGAGTCGCCAACCATTGTGCTAAACGACGGACAAGGCTTTTTGTACCCTAATAATACGACAAAAAGTTGTTTATACTTTTCATTAGTATGTCATTGATAGATATGTGTAAAAAGCGCGGTTCTCATGATTTCTCATATTTATGTAGATATATGTAGGTATAGTTACCAGCACCTGAATTTTTTCAAAGTTTTTCCACCCACCGGTTTAGATTTTAGAGGGGGGGGGACGCTCGATTTTAATGAAAATTTGCACTTTAAAGTTGAATATTTCGCAAACATATCACTGAAAAGAAAAATCGTCTTAGCAAACCCCTAATGGTTTTAAAATACCTATCCAACGATTCCCCACACTATAGGGTTGGATGAGAAAAAAAAAATCACCCCCACTTTACGTCTATGGGAGGTACCCTAAAAAAAATATTTTTTATTTTTTATTGTACCATTTTGTCTACCTAGTTTACATATATATCCGTGAAAAATTACAGCTTTCTAGCATTGATAGTCCCTGAGCAAAGCCGCGGATGGACGGACACAGACAGACAGACAGACAGACATGGCGAAACTATAAGGGTTCTGTTTTTGCCATTTTGGCTCCGGAACCCTAAAAAAGAAAAAATAAGACAAGACTACAGAGAAGAAAGAGAGAGAGAGAGAGAGAGAGAAAGAGGCTAGAGTGAATAGGCTGTTACTGAACCAATGAGATACACCTTTGGCCTCATCTGCACTTAACATCAGATGAGATAAAAAAAACACAAAGAAAAACCTAAGAAACAACTCCAATTAAACTGCAAAATTCGCCGCAACCGAAACTGTTCAGACAGACACTAGTTACAATGATAAATTTGTTGCGAGATTTTGACCGTGATTAGTGATTACCTTTAACGAGCTCCCGATAATTAACAATGGATCATTAATAACTGTTATTGCTAATGCTGTCGTAAATGCAGACGGAAATGTCTTAAGAAGCTCCGTAGCTGCTACATACACCTACATTTGTCGAAGTACTGACGTCGAAGAATAAACAGACCATGAGCGCTATTTCAGTGCCGGGGCAATCGATTCTGACCGGTTTACTGTGCGGTTTATTACTCCATACGTATAAGTTAAGAGTTACCGTTGGAGAGACCTTTTACTAGATTAAATATGTCTCTATCTGTTGCCATGACAATGTGGGCTATACAGCCAACTTATATTTTAGTCCCGTAGCTATTTTTGTATTTGTTTTGTGTGACTTTGCGTAATTTCACTCTTTTGTGGCCCGGCGGAAGACCAGTGCTGGTTTTTAACCAGCGATATGCTGAGCCGGGACCTTTTTATAGCGGCAACACTTCTTATTTTTATTTTTCCCCTGTGTAATGTGTCATTGCTGATATACATAAATTATTTTCTTTCTTTCTATCTATAGTATCTACTAGCTGTTGCACACGAGCACGACTCTATTCGCGTAGAATTCGTTGGTCGCTATTCCGCGGAGCTGTGCAATTTTCCGGGATAAAAACTATCCTTTCCCCTTCCCCGCGACTCAAACTATTTGTATACCTACTTACCGAATTTCATCTAAATCGATTCAGCGGTTTAAATGTGAAGAGTAGGATGGTATACCCTTGACTTGTCTAAACATTGTTTGCCTAATTTCAGTTTGTAAGACAACCTTTACTATAATGAATTGTTTGTCTAAAGTCAATTTGTATAATTTCATTATTCATTATTATTATTTTGCGAATTTTCATATTTCCTAAATGATAATTTTCATAACTCTTGTTTTGTCGATTCTTATTTTAACTAACCATTACTTAGCCGAATAATGTTTTTTAAAATCAGTTCTGTCGTTTTTGAGATATTAAACTTTGAAATAACAACTCTGGGAGCTTTTGGACTTTAAGTTGCTTTTCTAATATCACTTTCAAACTCGTTTTTTTTTGTCGAACTAGCAACTAGCAGCTGGTAAGGTAACCAGCTGCTAAAATATTCGGAATACATTTTAAGATACAGTGTATACTAATGTTATAAATAGGGGAAAAAATTGTTTTAGTAGGTACGGGGAATTTTAAAAAATTACCTTGTTTTAATGCGTTATTGGTAATTAGGCATAGGTTACTAAAGACGAACCGTGCTACCATGTGAATGTAGACAGTCGTTCGTTGGACAAGTAGTTAACATTTGCCACCTAACAGAAAACTGTAATTTTGGCCCTCTCTTAACTGCCCTTTCTGATGACATACTCTCAAGGTGTCTTAACCATCCGAGTCTTGCGAACTTAATTTCTCCCATAATATTAGTATCAGGCACCATATCTTTCAGCTCCCAGTTCTTACGACTTCTCCAGCTGCCGTTTACCCTCTGAACTGGCCCCAGAATCTTACGGTTTGTCTTTTCGACAACAGTAGCTTGTTTTCTTCGTTCAGTGTCAGTGTCCGGGATTCACAGCCATACATTAAGACCTTGGTCCTTCTGTATGATCTATCTCAGATAGCATAACGAAAATATTCATGCTAGGTACTTACGTAGACACATTTAGTCAAATATCAATTAAGAAACGTGGACTTACTCATCTCGAATTTATCACTACACAGTAACTGAAGTAAAATTATAAAACTGTACGCTACATAAATAATATTTTAAACGGCTGAGCGGATATTTTCATAAAAGTAAACAAATGTAGCGTAGCCATACGAAACTGAGTGTATAATATAAATCATAACTCTGGGTGTTAGTTTATTCCGAAATCTTTTTATTTACCTATTCACTAACCTACCTCTGCTCACGGATTTGTTTTAGTAAACGTAAAGGTTTGGCAGTTGAATTTAAATTCCTGGATTTTACACATTTCGGCCCATATGATACGACGCCGATTTATTTGCTAGAGTCAATCAATAATCAGCTTTTATTAAAATAATAATAATAATTATAATTTAAGTGTAATTTGCTAATGGATAATCTTATTTTTGACATTGGTTTTGCTTAGCTTAGTTATTATTTAATTGACATTTTTAATTTAATTTAATTTATTTTTTAATTAATATTATGTGTATCATTCTTAGCTTATTGTACTATTTAATGTTATTGTTAAGGTATTGTTATCCTGTTAGATGCCTTGGCCAATGCTGATGTCCTAAGGATCATTTTTAATAAATAAATAAATAATACCTGTATATAATACTACCTACTTTTAGCAAACAAATGATTGATTGATTGATTGATATACGTCCTACTGCTGGGCACAAGCTGCCTCTCAGACGAGATTTATAGATTTTCCCTGTCATAAAAATTAAATAGGGCCCAATGAGGGCTATCGCGTATGAATTCGCCACTAGAGGCGCTAGTGTAGCGTGAGGTCTCCGAAATTTCAAATCTCATAGTTTTTGGAAGAGCTACGCGGGTTTATTTATTATTTAAAAAAAATTAGAATATTTTGCAATGTCTGAAATTAATTATGGAAAATATGCGTTCCAGGGCAATGAATGTCTATGTTTTGAGACAGTTTTGTCTTTCGAAAACCTTTGTCCTCCCTTTTTTCCGAACAAAACGGGGACTATGCAACACTGTGGCATGCTCGATATTTTTATGGTACGGTTTTAAGGTGTATTAAATATGATTTTAATCTAAACTTTGTTTTCACGCCCGTAATAACAGACTTTGAAAGCCATGCTTAAAAACCTCACGCAACAGTGCGCCATCTAGTGAGACAAAAAACGATAGCCCTCATTGATGTCGCCTGTCACCCTACAAACATCAAAAATTGCTTTTTTCGAATAGACTTTACAGTGAGGCAGCACGCACTCGCTGTAAAATCGAGTATAGTCAATTTCGCATTTTTAAATGTGTGGGATGTCACCATGACAATAGTAGTACAAAGGTTCCACCCTGCTACGTGACGTGATTCAGTTTCCTCAACTGTACTACTTAATGTATTTCAGTTTAGCGAGTACGGTGTACCTCTATTTTTTAATTATTTTCTCCTGTTAACCCTTAGGGTTACCAGAATAAAAATTCAAATGTCCGGAGAAAAGCCGGATTTCCGTCAAAAAATCCTGAGAATTGTCGCAGTACCAGATTTTTTTCTCAAACTCAATTGAAAAAGTCAATTATTATTTTAAGTATTGACATTATTGTGATCACGGTTGATTTTATTTGTACAATTAACCAAAGTAGATTTTTTTTAGTTAGTCTCTATTAGCTATAAAAAAGATTATATTTTGACTGCTACTTTTTAATATAAAGATGTAAAAAATCTTCTATTTAATTGAGAATTCTTAAAATCCTGAGATTTCCCCAGATTTCCAAAATCCGGCCGGAATCCTGAGAAGAGACTCAAAATCCTGAGATCTCAGCACAAATCCTGAGACATGGTAACCCTACACCCGGTATTACACGAACATACGTAAAATTACTCACAACTCAGAATCGCCGTCTAGTTGCCTGATAAACGCCAATTTCGTGACTGTAATTCGAAGTCATTTCACTCCAGTCCCACACGAACACTTCGATACATGCTAACCTAGATACAATACGAGCAACCTTAATTAAAGTCTGAATGCCTATTTCCCACGCCCAGTCCTAAATCCACTGCCCTATTTTAATTAGTAACAGTACAATCTCATTTCGAATACGTACATTTATGTAGGTACAGTCACCTCACCAGCACCAATATCTGACACAACAAGCGTGCATAAATATCTGATACGACAATGTCAGAAATTTTGCTTACTTATGCGGAAGTTGAGATAGTACTCCTAAATCAAGAAACACAAATAAAAAACATAAAAATCGGTCAAGCCCAACATTAAATAGGCATGAGAGCAAGTTAGAGGCTATCGTTGGCTCGGCCTTAAATATGAGAGAATGGGAGAAATCATCATGCGGCCAATACGAGCATACCTAGAACAACCGACTGGAAGACGGCCAATCGGAAGGCCTAGGTATCGCTGGTTGGATGAAGTCCAAAAAGACCTGTGCGACATGCAGGTGGCAGACTGGCGCCTTGTTGTACAGGATAGGAACAATGAGGGCTATCGTTTTTTGTCTCACTAGATGGCGCACTGTTGCGTGAGGTTTTTATATATGGCTTTCAAAGTCTGTTATTACGGGCGTGAAAACAAAGTTTAGATTAAAATCATATTTAATACACCCTAAAACCTTACCATAAAAATATCGAGCATGCCACAGTGTTGCATAATCCCCGTTTTGTTCGGAAAAAGGGGAGGATAAAGGTTTCCGAAAGACAAAACTGTCTCAAAACACAGACATTCATTTGCCCCGGAACGCATTTTTGCCATAATTAATTTCAGATATTGCAAATATTCACAATATTATTCTAAATTATAATAAACCCGCGTAGCTCACCCAACAACTATGAGATTTGACATTTCGGAGATATCACGCCTACACTAGCGCCTCTAGTGGTGAATTCATACGCGATAGCCCTCATTGGCGGAGTCTTTTGGGTCGCTGAGCCGGCTAAGTAAGTAAGTAATGTTAAAAATTGTCAAAAGGCAAAATATAGGAGGAAGGAAGCTTTCCTATTACATTTTGCAGTTATACCTATTTGTTAACATGAAACCCGAGGCCGGCACTATTTGTGGAAGACGTAAAGTTTATTACATGACGCAATACATACTCGAAACTAATGGTGAAATAGCATTTGGACATAATATTGATAGGTGGCGTGCTTCTATGAGTTTTTTTACATGGAATGGTCCTTCGAAGAGACAAGTCTCAATATCTCTTGGCTCTTGAGGAACTCCAATTAACTTTAGAAAAAAACAGGCAAAGAGCGAATTGGACGAAAGACATAAAAAAAAATTGACTGTTAAAGGAGCTTTTTAAGTTTTAGTTTTAGGTTTTATTTTTATTTTATTTTGTGTAAGTATTTTAAGTTTAGGGTAGTTCTATGTAAGTAAATAGTATATGTATATGTAGTATAGTGTATATGTAGTAGTGGTCTTGGGTGTTTAATATGTATTTAAGTATGTATCTATCTATATAATTATATTTATCCGTTGCTTAGTACCCTTAACACAAGCTTTGCTAAGCTTACTTTGCGACTAGGTTAATTGGTGTGAATTGTCCCGTGATATTTATTTATTTTTATTTATGCAAAGATTTTCAAGCTTTTGAATCTAAATCGGTTCATAAATGACAGAGTTCTGAGGTAACAAACATTACAAAAAAAATACAACCGAATTGATAACCTCCTTTTTTGAAGTCGGTTAACAATAGAAAGGCTTCATTTACCTAGCCTCGCTTCGCTCAGCTGTTACCACTAGAGATGTGTTGTGCGTGGACGGTAAATGAGCCTATCTATTGGTTCATGAAAACAATCCTCGCAACGCATCTTAGCACATCTCTGGTGGAAACACAGCCTAGTAGGCCTCCGTTTAATGGAACATACAAAGTAAAACCTAGTTATATAATTTACCTATATATATATATTACCTTTGATCAAAACTCGTAGGTATTTTTTAAAATAAAAACCGGCCAAGAGCGTGTCGGACACGCCCGAAATAGGGTTCCGTAGCCATTACGAAAAAATTAAGTAATATTTTTCTAAGGACTTCGTATTTTGTACGGAATATTCCAAGTTTAGGTATATTTTATACCTTGGGCTGCTATTTACTCTTTAACTACTAATAATTTTCAAGAAAACTTAATCGTTATAGTTTTCCTTGTAAGTTTGATATACTTCTACCATCCTGAATTTTTTCAAATTTTTCCACCCACCGGTTTAGATTTTAGAGGGGGGGAATGAAAATTTGCACTTTAAAGTTGAATACTTTGCAAACAAATCACTGAATCGAAAAATCCCCCCATTTTACGTCTATGGCAGGTAAGTACTCTAAAAAACATTTTTTTATATTTTATTTTCCCACTTTGTCGGCATAGTTTACATATTATATATTCGTGCAAAATTACAGCTTTCTAGCATTGATAGTCCCTGAGCAAAGCCGCGGACGGAGAGACAGAACAGACATGGCGAAACTATAAGGGTTCCGTTTTTGCCGTATTAGCTACGGAACCCTTAAAAGATAAACATGTATTCGTGACATTTTACAATTTTTTTTAAAAAGAAAGACGGAAACAGATTGTTTGCTCTACTCGTACCTACATTATAAATAATGTATCTTCATCACTGACTCCATCGATCAGCTATTTCTAGCACTTTGAATGTTGTTTCAGAGCTTTCGGCACTAAGGCCAATCCTTCACTCGGTTATGATCTGGATGAAGTCTAAAATAACTCCCTTTCATGCGTGATTCATGGCAATCCCATGCAATGCAATCAAGCACGTTTTACGTGGAGTCGTTTAGCGATACGCCCGTAGCAACAAGCAAGGTTTAGGGTGAGACCAGACGCGTAATAATTTGAGTTGCGAGTCGCGTATTTTCGGTCGCGTAACTTTGGTATCATACAATGTGTTTTACTTTTTTTATTTGACTGGATGGCAAACGAGCAAGTGGGTCTCCTGATAAATGATTGCAATAATATATTGCTCTCAAAGCTCGACGCGCTAGGCTCGGAACCAATGCTTTGGAATCAACTGGTGGTCGTTGTTATGAGTATTACTCACTGGGATGGGTTTATACAACAATAACCTAAACCTGCATAAAAATAAAATAAACTGAGTAAATATAAAATAAAATTTACTGCTAATGTGGACCAGTTTTTCTATTTTTATAGTACATTGTGCATTAAGGGGCGTAAGAAGGGGATTACTACCGAGTGTCTATAAGTAGCCCGACGCCGGAGGCGGAGGGCTTTTAATGACTCGAGTTTGTAATCCCCTTACGGCCCGTGATACACACAATGATTTTCATCACATTGCGATGAAAAAAATGCAAAAAAAAAATATTTTGTGTCTAAACACTTACAGCTCGGCAAAAGAAACCAACTGAATAAAATAATGGCTACTCGCCATATGAGAGGCCGGCAAACGAGCATGCGGTTCATCTGATTAACACACCGCCCATGAGCACTAACAACTCAAGAAGAATCATTGGTCTGTTAACACCAGGGATGGGATAACTGCGGCCCGCGGGCCATCTCCGGCTTGCGAAGGCTTGAAATCCGGCCCGCGACCATCAAACAAAAATCAAGAGATGATTTCGTATTGTTACAAAATGTCATTCTCATTGGCAATGGCCATATTAGTGTTTCAGACAATACATTATCAACATTTTTATTGCAGTAACAGCCAAAAATGCAACAACTTGGCCCGCCATATATTTCGTTAGTAAGCCGGCCTTTTAATGTTTTAATGTTTTTTTGGGTACAAACGGTTTTACGGCTAATTACAATGAAATCTCTGATTATACACCAACCAGTAAAGTTACCACGGTTATTATTACATAATTACTAACCTTAGGAATAATTAATAACTAATAAAGTAGGTAAAGTAATAATTTGAAAACGTGACATTACTTTATAAGACTATGGATACCTACCTATAGGTATAGGCAGAAAACTTACATGAACAGTGAATGTGTAACGTATATAATAACTAACAATAGGGACGTGAAACGTGTGCCGTGTGGAGACATGGTGTTAAATATATCAACTTCAGAAAAACTGGAATTATACATTTTGCAAACTCTATTAACAAAAGAATTTCTAACATATTTAGGACGTATAAGAGCATTTCTAAAAAAGTTTGTACATTTTGCGGAAAGCATAGGCTAATTTGAAATTAATAATTTTGTATATTATTTTAATTGCATATTATTACCTAGTTCTTAAAGATTCTAAATAATATATTTCTTAGAGATTGTAACTATAAAATAAGCTGTAAAGTTTAATCAACTGAGGCGAGGCAGTCGATAATTCCTATTTTGTGACTAAGATTCAATTAAGTATAATAAAAACCACACACATTATTTAGTTGCTTTTATTGAAGAAATAAGGTAGCACTTATAACATTGTTGACGTTTTAATGCTAATTCTTACTCTTTTAAGGTCATTACAAAAATAATGAAGATAATTACTCCTTTACGTTACCATTTGGTCAAACGTACCCTGAAAAGTTACAATATAATGCACATTTCTAAAGTTCCATTAATATTATTTGGAAATTATCATTATTAAATTGATAAATATTCATCTGAAATATTAAAATATATGATATTTTAACAAAATATAAACAAAAAATATCAAAAACTTCGTATTTTTTTACGGGACAGTAACAATAATAGGAACATTGGTAACAAATTAGGAACTCTAAGGCACAGTATGCATTAGTCGAATTTAATAATTTAATTATATTATAAATAAACACACAAAAATAGTTTTTCTTCATATTAAATAAAAACAATTATTATGTAATTAAATCATATAATACAGGGTAAAATCAAAATGTTGATACAAAATGTTGTGTTATATTATTTTTTCATACCTTCTTATTATAAAGAGATCGCAGAAAAAACATTTAAAAATATTAACTTTTGACGTATGTATGTAAAGTCTTTAATATTGTACATAAAAACATGAAATTAACAGTTAACAAGAGAAATAGATGTACAATGATGATGATGACCTCTCATATAAATAAACAAAAGACATTCTCAAATTTAATAGTCTACACACTGCCTTAGGGATCCTTTTTTGTTACTCCCATTTCCTAGCCATACGCTACCATTCAAAAGTAACAAAAAAGGAAGTAACGATATGGTACCTCGACACATTTAAAAATTCGTCAAAGCAAATATAACGTACAATTTGAGCAAAGAATTTAAGCATACAAATCTTGATAAAGTGTTAATAAATATAATTCATGTCAAAGTAATAAAATATCAAAACTTACCCAGGTTTTCCAGTAACAAAAGTGGACTTTTATTTCAGTTATGACCAACCACGCACTTGTTTCAACCAGCAGTTCGATTTTTGAAATGTGACGGTTACTGTTTAATGATGGCAACATGATGCTAGTGTTGCCAGCTTCCTATGAAGAATCTACTAAATTTTGTAGAAATACCTTTTAAGGACGAAAATGCGGTAACAAAAACTGGAATCAAAATTGGAACTTTTTGTAGGACAAACTTTAATTTTTAATTTTTAAATATATTTCTTAGACAATCATATGAAAAACATGTAGAAAATGATTGCTTGAAACTATAAGAAGGTAATAAAATAGACCACTGAATCGAGACCTTAAAACTGATTAAAAAAAACGATATTTAAGGTTCGAAATTTACAATGGGACATTTAACTTTTCATACAAATTGTACTGGACGATTATTTTAAAAATATGATTTTTAAATAATCAAATACATATGTATTTAAGACAGTTAATTGTTAGTTAAGATAATGAAACGAATTTTATGTTTAATAGTTCAAATAAAATATGCAGTGGCCTCGTGATTTAAGAAAGCAATAAATCGGCAGAGGACAATGACAAACGACAAATGTACAAACTTTTTTAGAAATGCTCATAACGGACACATGAAACAGACTATTAACATGCCGAGGACTGGGGCGAGGTACTGTATAACTTAAATTATTAAGGTACGGGGAGTCAAGTTTATTATTAATAATTTGAATTATAAGAAAGTATAAGCCCTTTTCTCGGAAGCCCTGATGTCGCAGTTGTCTAGAAACACTGCTAATGGAAATTGATTCCACCACTTTACTATACGTGGCAGGAAGTACCGAAGGAAATAAATACGTAATTTTAGGATTTGCATTGTACTAACTATCACCATTAGTCATGCATTCATTGTACTGGGGGAGGCCTTTGTCCAACAGAGGACGTCTTATGGTTATGATGATGATGATGATGGGAACTCATTGGCACCTTTCGTAACCAAATGTAAGTAAGATAGAGCCTAGAGAGCATTAAATGGATGAGGGGTTACGGTGCTTAAATTGATCTACACACGACTCTTCAACCAAGGTAATATTTAACACAGTGTTTAAAATCATTTTGACCACCGCAACCGCTCATCTAATTCTGCTGCTGACTGTATCTGAAGTTTCTAAGCTTCTAGAGATAGCCAAAGTTTATTACAAGTAAGATGATGGGAATAAATCATTGATATTTTATTTAAAATACTAAAAATCATCTATCGCAGTTTAAAAAGTAATTATTTTGAATCAATCGCACACTTAAGTCCTAACTTATTAAGTTTCGGGTGTTTATAACGAATATAGAAAAAAAAACTAATTTGGTGCAGTCGTTCGGAAGTTATGCGCGTACATACATTTCGGCGATTCATTTTTATTTAGATATAGATATATGAGTGGAAATCGCGGAAGCTTAAAACGTCTCTCCTTACTATTAGAAATGCGAAAGTAACTCTTTCTGTCTGTTACCTCAAGCTTTAACCGCAGAACCGATTTTGATGAGACACTGAGATAATGAGACCCGAAGAAAGACGTAAATAGGTAGGATAGTTTTTATCCCGGAAAATAAAAGAGTTCCTCGCCAACCGACGTTTCAGGAAACAGTTAGTCATTATTAAACTCTTTTTTGATATTTTTTGCGTTTAAAAATGTCAATTTATTAGGACCAATGTCACTACACTTCTCCAAAAAAAAAGCAACTACAAAAGGGTACCAACCCCATCGCTTCGGGGTCCGCCCGAGGAACGTCCTCTCCTCGGGATTCCATATCGCGTACTGTATCCTCTGCAGGAAGGGTCGGTGCACCGGCCGTCGGCAGTAGTTGGCAACGCCGTTGTGCTTCTCTGCGCCCATCCTGACGAGCGGCCGCGGACTGACTGGGCAGTACTCTACTGTGGTTGCCTACAGACGGTAATGTTGGTGGCCGCGAAGGTTTTCCCTATAAGCGCGTTGCCTCTGGGAGGATAAAAGTAATTATTATTCAGACTCGATAGTTTTTTAATGTAAGTAAACATGATGTAGATTTTAACTGTTTATAATAAAACAAAAAAAAGGAATGTGCAAACCTAGTTTTTGAGATGTTTTTCTTTTCAATAGTGTTTATTTATATAAAAAGTCAAGTAACTGAATTTGCTTAAGATGCAACTTCTCAATTATATATTATGTAAACCAATCGGAAAAAATATATGTCTACACATTTTATAGGTAATAAAAACCTACTTTGTTTTGAGTTTCAAAATAATAACTTTTACGACGAAATTTCATTATGACAATAAACATGATAATTCAAAGTTATCGCACTTCAGACCCGTCCTATTAAATCACAAACATAAAATACTGATGCTTGACTTGTCTACTCTTGTTTCATGTTCTCCTGTCAATCGTTCGAAAGTTAACTGGAGAGATCAATTTATGTAATAAGCTCGCCTTTGTACATCTGTTTCTCTCACAGCAATCTGTTTATTTACGTGTTTTACACACAGTAATATACATACATGCAGACATTCATTTGACGACCGGATGGCCAAGTGGTTAGACTCCCGGATTCGAACTCCGGCCGGGGCAGATGTTTGTATGAATAATACGAATCTTTGTTCATGGGTCTTGGATGTTTAATATGTATTTAAGTATATATTTATCTAATAAGTATATTTATCCGATGCCTTGGAATCCATAGTACAAACTTTGCTTGATTCGGGACTTGGTCTATTCGTGTCAAGGGATATTTGAAAGTGATTGCTCACTGTCTCTCTATCTATCACATAGGCTTCGCCTCTCTGTTAGCTACTCTTTGCCGAACCGCCCAGAACCGCCCGCGACTGGCGCCCGCCCGCCCTGGCTTTCCAATTAGCGCCGCCTTGCTTGCAGCCTCGCTGCCAGAAGGGCTTGCCCGCGGTCAGGGTTCGCGACAAGGATCTCTTTATTAACGGATGACACATTGTCGATCTATGTGTGCATTTATTGAATCAGGCGTTACTTTGCGGAGGTCCATTCCAATGAACTAAAATAATTACTTTGCTCACCCGCGACCTTATGATAGCTACGTTATTGCAAGATATTTTTATGGTATTGTGTTGCTCAGAAGATGAGCTCTAGTTGAATTCGAAACGCGTCAGTGTAGTGTGATGGTGGTGACAGATTGCTTTGTGTGATTTGTGTGTGTTCCTTACAGCGTGGTGGTGGAGGAACTGCATAAACATACATTTCTATCTAAACGTGTCTATTATAAGGTTGCGGGTGAGCAAAGTATTTTTTTAGTTTTATGAGTACCTATTTGTTCTATACAGTAAACACATGGAAGCAAGCTTGGCCAAGCTCTAAAGTCATACTAATATATTATAAATGCAAAAGTGTGTGTGTTTCTATGTTGGCCGTTTTTCACGTCGAAACGGAGCGACGGATCGACGTGATTTTTGGCATAGAGATACTTAATGGGCCAGAGAGTGATGTAAGCTACTTTTATCCCGGAAGAATGCACAGTTCCCGAGGGAACAGAGCGTGACAACCGAAGGCGAAGCCGCGGGCAAAAGCCAGTAGCTCTATAAAGCGCTGACAATAATAATAAATAACCTAAACCAAGTTAAAAAAGTAGAAAAACTTATATTTTTAAGTTCAATATCTCAAAAATGGCTGAACCGATTTTTATTTAGCTTAGATCCACCACCCCGAAAGGAAATTCGTTTTCACGGGAGCAAAATAACATCGAATTCGGTCCATCGGTTTGAGAGCTACGATGCCACAGACAGAAGTTTCAAAAATATGTACCACAGGCTCTTATTCCGACGCAATAAGGTCACAGTAACATATTTTTGAGTGATTCTAATAGATACCTATTTTTGCACTTGACTGTACCTACTTCAGAATATAGGGTGTTTTTCTTTTCAGTAGGTATGAGTATAATTTTCTAGTGTCACTCACGCTAAGTGATTAATTTGCTTGTTGCTGTGGAGCTAAAAGCTTTTTACATGTTTTAAAAACGTCTTAAGCGACAGTTTATTCAGGGGATGACAGCAAAGTAGGCGGGGCTGTTGACGTATAAGTACAATAAGAGAGTAGACTTTGTTTGCGTCATGCAGAATACCTGGAATCTCAATTTTATTTCGCCTAATACAAAAATAAAGCGTGCACGTGTTGCGGCAGCCGCCGAGTCGCGTTGCTCCTAGGAAGATGGGCTACGAATTAGCCTGAAACATGTCGAGCTAAACTCGATTTAAGACGTGAGTTAAGGAGCGGCCACACCGCTGCTTAAAATACGATGACGGTACAATATCGCAGTGACGCATCGTATGCGCACCGTTTTTATTGCATGCTCTAGTGACGTGCCGTAAACGTCAGGACTTTACCGCATGCTCTCCACCAAAAGTCGTGACGTTTACGGCACCTCACTGTGATTTAAATACATTCGGCATGGGCCACAGATGGGATATGACATGGCAATCGACAGATTGTCCGTGTCATATCGACGTCGGTGGTCTATGCCAGTGCAAATTGTAAGTGGTTAGTGTTTTTAATGTTGTGTTATTTATGTTCCATTGTGTGTTTTGTTTTTGTTTATTATTATTATTACTATTTTTTTTTATTTGTAAGTAATTAGTTTTGTATTTTGGTTTTATTGCTTTTTGTTTGTTATTTTTTAGGAAATTTTGTCGCCTTCCGTGAAGTCGCCAAGCGGTCACAGCGGAAGACCAGCGTTGGCCTACCCGGCCAACACTATGCTGAGCTGGGACCGCTTCGCGAGTTCGCATATTGTTGTTTTTTTCTTTCTTTAATGTATTTTTATTATGTTTTGTGCGAATAGCGAATAAATATTTCTATTTCTATTTCTATTTTCTATTTCGCACCGTTTGCGTATTTTGAGCAGCGTTGTGGAGGGCATGCGATAAACACGGTGCGCATACGATGCGTCACTGCGATTCCGTACCGTCACCGTTGTAAGCAGCGGTGTGGCCGCTCCTTTATCCGGTACAATATCATTTAATACAAAAATAAAGTTTGTTATTCGGAGTTTTTTTTTTGGCAGAGTGCAAATCCAACTCGCACTTGTCCGGCTTTTTATTAGGGTTCCGTAGTAAAAATCACACCAGTGGTATATACAAGGTGTTAATAATTAATATGCCATCACAGAACCTAAAATTGTGCTTTAGACATTTTACGTCATCCAATAAGCATTGCTGAAGTCAAACCAAAACTATTTACCATGGCAAGGTTCTATCTGCCTAGCAATCAAACTGGTTGACGTAGATACTTGTCAGTTGTGATTCGCCGTTTATAGAAGAACATCAAACTAGCAGTAAAACGGCCAGTGGAAAATTATTCGCGCCAGAAAAACGAAGATTCATCTTATGTAAAAATTTACAATGTCAGTGTACTTAATACAAATTAGGTATTTTGACATTTGGTTGTTTTAAGCATAATTATGTCGTTTTGCCATGAAAGTGTTTTGAAGTTTAGGCATTATGAGACTAAAGGTATTTTGAAATTCGGCCATATTAAGGTTCCGGTGTTTTAAGAAAAAACAAATAGGCATTCTGCAATTTAGGTATTTTGAGACCTAGATGATAGATGATAAATTTAACATAATGTTAATAAATAATCCTAATAGATAAAAGGGACATGATGTAATATTAATTGATTAAGAATTTCATAAAAGTAAGTCAGTTTAATGTGATTGTGATATTTAGCTATAAGATAAAATTTATTAATTATATAAAAGCTGCCCTCTTGTATAAATATTGCTGTGCCCAACAGGGTCCATGATGATCACATAATCTCTTTGTAACATCTGTAACCATATATTGTGGAAAAGCAATAAAATATTGAGTATTGAGTATGTTTTGAGATCTGGGAACATTGATAAAGAGGTGAAATAAAATTAAGTAGTTCTAAGCCCAAAGCCTTTTCATGAGTAAAATAGTTGAACAAAACTTTATTTTGAATAATATAATTATTAGGGTGGGTTGCTCGTAAATAAACACCTGTAAGAAAACAAACGTTGTACTTTTAAGTAGATACTTTATTTATATCAAAGGCACATAAATATTTACAAATCTAATTACATTTTTTTTGTACTAACACAGGCACAATATCACCGAAAAAACTAAAAGGTGGGTTTTTCTAATAATACCTACATACATTACAATTAAATAGCTGACACCACTTATCAATTTAGCCGTGGTGGACTAGTGGTTTGTCTTCTAAAACAGATCGTGGGTTCAAACCCAGGCTAGCATCTCTGAGTTTTTGTAATTTATGTGCAAAATTACATTCGAAGTTTCCCACAAGCTTTTCGGTGAAGGAATTTTTTTTAAGGAAATGGTGTGTGTGAAGCTCCCAATTCGCAATGGATCCGCGTGGGAACTACAGGCCCAAGCCCTCTCATTCTGAGAGGAGGCATAGGCCCAACAGTGGGAGGTATATAGACTGGGATAATGGTGATGATGACTACTCAATTGACGTACTTTTTACGAGCTCGTACCTCTTTGGTTGGGTTGGGATCTTCGATTGTTAAAAGACGTAGTGTCAAAGCACCAGCTCCCAGACTTTGAGCATATAATTTCATCATACAAAAAAAATACCCACTGAAATGACATTGAATTAAGTTTCAAAAATCCACCTTGGTATAATGGAGGGTTATCAGTCAGATGATATATCGATAGATGGCGTTAGTGTCATGACATCCGTTTGACGTTTACGGTCTTGCTTGCGATTGGTTACCAATACGTTACAAAACCCAAATGTGACACATGTCAAAGTTGACAAACGGACACGATACTAGCGCCAACTAGCCTGTCACAGAACAGAAACCCTCAATGTTTATACTTGGTTCGGATAGATACCTATTTAACTAAAAGTAAACAATACAACGTCAATTGGTGTCTTATATATTGAAATTCCCTATTAAACTATCTAACTAAGCATTTATATTTCTGTATTGAAATACACTAGTCTAGTTTGTATTACAATGATAGATAATTAAAATGTTTAAAATCCTTGAATGTACCATCAGCCAAATATGTGGTCTACCACCCTAAAGTTGATAATCGTTTGCATGTCATAAAACAATAATGCCAATAGACGTGTCTGTCAACTTGAAAGTTCAACTTTAGCGACATATTCATTTGATAGGAACTTGTTTAAAAATTGATAGACCACTTATTTGGCTGATGGTACCTGGCAGCTGAAGTTTGTTTACATTTAATTAAATACCTATCGAAACCAAGTATAGTGGCGTCAACTATTCTAACACCTCTTATAACATAATCAGATCATAACAATTTACCGCAACGGAAACACACTTCAGCATGTACAACTTTGTAACATTATAGCGTATCGTATCTCAGTCTAGTATCATAATCTTTATTTCGACGCCAAAAGCTACGCGATCGTGCACCTCGCCGTATCCGGCCCTATACAACGAAGTGTACAAATACAAATACATTTCTAATCATAATACCGATATGGGTGAAGACCAAAAAGTTGCACAGCGTTAAAGCTGCGTTAGCACGTAGTTTTAATTTCCGTTAACTTTTTCCATAATTTTCGTGTCACAATGGAAAAAGTTAATGGAAATTATAACTACTTACCTGCTAACGCAGCTTTAACGGTGTGCAACTTTTTGGTCTTCACCCACATGGAAATACCGACCCTGTTTTTCATCTACACACCCATAGAAGCTCATGTCAGTTTCTATGGGCGTGTTTAACATGGGTAATCTCAACTCCGCGAAGTGATCTGACTCACTAGATCCAGCTCCGGTGTCGGTACCGAATCCGCTTATTGAATCCGACTCCTTTATTGACTCCGGTTCTTTCGAGCAATTATTAATTTATCTATGGCCGATGCGGCCCGGCTCGGTTCGGTAGGTACCAAGGTCAAGGAACTGAACTGAAGTACCGATTCGTTTCGTCCTTTTAAGTATAGTCATTCATCGTACAAAGCCAACCCGCACCCCATCCATCCCAGCCTATATACATCCCACTGCTGGGCACAGGCCTCCTCTCAGAACAAGAGGGCTTGGGCCATAGTTCCCACGCGGGCCCAGTGCGGATTGGGAACTTCACACGCACCATTGAATTGCTTCGCAAGTTTGTGCAGGTTTCCTCGCGATGTTTTCCTCCACCGCAAAGCTCGCGGTAAATACCAAATGTAATTCCGCACATGAATTTCGAAAAACTCAGAGGTGCGAGCCGGGGTTTGAACCCACGACCCTCTGCTTGAGAGGCGATAGGTCAAACCACTAGGCCGCCACGGCTTCCCGCACCATCTAGCGATATTTTGCATGTCCAAAAACTCTCATTCAATTTATCATAATATTTCATTCATCTCTCTATACACTATGTGATCACATGTGATAGATTGCATCTTAAAATAGACCAAGTGTTCCATCGATTTTAACAGCAACTCTAATGTCCTGTTTCGCCATGCATTATTTTTTTAAAGTTTTCATAACTAAGTAATAAAAAAATACCCAATAGGTACACAATTACAAAACTTTTGAACGTTATTCACGTTGACGTGATTTAAAAAATATATGGGTTGTCACATTATTTTTTCTCCATTGACTTTAACTGCCCATGATCCGATCGATCTGGTAAGTCTCTATAAATTAGGTTGCCAAATATATTTTAGCAAAATGTTTCTGGCAACTGTGGTTGCCAGACATACACTGCGTCGCTATTGCAGCGCAAGGCAAGAGCAATTCATGGCCGGTTTTTTATTTCACGCGAGCAGCTGAGTGGATAATGGTCACCTCCGATTAGATTGGGTCACTTTGGGCTTCTTCTTGGGTCACTTTCTTCTTTCGTGCAAGGTATAATCCCAGAAGTGGCAACACAGGTGATTATCTTACAGGTAGTTTATAAAATGGACGCATTGCATGTACCAGCAAGGCAATTCAGGTGAATGCCCCAGTGCTCGCATTTGCCGTGTAAAGCTGCGTTCCACCAAAGACGTGCGAGGATGTCTTTGTCATGAACCAATAGAACCGCTTCATTTACCTATCCTCGCTCAGCGCATCTCTAATGGAAACAGCTCGGCAGAGCTAAATTAAGCATTTCTACTGGCTTGGACTCTAACCCAGAAGGAAGAGTACCAGCTTCTGGTGACTGAACGTAGGATTTTTCGGAAGATCCTGGGACCCGTCAGAAGAGACGGTGACACCTGGAGGATCCGCAAGAATGCCGAGATTGAGGACTTGGTGGCTGAGCCTAATATAATCGGCGAATTTAAATCTCACATGCTTCGGTGGCTCGGCCATTTGCTGCGAATGGGGGAGGATCGAGGGGTCAAGAGGGCGTATTTGGGACGGCCAACTGGTCGTCGTCCGGTTGGTCGGCCGAAGTATCGCTGGGCTGATGCTGTGGAGGCGGATCTGCGACAGCTTCAAGCCGGCAATTGGCGTGAAGTTGCGCAGGATCGGGTTAAGTGGCAAGCTCTCGTTTCGGAGGCCAAGACTCATTTTGGGTCACTGAGCCAATCTAGTTAGTTAGTTTTTTATTGGTTCATGAAAACAGATTCTTCGCAATACATCCTCGAATATCTCTGGTAGAAACTTAACCTGGCTGTCACCTCTTAAGGCTAAGGCTAATGAAATTAAAAGTGGCAAATATTGGGGCATTGACAAGCACTCGGACGTTTACCTTAGTTATACTAACTAAGCTCTAATGTGAAGGTCTTTACTCCGCTGTGTTCTCTTCAATATGTATAAGCACCCTGGCGTACCCAGAAGCTTCTTTGATGCTCTTGTTGTACAACACATTCTTGGCTAGCACGCGGCAGCGAATTACTGTGTGGGTGTTCACTGAAATGAAGAGAAAATTATTAGAGACTCGCAGTTTAATTGTTATTTATTTTTATTTCCTTCCCCGGGACTCAAACTATCTGTATATCTACCAATTTTTTTCTAAATCGGTTCATTGGTTTAGACGTGATGAAGTAACAAACAGACTTACAAACTTTCGCATTTATGTTAGTTGACTGTGGGATTTTTGGTTCATCATCCCAGCCAATAGATGTGCTACTGCAAGGCCAAGGGTTCCTTTCAGAATAAGAGAACTGGGGTCTTACTTCCAACACGTGCCTTGTCGAACTTTTTTAGGGTACCGCTACACGCAAAGTGGGGATGATTCTATATCGAAAATACAAACTGAGACATGGATGCACAGAAAAACCAGAAAAAGAGACCAGTGCTGGGAATCGAACCCAGGTCCTCAGCAATCCGTGCTGCGTGCTATAACCCCTACACCACCGCTGGACAGGAATCTAGACACGAATTTTTCCTATGCATACATATCTCAGGTTGCTTATTTCTACTACGCTACTTATGCAGCAGCGCTGGTCTCTTTTTCTGGTTTTTCTGTGCATCCATGTCTCAGTTTGCATTTTCGATATGGTTTCACGGGATACCCGTAAAAGTAACAAAAAGACTCCAAAAAACCAATCATAATGATGATTCTATAGCCGCGTAACTATTAGAGCTGCCTCAGGCCGAGCTGCCTCGACTTGAAGCAAACAGAATCAGTTTGAGGCTGCTCGCTCTGAGGCATAGGCTCGAGGCACGTTGTGGTTCAAGCTGTGCGCGCCTCATCTTGATCCGCAACGTGCGAGCCAGTTTAATCTGTCTCCAATCTCCATCAAATGCACGGCTCGGACTGAGGCTTCTTTGAGCACGGCAAAAAACCGACAAAATATGGCTCGGCTCGCGGTGACGAATTTGCCTCGTGTCGCGTCACCGCCAGCGAGAAAACGATTGGCTATCGACTATTTTTTCGCTCAAGAAACGAACAAAAGATATAAGATCCTGTGTGAGTAAAAGAGACACATATATTAATAGTTGATCGCTGGCTGTTCACACTGTCAGCGAGAACTCACTCTTACATCTTTTGTCGCAGCGACAAGAGCTGTAAAACTTGCTGAGCTATAGATACTCGCTCAGCGATGTCAGCTTGGCGGCCGCCCCGCACGAGCGAGTCGAGTGGAGCGAGTAATCGCCCGTCGCACTCGAACACTCGCTTACAGCCAGGGACAAAACTACACTCGCTTGTCGCTGCTCACCCACTCGTTTCTAGTTACTCGCTCTACTCGCTTCTCGCTCATCGTCGGCGGTGGGACAAGTGCCTGAGGCAGCGTCTCCGCTTGCGCGGCCTCGGAGCGACGCAGCCGCTCGACCCGAGGCTGCCTCTAATGGATACGCGGCGTATACAATGTGGGATATTTGGACGTCGAGATTCCACTGGTTATCTATGGAATTTGTTGAAAAGAGACAAAAGATTACCCTCCGGCGTGAGCTGCACCGCTAGTATAGGGTTCTTGTATTCTGTGTCGACACGGAAGGGCTGGAACCCGGGCAGCGCGCGCCCCCAAGGGTACTCGACCACCGTGCCGTTGCCGGTCTCGTCGAAACACCACACCCACAGTTGGGAACGCTGCAACATTGGAAACATAATGGTGAAGTCTGGTGTAGTTACTTTGGTATGGTTACTCAGAGGTATGCGAACCCTTTAGGTGAGGGGTTAGATCTACGATTAGATAATCTTATAGTAGGGATCAGTGAACTTACGTTATGTTTTTTACAGTCAGAAGTCACTTTTTCTCAAAAATGACCGTAAAAGTCTACATTATTCCTTACATATCAGAAGGCTAAGTGCATAGTTAATGGTCAGCGTTTAGGGACGCTCGATTTTTATGAAAATTTGCACTTTAAAATTGAATATTTCGCAAACACATCACTGAATCGAAAAATCGTCACAGCAACCCCCTAATGGTTTTAAAATACCTATCGAACGATACCCCACACTAAAGGGTTGGATGAGAAAAAAAAATCACCCCCACTTTACGTCTGGGAGGTACCCTAAAAAAAATATTTTTGAATTTTTAATTGTACCATTTTGTCTACATAGTTTACTTATATATCCGTGCAAAATTACAGCTTTCTAGCATTGATAGTCCCTGAGCAAAGCCGCGGACGGACAGACAGATAGACAGACAGACAGACAGACATGGCGAAACTATAAGGGTTCCGTTTTTGCCATTTTGGCTCCGGAACCCTAAAAATGGCGGTATGTTAAATCTTTTCTGACGCATATCACCTGGTGATGAATCTTATTCGTGATATGCCCCGACACTAGACATCTGATTTAAAAGTTTTTTTTCTACCTCGGCCTCGCTTAAATCTTTGATATGTTCTACTAGATCTGCCGGGAAGTCTTCGGGAATATTGTTGACATCATTGTAGTACTCCGGCTCCCAATCCAAGATCTGAAAAGACACGACAAAATAAGTTTTTGTTAGGTACCAACATTTAATTTTTTTAAAGTAAAAGTATTTTTTTGCTGACTGTAGTTTTTGCCGACCGTACTTGCATTGTCATCCGTATGTCATGTCATGTTGTCAGAGTGTTGTCGCTCAACTCAACATAAAAGTAAATTTTCGTGTCGATATGGTTTGAACAAGGTTTGAACATAATTATCTATTTTTAACCCCCGACGCAAAAAGAGGGGTGTTATAAGTTTGACCGCTATGTGTGTCTGTATGCCTGGGTGTCTGTGTGTCGTCTGTGGCACCGTAACTTTTAAACGGGTGGATCGTTTTGAATGCGAATTTTTTTATTTGAAAGCAGGTTATCTAGCGATTGTTCTTAGACATGTTTTATCAAAATCGGTTCAGACGTTTTTGAGATATTGAACTTTGAAGTGACAAAGTCAGGGTTTTCCGACTTTTTGTTGCTTAGGTTATGTGTAGGTGAATTACGTATGGACTCTTAGAGAAGGCTAATCCACTGAAGAAAGTACCTAATATCCTTGCTCTATCTTGGTAGTTCTGCTGGATAATGGTAAGCTTTATCGGATATAAGTTCAGACGAGCCGAAGATTGAGGAAACTTGTCCCAGCTACTGCAGCCAGTATCTGTACCACCATCTGGAGACCATAAACGTGAGTGCTTCCAGCCACAAATCGAAGCGTTTATTTAGCCACTAGCTGTTCCCTCGCGACTCTGTACGCGTAGAATTCGTTTATCGCTATCCCGCGGGAACTACGGAATTTTCCGGAATAAAAACTATCCTATGCCTTTTGCCGGCACTCAAACTATCTGTATACTGAATTTCATCTAAATCGATTCAGCGGTTTAGACGTGATGAAGTAACAAACAAACAGACAGACTTACAAACTTTCGCATATACAATACTAGCTTTTACCCGCGGCTTCGCTCGCGTTAACCATTAACATTTCAAAAAAGCAAGCAATCAAGCAAGCAAGCCAGCAAGCATGCAAGTGAGCATGTAAGCAAGCATGCAAGCAAGCATGCAAGCAAGCATGCAAGCAAGCATGCAAGCAAGCATGCAAGCAAGCATGCAAGCAAGCATGTAATTATGCAAGGAATAGTGCAAGCAATCATGCATTCGAGCATGCAAGCAAACATGCATTCAAAGTTGCATTCTAGCATGCAAGCAAGCATGCAAGTGAGCATGTAAGGAAGCATGTAATTATGCAAGGAATAGTGCAAGCAAGCATGCATTCGAGCATGCAAGCAAGCATGCATTCAAAGCTGCATTCTAGCATGCAAGCAAGCATGCAAGTATGTAAGGAATAGTGCAAGCAAGCATGCATTCGAGCATGCAAGCAAACATGCATTAAAGCATGCAAGCAAGCGTGCAAGTAAGCATGCAAGTCAGCATGCAAGCAAGCATGTAAGGAAGCATGTAATTATATTATGCAAGGAATAGTGCAAGCAAGCATGAATTCGAGCATGCAAGCAAGCATGCATTCAAAGCTGCATTCAAGCATGCAAGCAAGCATGTAATTTTGCAAGAAATAGTGCTAGTAGTAAGCATGCATTCGAGCATGCAAGCAAACATGCATTCAAGCATGCAAGCAAGCATGCATGCAAGCAAGCATGCAAGCAAGCATGCAAGCAAGCATGCAAGCAAGCATGCAAGCAAGCATGCAAGCAAGCATGCATTCAAAGCTGCATTCAAGCATGCAAGCAAGCATGTAATTTTGCAAGAAATAGTGCTAGTAGTAAGCATGCATTCGAGCATGTAAGCAAACATGCATTCAAGCATGCAAGCGTGCAAGCAAGCATGCAAGCAAGCATGCAAGAAATCATGCAAGCAAGCATGCAAGCAAGCATGCAAGCAAACATGCAAGCAAGCATGCAAGCAAGCATGCAAGCAAGCATGCAAGAAATCATGCAAGCAAGCATGCAAGCAAGCATGCAAGCAAACATGCAAGCAAGCATGCAAGCAAGCATGCAAGCAAGCATGCAATCAAGCATGAAAGTGAGCATGTAAGTAAGCATGTAATTATGCAAGCTCTGCTGCAAGCAAGCATGCAAGCAAGCATGCAAGCAAGCATGCAAGCAAGCATGCAAGCAAGCATGCAAGCAAGCATGCAAGCAAGCATGCAAGCAAGCATGCAAGCAAGCATGCAAGCATGCAAGAAAACAAACATGCAAGCAGGCAAACAAATATGCAAGCAGGCATGCAAGAAGGCATGCAAGTGAGCATGTAAGTGAGCATGTAAGCAAGCATGTAATTATGCAAGGAATAGTGCAAGCAAGCATGCATTCGAGCATGCATTCAAGCATGCAAGCAAGCATGAAATTTTGCAAGAAATAGTTCTAGTAGTAAGCATGCATTCAAGCCTGCATTCAAGCATGCAAGCAAGCATGCAAGCAAGCATGCAAGCAAGCATGCATTAAATCATGCAAGCAAGCGTGGAAGCAATCGTGTAAGCAAGCATGTGATTATGCAAGAAATGGTGCAGCAAGCAAGCAAGCATGCTTTTTAACACATTATTAAGTCAGCTCAGTCAGCTCCGCGGTTAGAATACAAAAACAAACTTTTGGTCATCCCTTGGGAATGGCAATTTTTTTCGGGATAAAAAATATCCTATTATTTATTCTGGACCTCTAATATGACGTATGCAAAGTTTCATAGGAATCGGTGCAGTAGTTACGGCGTGAAAGCGTAACAAACAAACAAACAAACAAACAAACAAACTCACTTTCCCCTTTATAATAGTAAGGAAGGATAAGTAGGAAGTAGGATTATTGCTTCAAATTACTTATAGATTCCAAGTTAGTCAAACGATAGCGTGATGTAATCTACAGGCAGCGCCATCTTTTGGATATTTTTATAAGTAATTGTAAGCTCGGTGCAATTTTGTGGGTTTCGAAAGCAAAATATTAATCGCTCGTGTGTCAAATTTTTGTAAATAAATATCTCTCTCTCTCTCTCTCTCTCTCTCTCTCTCTCAAATTTCCTTCCTATTAAATCCTATTATGTTCTTCATATACGTATGTATATATTTTTTTCTAGATTTTGTGATTGAAATTGAGGGTTTTGTGTTAAGAACATCATCATCATCATCATCCCAGCCTATCCTAGTCCTGCTGGGCACTGTTGGGCACAGGCGTCCTCTCAGAATTAGAGGGCTTGGACCGTAGTTCCCACGCGGGCCCAATGCGGGATGGGAACTTCACACATACCATTGAATACCTTTGCAGGGTTGTGCAGGTTTCCTCACGAACAACTGACCAAAATTTCAAGACTAAACCCAGCGTTTGAAATTTCAACATTTTATCCCGTGGGAATATCGGGATAGAAAGTAGACTACTTATGTGTTATTCCAGAAGTCCAGCTACCTACTTACCAGATTTCATGACTATAAACCCAGCGGTTGTTATTTCGTTATTTCGAGATTTTATCCCTATCCCGTGGGAATATCGGGATAAAAAGTAGCCTATGTTTTATTCCAGATGTTCAGCTATCTACATACCAAATTTCAGGGCTCTAAGCCCAGCGGTTATTAGTTCAAGATTTTATCCCTATCCCGTGGGATAAAAAGTAGCCTATGTGTTATTTCAAACGTCCAGCTACCTACTTATCAAATTTCATGACTCTAAGCCCAGCGGTTGATATGTCGAGATTTTATCCCTATCCCGTGGGAATATCGGGATAAAAAGTAGCCTATGTTTTATTCCAGATGTTCAGCTATCTACATACCAAATTTCATCCAAATCCGTCCAGCCGTTTCAGCGTGAAAGAGTAACAAACATACTCACTCACTCACTCACTCACTCACTCACAAACTTTCGCATTTATAATATTAGTAGGATTAGTAGGATTCGCAGTCCATATAAGTATAATCCAAAACCTACCTTGTTTAACTTGACGAAGATGCAAGGCGTGTCGGGATACCCGAAATTATCGGCGCGTACACACACAGTCTGTTCTTTGTAGAAAGACTCGTTCTCATATGCTGTAAACAATAATAATAATAATATTTTATTGATCAAAAAGAGATTGTACATAATTTTATGAAGTCACTAACCACTGAACTAGCTGTAAACCTGCATCTCAGTTGTCAGCAACTACTCCCATATTAATTACAAAAATAAATAAAATATTTATTTCAAACTCAGGGCTCCGTAGTAACAGTATTCTTAGTAAACTAAGGTTAGTAGCAATGTCAAAATTAAATTAAATAAAAGCAATACAATGGAAACTAGAAACAAAACAATACAATACAATATATAGGTAGTAACAATCGAAATACAGACGAATTGTAACCCTCCTCGTGTTAATAATTAGCGTAATATTGAGAAAAAAAGCCGTGGTAGATTAAATTTAGTTATTTGATCTATGACGTCTCAAGCTGATCGTGGGTTCAAAAAAAAATCAAAAAATCAAAATCATTTATTCAGTAAATAGGCCGCAATGGGCACTTTTACACGTCTTTTTTTAAACTACCAGCGCTTTCGGAAAGACCATCATTGCCAAGAAGAATGCGCCGCAAGAAACTTGGTAGAAAGTCCTTTTTTTTCAACATAAAATAATTACAAATAAAATACTTAAAAACTACTGTATACAATTAAATAAAAAAAAAATACAAAATAAAATACTAATAATACAGGGATGAATGGGGTCCCTTAGTTACAAAACTAAACACTAACTATTATCTACGTTCAGTGGAAGTGTAGATAGCTTCCACAGTCATAAATTAAATAAAAAACTGAAATTTACATTTCAGGTCAAGTAACCATTAAGCTTTTGGATTCCGAAGGCAAGCTCACGTCTGCCGCCCCCAAAGTTAGCACATGTTATGTCATGCTCTGAAAGCAGAGCGGTACCGAGGGCATGGTATTGCTTCCGTTCCCATAAGCTCGTCGTCGTCGGGATCGTTTTGGGAACTTCGAGTCTCGCACCTCGAGTATACATTTAAATTTTACCATAAGCGTTTCGGAAGAAAATCATATTATCTCAGGAAACCTCCATTCTACAGCGAAACACACCGTCTCCATAAGGCAGTAAGTATCTCAAAAAAAAAACTCCTGAGGTAATTAAAATAAAAGTGAAGTATTTTTAGGGTTCCGTACTAAGGGTAATAGTACTAAGTCCGTCCGTCATCACTTCATCAGGCTGTATCTCATTAACCGTGATAGTCAGTTGACATTTTTACAGATGATGTATATCTGTGGCCGCTATAACAACAAATACTAAAAACATGAAAAAAAAATATTTAAGGGGTGCTCCCATACAGCAAACGTGATTTTTTGCCTTTTTTTACTTATGTCTGATATTGTATAGATAATGGTACGGAACCCTTCATGCGCGAGTCCGACTCGCACTTGGCCGTTTTTTAGATACCGCCTTTTGCCTTATGAGGGCAGTATAACCCAAGCCCTCTCACTCCGAAAGGAGACCTGTGCCGAACAGTGGGACGTATTTAGGGCGACGATGATAAAGACAACACATGCTGAGTGGAGACCCTTTTTGGTATCCTGCCGTGTCACCAAGTAACATAGTTTTAGTGCTAGTTCTAGTCTTAGCTTTAGGTGGTACTTATGGAGCCAAAATAAACCTTTCTTTCTTTCTTTCATTCTTTCTTTCTTTCTTACATACTGCAACTGACTTACCCTCAAAGAACTGCGCCAGGTCTTTGACGTACTCGTCAGTGGAGTTGGTCTCATCGCGGCTGATCTTCAGTTCTCCACCTGCCGGAAGAGGCCGCGTCGTCACTCCTGGGTTTGATCCTGGAAATATGACCAAGCACTATGAAAAAAACCATTCATATGAGTCCTGAGCTGAGTCCTTTTGGCATCACACTACAGCACAATGTCTCTTATTTTTCTCTCTTCTCCTATTTATGTTTTTATTGTGTTTTTGTTGTAATGTAGTGTGTTTTTGTTGTCAATAAATGTTGTGAGTTTGAGTATATGTCACACGTTAAGTTCTACAACTTAAAAAGTTAGGTAACTTTAAAACACGGATATTTCTTTCTTCAATTACAGTTTTTCCGTTACATTTTTATTTTTAATTAGCAAACCTTTGTAAAGGACTTTTTTAATGATTGATAATGTTGCGTAGACATGTATTCAATAAAACGAATATAAAATATATCAAAATATCACTCATTTAATTATTATTTCGATTGAGTATTATTCGATTGACATCTGTACATACGATATGTTGACGACTTTGGTGTTGCCTTATAGGCATGCATAGGGTCAATTCCAGGGAAGGCAGCGCTGGTTTGCACCGTAGCACCACATCGCCACCCCCACACCAGGGTAGAATACTGCTTTTTTTTTGATTGACTGTTGCTGTTAGCGTCAGGCTTTTACAGCTAACCGGAGACAAGGCGAGCTGCCAGATTGGCCGCTTAGCAAGTGGTGGTTCATCTTAGCATGCCAAAGGGTGCTCCTATTGACCCGACCTCGGACTTTGGACAAGAGAGAGTCATGCAAGCAATCGGAATAGTAGACACTGCCTACTCAATGCATGCCTTTATTTAGCTTTAGCCTTACCAATGAGGGACCGGTCCAGGGTGTAAGTCGGCCGCTTATTGTCAAGACTGAGGAACAGTCCGCCCATGCAGAGAGAGAACATCAGAGCCAGGACTGCGTAGAACACGAGGTAGAATGTGATCACGATACCTGGGAATTAAATAAACTAATATTGAGGTAAACGTCTGAGTGCTCGAACGCTGATGCCTAAAGGTGGGGACACATGCAGTCGCTCGACGCTCGTTTCCAACGTCAAATCTGGTCACGTGGCATTTAGCGGTAAAGCAAAGCACGAGTGCAGTTAAGATAACGCTCTTTAAAGCATACTGCACGTCAATGTACTCGGGTGCCCTGTGGGCGAGCTGCACGCAGCGCTCCGTCAGCTCCCTGCGCGTCCAGTATAATAACGCCTTCAGAGCGCTGTTAGGGCTGCCACGGTTCTGTAGTGCGTCCACTATGTTTGCCGAAGCGCGAGTAGATAGCTTTAATGCTATATTATGAAAAAAAAAGGCATCGCTTCTGACAAGAATACGTGGCAGCACTAACAGCCTCCTGAAGATGATAGCTGTAAGAGATGAGTGCTCTATAATGCAAAATTTAATTAATACCACACTATCACTCGTCCAATATGTATACTAACATAGTTATAAGCAAATTACTAATAATGTATGGATCTTTGTTGTCTGAATAAATAAATGAATTATTATTATTATTAAAGCTGAAAATGTTGAGATTGAGAAATGATAATGGCAAAACAGTGTTATTTATTTTTCATTCACCCCAATTTCTTTTATTTGTACCACTGCCATGACTGCTACTAAATTAAGATATTAGCTTCCAAGACCAGCTGGGCTACTACGAAACTCGAAACTCGAAGTTCGTATCGTACCGTCCCCTCGCTCTCGTATTAAATAGTATAAGTGTCAGAGGGACCGCACGACACGAACTTCGAGCTTCGAGTTTCGTAGTAGCCCAGCAGGACCATTCCTGCAAGAAGCCATCTTGTCGCTGCTGCTCGACGCGGTGACTTGACGCTACTTTTTTGAGTCGCGGGAAATTCAAAATCACCTTCAAAATGGGGTCACTTGACCAGATTTATTGCTGCAAACGAGCGACTAGCGACTGCATGTGGGGGCAATCTAATAGACGACACCCTGCTGCCATCTCGTTGCTAATAATATAAGATTAAGATGCCAACTATTGGGACAGCAGGGCTACTACGAAACAGTTCGTGTCGTGCGGTCCCTCTGACACTTAAACTATTTAATGACAAGAGCGAGAGGGACGGTACGATACGAACTACGAGTTTCGAGTTTCGTAAAAGCCCTCCTATGCTCCATTCCATTGACGTATGCGAGAAATGGGACCGGCGCGGGCGCCGCCCCCGGCCTAAATGCGGCCGCTAGGAATAACTCGCGTCTGCCGGCACGAGCGAGACGGCGATGGTGATTACGATAGGTGACGAGTGGTGTGACGTACGTTGTTGTCTGTAGTATTATTTTTACTATAATGTATACTTTTACATTTTTATACTATACTAGCTTTTGCCCGCGGTTTCGCCCGCGTAGAATTCGGTTATCGCGCGCTGTTCCCTCGGGAACTGTGCATTTTTCCGGGATAAAAAGTAGGCTATGTCACTCTCTGGCCCATAAACTATCTCTATGCCAAAAATCACGTCAATCCGTTGCTCCGTTTCGACGTGAAAGACGGACAAACATACAAACACACGAACACCCAAACACACACACTTTCCCATTTACAATAGTAGATTGTACAACAAGAGCATAAAACGAGACATTTTACCCGAGGCGTTCATATATAGCCACCCGAGCCGATACGGCGAGGGTGGAAAGACACGTCGAGGGGAAAATGGGTTTAGTGCTCGAGTTTTACACTCTGCGTTTCACTTCGATAGCGAGAAAATTAAATAGCAACAGTGGAAACAATTGGTCACTTACTAGGTACCTTTTATTTTTCATGCATTGCTACATAATTATAAATTTTTACTTTTATTGATTTATTTCGATTGATTTGATTGATTTTTAGTTTTACATGAAATAAAAGAAATATATAGATACTTTTTGTTTTTGGCTGTTGACACCTTAGCCTTGGTCTTAGACGAAGATTTTACTTTATACACATACATAAAAAGTAATTTTATATCGCCTAGATCCTGCACAAAAAACAACTTTACGAGCATGAGAAGTGAAAAAAATATTTTTGTTAAGTTATTTTACCTTATTGTTTACTCTGTTTGAAGAACTCTTTTGTATGAAGCGTCAGAGTACTTGGGTTAGTCCCCATTTACATTTTAAACGCATATAGTGTAATCCCTTGTATGCAAAACTAGTTAGCCTTGAATTACACAGGGGGCTACACAATCGGAAGGCCGATCTTGTATGGGTTCAATGGGACCCGGCCCAGCATTCATTAAACTTGATCTGAATGGAATATTTAGGTTTGAGCGTTTGAATAGTTGGAATGGTTGTCGGCTGCAACCAACTGGGGTAAACTGAACAAAGTATTTTTTTAACAATTTAATTTTTCGAAAACCGGCCAGACTCGTGCAGCGATGGTTTCGTACAAACTTGTTGGTATCTATGTATGAATACTCCTAAACGTGAGGTAATTTTGAATCGATGATGGACAAAAACAGTTATACTTAAATAAAAAATTCAAGGTTTTTCGAAATTTTCTTTTAGGTTATACTACCAGCTACCTTCATACCAAATTTTAAGTTTCTGGGACAACCGGAAGTACAACATAGGTTTTGATTCCCAGACAATTTATGTACATATACGGAGAGCGTCTGCAGCGTTCCATTGGCCCGCACGAAGCAGTTTGCTTCATCTTTCATAATGCGAACTGCTAAGGAATGGAATTCGCTCCCGTCGTCCGCAGGGCTACTACGAAACTCGAAACTCTAAGTTCGTGTCGTGTGGTCCCTCTGACACTTATACTGTTTAATACCAGACCGAAAGGGACGGTACGATACGAACTTCGAGTGTCGAAATTCGTAGTAGCCCTGCTGTATTTCCGGATAAACACAATCTAAGGCTCTTCAAGGCTAGAGTGAATAGGCTGTTACTGAAGCAGTGAGATACACCTTTGACCTCATCTGCACTTAACATCTGGTGAGATAGGGGCCATCACGGTCAGTTATAATAATATGTAAAAAAAACCTTCTTTAGGGGAATACTTGTATCACAGTGGATCACGATACAGTTGATTCGATAGGATAGTAGCTATTTGATACTTATTTAGCATATCTATACAATTACGTACATTCATTTGATACCCTAACCTTGTAATGCACAACACAGTTGCATCAAAATACAATCGCGTATTGAATCTTATGCAAAAGGATCACCACAAACGTAACTTAATCAACTCTGACCGAGCAGGTATGTATACCTACTGGGTACCTATACTCGTATCTATCACTATATTATGTGTCGTATATGTCGTATGTCGGTATAACTATGATTAAACTACCTGTTGAATAAGCAGGAAGCGCGGCACCTCGTAACTTATATTAGTAGGTACACCGTAAGATACCAAAATATATTTTGTTAAACTCGTTGCCGTCTCAGAGGCGCACGATTTCAATACTACAGGATATTCTAAAAGTGAAATAAGGACGTAACTAATTTTAAATTATTGCCGAAAAACTGCGCATCTCAACAAAAGGACGTAAGTGCTATGCATGCATACGCTCATACATATGCTGCATATGCTGGTAAACTATTTCAAATTATTTTATAGAAGGTGGGTGTTTCCTAGCTGTCTTTTTTTAATCCCCGACGCAAAAAGGGGTGTTATAAGTTTGACCGCTACGTAACCCTAAATATTGAAGATGTAAGCGAATTAAATAAAAGTTAACGACTTAGCGATATGTTGACTGTTTTTAATTCATTTCGACCACGGAACCCTTTATTGCGCGTAGCTCGACACGCACATAACGATTTTTTTTAATTAACATCATTAACTCGTGTCCTTACCTAGCCGTGTGGTAAAATGGTTAAAGATAAGGATAATAATAATGATAATTGAAATAACAATGACATATCACATAGCTTCTTTATTTACCGAATACACCGATTCTTCTGAACTAAATACGCATGGGCCATTGGCCACGGGCACGTATCTGAATATCGACAATTTAAATATCGATAGATAAAATATCAACGGTCAAAATATCGAACCTATTCTAACCTATTTTCGATATTTTGACCGTCGACTTTTTAACATTAGATATATTAATTTTCGATATTCAGATACGTCCCCTTGCCCACACACACACTTTTAGGTTCCGTAGCCAAAATGGCAAAACGGAACCCTTATAGTTTCGCTATGTCTGTAGGTCTGTCCTTCCGTCTGCGGCCTAGCTTAGAGACTATCAGTGCTAGAAAGCTGTATTGAATTGACATATTTAGCAATTATGCCGACAAAGACATAAGAAAAAATATTGAAAAAAAAATTGTTACAGTGGGGGTGTTTTTTTTTCTTCTAACCTAATCATGTGGGGTATCGTTGGATAGGCCTTTTAAAATCTTTGACTGAGATTTTTAGTTGACGGACGACATGTTAAATTCTATTTCCGTAACACACAAGAAACTGCGTTTGTAACGCTCGAGTTCCATTCCACGTATTTTTACTCCGCTCCGCTGTCTTCATTGAAGGTAGGGTTGCTCTTTGTCCTGCGTGTCAGGATTTTTTTAATTACATACCTAGTTATATTAAAAACTATATATATGTTTTCGTGATACATTTATTAAAAAGTTTACGTAGTTTTCATGAGTGAAATGATAAATTTAAGTAGTAAGTATTCAACAAAACGAATAATACTTCTTTTGAAAGAACTAAAAACAGGATGAGTTACAGCTAAAAAAGAGATATCGATCAATTTGCTTCAAACGCAAGTGCGTCGTTCAAGGTAAGTCAAATCAAAATCTCTGTTAGGTATAAGAAAATGTCACGACTTTCAAGGTGATGTCAGGAATAGTCAGGATTTTTATCAGGACATTTTATTTTTCCATATGGCAACACTGATTGAAGAGTACCCTAAGTAATGTAAGTACTCATAATAAAAGGTCACAACTGTAGGAAATTCTTAATTAAGGGCAGTTTAAAATTAAAACAACGGATGTTTTTAAACGGTTCTATGAATGTAACTCATTGTGCGCCGTAGGGTATTATTATATTTAATTAATAAGCTTTGTTGAAAAGTAAATAATTAGCAGAGTTAGAGATAAGAATGCTGCTGTGGATCTGATTTCATTACTACGTTACGAGTAGGCAAGAGAACGTAGCGACATACTAACATGTAATCCTAATTTCTGGTACCTTCATTAAGTATAATTATATTTGGAGGATCATGGTTGGCTGACGATTTGGGGGTTTCCGAGGGTAAAACGATCAGGGCCTCGAGTCGAGTTCATAAACTGTGAGCAAAAATTTGATCAAAAATATTTGAATACGACTCTATTGTTACGGCGTAGAAGCGTGCTCAGATATTTTTGACGAAGTGCAAAATTCGAACTTCGTATATTGCCGTTCCGTTGACGCTAATTTTATTTAATGTGAGAGTGAAAGGGACGGTACGATAAGAATTTCGATTTTCGAATTTCGTAGTAGCCCCTCTGGCTTGGTCTTATATATCTGGAAAAACGCGTCTTTTGGGGTTGCAGTTTGAGCTTCGGCCATGTTCTTGAAATATAATGTATACTTACTAAACTAAAAGCCACTTATATGTATACTACCAGCCTATACCCGACATTACCCACGAATAAACAATTATGCTTAGCAATTGAAATGAAATTCAGGGATTCCTTAAAAATTCCCGTGGAAATTCCCTAATATTTCATCGTGAATATTGAAGTTGCATAAGCCGTGGTGGCCTAGTGGTTTGACCTATCGCCTCTCAAGCAGAGGGTCGTGGGTTCAAACCCCGGCTCACACCTCTGAGTTTTTCGAACTTCATGTGTGGAATTACATTTGAAATTTACCACGAGCTTTGCGGTGAAGGAAAACATCGTGAGGAAACCTGCACAAACCTGCGAAGCAATTCAATGGTGCGTGTGAAGTTCCCAATCCGCACTGGGCCCGCGTGGGAACTACGGCCCAAGCCCTCTTGTTCTGAGAGGAGGCCTGTGCCCAGCAGTGGGACGTATATAGGCTGGGATGATGATGATGATTGAAGTTGCATTAAAAAATCCCGCACCTATATATCGATACATTTTATAAGTCATCCTACTTATATTATAAATGTGAAAGTTTGTGAAGATGTTTGGATGTTTAGATGTTTGTTACTCAATCAGGTCTAAACCGTTTTTAGCGCGATACTTCGCAAGAGGACAGCCTCCCTGTCACTCCCTGATGTACCGGGTGCGCGACAGTCCCAACAGTCTCCTACAGCTCGTCTGGACTGACCCGGCCTGTGCAATGAGTAGGCACTGGAACTCTGTGCATATGGACTCTAGTGGCAGCATTTATAGGTTAATTAAATTAAATTTTATAATGGCCATTTTGGGTGACAGTCTTTCCCGGCCCGGATACACACAGTATACACGCCCATAGAAGCTCCTGTCAGTTTCTATGGGCATGCACACAAAAAACAGGGCCGGTATTTCCATGTCGGTGTTATCCGGGCTGGGAAAGAGTGTCACCCGCCATTTTGATGAATGTTTTAATTTTTATTTAATTTCATTTTGTTTTGTATACCTACTAACATAGTCTTATAAGTGCTTTGTAACTAAAAATCTATGGATCTGAGGAATTTGAAATAAATTATTATTATTATTAAACCGCTTAACCGATTTGGATGAAATTCGGTATACAGATATTTTGAGTCCCCGGAGGACAATAGGACGGTTTTTATCACAGGAAATTGAATAGTTACCCCGGGATAGTGATAAACGAATACTACACGGACGGAGTCGCAGCAAACGGCTAGTATGCAATATTACTTAGTGAAAACTGGAAGATTAACACATAAATGCTACGCAGTTTGGCAGAGGTTTATAGTTATAAGTATTTCTGTACTTCTTTTGTTTTTTTATTTGAGTAAATAAATAATTAAAAAAAATATATTTTTTTTTTTTTTTTTACCGAACGCATAATATAAACACAGAGTTCTCTTTCAAATTATATCCTTGTAAGACGTTTGGCGGCAGTAAACGCATTAAACCTCCTGCATTTCTATAGCTTAGGATGATCCGGATTATATAATATGCATCCTCAGTCCTTTTGCAATTGAAGACCGGACAGCTGACTGATATACGGTCAGTGGGGGGCGAGAAGGCCATTCTTCCCCTTTTTCCGGGATGCCCATAGGTCTCTAATATACCAAGGTACGTATCTATAGGAATATGAGTATGTTGCTGCAGGACCATGGGCACTATATAAATATCGCCCACGAGTTTGTATTATCATCATTATTATTATAACCTAGGTTACTGTATTACATATTGTATGTAGTAAAGTATGTGGCCTCGATTAGACAAACTTATGCACTGTGTTATTTTTGATTACCGTTAACTTTAAAGGAACATTCCGCAAGTCAATAATTGGGAACTTCACTTCACTTCACCAAACACCATTGAATTTCTTTTAGGTTTTCTCGCGATGTTTTTCAGTGATCCGAAAAGTAACCCACTATGGTAAATTTCAAACGTAATTTCGCACATAAATTCCAAAAAACTCCCCCTGGGTTCGAACCCACGACCCTCTGTTTGAGAGGTCATAATATCAAACCATTAGGCTGCCTCGATTTGTAGGTAAGTACTCGTAAAGGTGACTAATGGTGATAATTACCTTATCATTGCATTTACCTGCGTACCTACTATTTCCAAGACGATCTGACTAAAACCAATGAAAACTGGTAACACAAGACTAAACTTAACTACAGAACAGAAGTTCAAACCGGAATAAAAATGTAAGATGATCGTTTGAAAACCGGCTGACGAAGGTAAATAACTTGTAAATAATATTATTGAACACGTTATATTGCATCTGTTTGCGACATTCAGTCACGGAATGAGGGCTATCGTTTTTTGTCTCACTAGATGGCGCACTGTTGCGTGAGGTTTTAAAGTAAGTATGGCTTTCAAAGTCTGTTATTACGGGCGTGAAAACAAAGTTTAGATTAAAATCATATTTAATACACCTTAAAAACCGTACCATAAAAATATCGAGCATGCCACAGTGTAGAATAGTCCCCGTTTTGTTCGGAAAAAAGGGAGGACAAAGGTTTCCGAAAGACAAAACTGTCTCAAAACACAGACATTCATTGCCCCGGAACGCATATTTGCCATAATTAATATCAGATATTGCGAAATATTCACAAAATTATTCTAATTATAAATAAACCCGCTTAGCTCACCCAAAAAACTTTGAGATTTGACATTTCGGAGACCTCACGCTACACTAGCGCCTCTAGTGGCGAATTCATACGCGATAGCCCTCATTGTTAGCTACCTATATACATACAACAAGATTATTTCTAAAAAATAAAATAGATAATTAAACAGTTTAACCTAGGTTCAAGCCACGATTATAAGTAGGGGGCTACTAAGAAATTCGAAGCTCGTATCGTACCGTCCCTCTCACTCTCGTATTAAATAACGTAAGCGTCAGCGGGATGGCAAGATACGAAGTCCGAATTTTGCACTTCGTAGTACAGGGCCAGGAACGGTCCGACTAGTTTCGATCTTTCGTTTCGTTTTCGAGTTTTCGTTTAATATTGTTTTTTTTTTTCAAATCAAAATCATTTAATCAGTAAATAGGCCGCAATGGGCCCTTTTATACGTCATTTTTTAAACTACCAGCGCTTTCGGAAAGACCATAATTGCCAAGAAGAATGCGCCGCAAGAAACTTGGCAGAAAGTCACTTTTTCAACAGAAAATAATTACAAATAAAATACTTAAAAACTACAGTATACAATTAATTAAAAGAAAATACAAAAAAAATACAGGGATGTATGGGGTCCCTTAGTTACAGAACTAAACACTATCAAATAAGTACGTCTCACGACAGCTTAATCAATAAGAATAACCCTCGCGAAATGCAGATGCGACTGTGAAGATAGACTGCAATAGAGAGATCTCTCTAGGCAGAACAAAGTCCGAAGGAAGAGCGTCGGAAGGAACCCAATGGTGGATCCATGATGTGGATATAATAGGATATTATAGCAGCGCAAGCGGCTCGGAATGGTTAGGTCCAAAGGCTAAATGATAGAAATTTCACGCGCTCCTTAGTCGCCTTTCACGACACCCACGGGAAGATATAAAACAGGGCACGGCGTGGAGTCGCGGACTGAAAAAGCGCACTCAATAATATTTTTATTCTCTTTGTTACCTTACTGTCACGCCTATGCTTACTCTGTGCATTCTGCGATGGTCGTATTAAGTGACTGAAACCGTACACCACCGTAACGAATAGCTGATAAAGGTTTGCTCGTAATGACTATATTCTACCTAGATATTGTAGATGTAGGTCAGAAAATTGCAGCTTCAGAGATTTTTCAAATGTCATCCCAACCTATATAGGTACGAGAACGTCCCACGGCTGGTCCTCTTACAATGAGACCCTATCTCTTTTGCGTCGAGGGTTCAAAGCAATTTTGAGGGTCGAACAAAAGACCAAAACGATTAATATCGGTTAGTTTGTGATGGAATCACCGCACGTTTTTAGTGTTCCACGCTCCAATCGCGGCTTTTAAACCGACTTCAAAAAAGGAGGAGGTTCTCAATTCGAATGTATGTATGTATGTATTTTTTTGTATATTTGTTACGCGATAACTCCGCCAATTCTAGGCCGAATTTCAAAATTCTTTTTTAGTTCTTAAGGACATACTTCCGAGGTGGTCCCATTGACACCAAGTCAGGATCTGATGATGGGATCTTAGAGATATCGAGGGCAACCCTAGAATTTTTAAGGCACACCTATAGCGATTTTGGCATTTCTAACATCATGTCAAGTATTTACATTTAGAAAGTATCATTTGGTGAACTGGACCCTGATAAAACAGACCGTAGGTGGTACTCTGCTATAAAATGATATAAGTAACTATGCTGTTTTTGAGCTTAATGGAATCGTTGTGAGATGCACTTTGGCTTACAAATCACTAAAAACAATGAAAAAATTTTTTTTTAACAAAAAATGGAACAGACTTAAAAACCTTGCAAATTTTTTTCTACTACTTTGAAGTCGGTGCCTCAGCACGAGCCCGCAGGAGTGATTGAAGCCCTATATATGTAGGTATAGTATGTAGGTGAGGTAAACGACTATAGTTCCACTCCTGCTGGCTCGTGCTGAGGCACCGACTTCAAACTAGTAGAAAATTATTTTCAAGGTTTTTGAAGTCGGTTCCAGTTTTTGATCATTTTATTTATTTATGAATGCTGACATCAATATTAAAAAAAAAGTGCAATCGGTTCACGGTTGGATTGCATATTATTATCAAATATAATGAATATAGTTTAAGTATATAATTGCTTTTTGAAATTTTGAAAACCTTAATAAAAAAGCATTAATTATTATGAGTTACACATTATGAGAGACATGTTTGAATAAGAGTCTATGTGATCCATATTTTGCAAGCGCTGGATAAGGTCATATTTTTACAAGCTTTTGTGACAATCCGATTGTCACATTTAGTTTCACCTGTCTCGTTGTCTGTCTGCCTGTAATCAAATCTTGCAAGTTAAATTCAACCAACTTCCAGTAGTCGGATTGGCTTAAAATTTGGCATACTTATGTAAATTGCGTGACAATACAATAATCTGGTAGTGACATCCTGGTAGTCCAGCCAGGATCGTCTCCGCGGGACGGAACTCTTCAACGGTTAATGGCATCATATTTGGAACGCAAATGTAGTTTGGGTGGCAATGCAAGTAAAGTCGACAAAAAAGGACAGTCAGCAAAAAAGCTTTACTTATTAAAAATGTTTTTTTTTTACCAAAAACTTATTTTACTCTCGGCTGTACTTTATATGGCGATGACTAGGTACTGTATATTGATGACAAGGTTTGTTTATAAAGTTAAGTCGCGTTTAATGATAAATTGATTGATGACTTGACCTGGCCTTTAAAATATTACCTATATCATTTATTTGAATATTTGTAGTATACCTATAGGTAGGTACTGAATGAATGAGGTCGTCATCCTAACATGATTAAACTAGCTTTCGCGCAGGTCTCCGCTTGTGCACGTTTGTCATGAAATTTGTCGGTTTTGCGAATGTTTGTGTGTTAACAACTTATATAGTAAAGTTAAAAAAATCGACATTGTCATTTCAAATACTTATCTTAAAAACGGCTTAACCGATTTTAATTTAATAGTGCTGATAACCGATCGCTTTCACGTAAAAAAGTGCATCGAAATCGGTCTCTCCGTTTGAGAGCTATGTTGCCAAACACACAGAACATTGGTGCCAAACTTCGTTTGTTGTTTTTTGTTAGTTTTCCTTGTTAATTTGATATATTTACTACCATCATGATTTTGTAAAACATTTTCAAAACAAAGGTGTGGCGGGACGCTCGACTTTAACAAAAATTTTCACTTTCAACGTTGAATATTTCGCAGACAGATCAGATCACTGTATCGAAAAGTCGTCTTTATAACTCCACCAACTACTTTCTTACATTTTTAACACCCCATTAGGTATTTACTTTGTTATATTATTGGCTAGGGAACCCTAAAAGAGGTTTTAAATAATAAACGGTTAGTATTTACAATGTAAAATTATGTAGACTGAACAAATAAACAAACCTTATCTCTGAAATTTTAATACCTGTTCAATAGTCACAATTATTATTATAAACGTAAAACTACCCTTTATTTTTTGTTGAAAATGTTTATATGCACACGGTAAACATGCCTATTCATTATGAAGTAGGTGTTACCTGTTGTGGTGTTACTTACTTCCAAATGTGAAACAGACTTTTCTTTCGGTAATCTACGACGTATCTATTTAGTTTGCATAACATAAGAACAAAGTAAACAAATCTTGATATTTATTTTCACTGAAAAATATTTTTTTTATAAAATATTTTTTAGAAACAGCGATAAAAAACTAAATTATGGTGTGATATGTCAGTTATTAAGCCGTGGTGGGCTCAGGGTCGTGGGTTCAAACCCCAGCTCGCACCTCTGAGTTTTTCCAAATTCATGTGCGGAATTACATTTGAAATTTACCACGAGCTTTGCGGTGAAGGAAAACATCGTGAGGAAACCTGCACATACCTGCGAAGCAATTCAATGGTGCGTGTGAAGTTCCCAATCCGCACTGGGCCCGCGTGGGAACTATAGCCCAAGCCCTCTTGTTCTGAGAGGAGGCCTGTGCCCAGCAGTGGGACGTATATAGGCTGGGATGATGATGATGTCAGTTATTATAATTTAATAAAAAAAAACTTTTTCCAAAAATAATAGGTCAGATAATTTACCTCGCTTCCATTACTGATAAAACCTCAGTAAGTATAGTAAAATAATAAATAATAAGTTGAAATATAACTGTCAACAACCGCATCTTTGTATCCTTTGAACAACCATCGAGACTTGTGTAAAAACACATTGACCGCAACACCATAACAACCAAAAATAACCTTTGCTTTCCAAACTCCCTCATCCATTTACGCATAAGTAATATTTTTTCATTTAGCATTCATAAAAGACAACAACCACTTACCCCATCTTTTGGGTGTTCTTCCTAGGAAACTTTTTTCATCGGGGTTATAAATAGCCCTCCCTACCCTTCGCCACAAGGGTCCCGAAGGAGGGGGGGCTCTAGCCCACTCCGACACATCCGTACCATTGGATTTACTCGCCATTTATTTGATAAATAATCAATTTTTATGATTTTTGCGATAAAACGACCGTCCGCTCCCGTCGGCGGTCCGGAGTCGACTGCGCGGTTACGTTATTTATTTGACTCTATGCGCGCGCGCATGCCGCCGGTGCATAAGAAAACACGTGTGTAGTGCAGCAGGGCTACTACAAAACTCGAAACACGAAGTTCGTATCGTACCGTCCGCTCTCGTATTAAATAGTATAAGTGTCAGAGGGACCGCACGACACGAACTTCGAGTTTCGAGTTTCGTAGTAGCCCTGCAGCGACAGTTGAAGGGTTCGAGAGGTCTTGCCTGCGGTTCTGTGTTTTTTGCATGCTCCATATTTTTATTTCTGAAGACATTTAATTTTTTATTTTAAGAAAAAACTATCCTATGTCCTTCCCATCGTATTGCCACTATGCATACCAAATTTCACCTAAATGGTTCAGTGGTTTAAGCGAGAAAGGGTAACATTCAAACAGTTACCTACCTGGGCTACCGAGTATTGTAAAAAGTAGGTAGGTAAGCGAAATAATTACATATATAAGTATATATATATAGAGAGAGAAAAAAACTAACTCATCCGACCTAGATCTGAACAGTTTGAAAATTATGCAAATCAAACCGTTTATGGGCGTTTTCAAAAAAAAGTGTACCCATTCTTTTTTTTTCTTTTGGAAAAAATATGATTTTTCCTACTCAGAATCAAGAGCAATTGTGCTTCCGATCGTTTAAAAAAACGCCCCCATTTTTCCATACAAAATTTTATGAGTCAGTTTTGTCGCACCCACACTGAGTGAAAAAAACGTCGCAAAATTTCATTTTTTTGGGGTCATTTTTTTAAACTATCGGAATCGATTGTGCTCTTAATTCTAAGTAGGAAAAACCATATTTTAACCAAAATTAAAAAAAAAGAAAGCTTACACTTTTTTTTGAAACGCCCTTATAATTCGAAAACACGCGTTTCTCTGGCTGGATGGATTGTTACACCCGAAACTCCTCACACAGCAAAAACTTCGTCGTAATTATTAGAGGCAATTAGAGCCATTTCTGAGATCCCCGATGTAAATAAATCTATAAATATAATAAAAAATAAATAAAAAAAAAGTATCCCGGGACAATTCACACCAATTGACCTAGTCCCAAAGTAAGCTTAGCAAAGCTTGTGTTATGGGTACTAAGCAACGGATAAATATAATTATATAGATAGATACATACTTAAATACATAGAAAACACCCAAGACCCGAGAACAAACATTCGTATTTTTCATACAAATATCTGCCCCGACACGGGAATCGAACCCGGGACCTCAAGCTTCGTAGTCAGGTTCGTCAAAACAAATAAATATAGAAGAAAAAAAATATATATAGAAGAATAAATATAGAAGAATTGCTTGCATAAAGATGTAAGATTAGTATGAATGGATATAAATACACTCCAACACCTAAAGCGACACCATTTCTATTCGTCATAATAGTTTGAGCTATCTTTGGCCCATTGTATAGACGTAACATCTGGAGGATAAGTAAACAAATTTAATGGATTTTTGCGATATAACGTTCGTCTAGCTCGTCGAGACAATGGGTAACAGTTAAATCGGTTCGAAGATAGATTTTATCTGTGACAGAATACCTAATTTCGGCTGAAACTTATTAAAGGGCAGTTAGTTCTAGGGAAGTGGGTAACTACCTAGTACTATACAGTGTGTTAACGACAGCCAGGCTTTTTTTAAGGAGGAAGAAAGTAACGAAGTATTTCCGATTGGTTTTTTGGAGTCCTTTTAATATTTTTTATTTCAACTCCAAATTTGTTACTTTTACGGGTAATCCCGTGAATATCGAAAATACAAACTGAGACATGGATGCACAGAAACCAGAAAAAGAGACCAACGCTGGGAATCGAACCCAGGTCCTCAGCAATCCGTGCTGGCGTGCTATAACCCCTACCGCTGGACAGGGATCTAGACACGAAATTTTCCTATGCATACATAATATCAGGTTGCTTATTTCAACTACCTACGCTACTTATGCAGCAGCACTAGCGCCATCTATGTTCCGCTCTCATCGAGAGACGTCACATTCTTTCGGAACTAACCGCTCACCCAGACAAGAGATGTCGCAACTAAGCAATCAAATTATGATTGGTTTTTGGGGTCTTTTTGTATTTTTTATTTCAACTCCAAATTTGTTACTTTTACGGGTATGTATCCCGTGAAACCATATCGAAAATACAAACTGAGACATGGATGCATAGAAAAAACCACGGATTGCTGAAGACCCTGGGTTCGATTCTCAGCGCTAGTCTCTTTTTCTGGTTTTTCTATGCATCCATGTCTCAGTTTGTATTTTCGATAACGTATTTCTGTAACTTAACTATGACATTAATTTTATTAATTAAAATAAACTAAAAATTCAGACTTTGTTAACTTTCTAAAAAACTATAATTGCCAGCAATGTACAGCAAACTAAATTGACAATTAAGTAATTAATTAAGTAAGTGTAAATGACAGCCGACAGATAGATTATTACTTATCAATTTACTTTGCAGTGGGACGTATTGGGGCGTATAGGCTGGGATGATGATGATAATTCCATAACAAAAAAAATGACGCACCTTCGATTCGGACCGATTAGAATGAGTACCCTAAATAAGGCGTCAAAATTTTCATCCGCCCCGGGCGGCTGATCCAGACGCTACGCCACTGCGTCCCCCTGGCATGCTCTGGTCCTTCTGCACGCCAGCCAAAGCCTGGAACCAAGCTTGATCGTGTGCTAATAAACTGTGGCGTTTCATAGCATAAAACTATCATAGTAAAAAAGAAGTATGCACACTCCGACCCTTTAGGAGACTTAACTGCCCACTCCGGCCCGACGCTTAGGGTTGTCGATGTCTATTTTAGATTAATTACCTACCGGAAAATAATTTTAGTAGGTACGAAAGTTAAATTGAAATTGTCTTATGTCTGTCTAGACAAACAAGATTCTATGTCGTTATATTATTATTATTATACTAAATTTAAAATTCGCTGGAGTGGTGATGGCGACTGTGTACATACTACTCATGTTTACCTACACATAATACTATAACTTTATTGTTCATAGGTAGGTAGGTAGATATCTAATATTTTTTCATGTGTCCCTACACGAACGAAACTATTACACTAAACTTATATACTACTAATTTACAACTACATCTAATACAAAAATACGTAAGGACGAGTACGCGAACGTACAAGGTGATCATCTCGCGAAGCGAGCGTAAGACGAGCGAGCTAAAATCAAAACGTACGGCACCGACGGCAGCGCAGCATTGACTACAGAAAACTTAATCCTCTTTAAATTATCAGTGTACGCGTGCGGCGGGTGCGTGCGTACCGGCGCCAACCGACGCGCACACATTTAAGCCGCGCGATGTACTTTTGTTTGAAGTGAGCCTACTTGTCCTCTTTTACTATGATAATACTGTCATACTAACATAATCTATTTTTCCTTTAATTATATCGATTATTAATAAGAGATTGATGATAAGCTACGATGGGCAAACCACATTGTCCGCAGTCGATTGAAGGAACAGGAAAAAATACGTTCATTTGGTATTCATTTATTTATTTATAAAAACCTAAGGCACACATTTTACAATAACTGTGGTAAAAACATATAAAAATTAAATTCTTGGACGGACATTTAAGTATTTGTCATTTTTATAAGACCACTGAGCACGACATGCTGTCCATCAATGTTATTCTTGCTCCATTTTAACTAGAAAAACTTTTTGACTAAGGGAAATTAAAAAGAATACTCTTAGAATTAATAAATAAGAAGAATAGGAATGTCTTTGTTTTGTATTTCTGTCAGGGTTTTATTTTTTTCAATCTTCATTAATTTTCTCAGCAAATATTGTTAAGACGATGTTGAGTTAAATTTTATGAAAACGAAGTCGATGCCGATGTTGAATCTAACATCAAAATTGTACTAGTTATCCATCAGACATGGTAACAGTCCTGGCTTTTTAATCAGTGCTCGTGCTTTGAAGTTTAACTTTTTTTTTCGGCTCTTCGTCCACAATCCTATTTCGTTACCTTCTTAAATCGTCCACAGTGCCATGTCGTCAGACTACAATTCCTAAATCGTCACCTTCCTAACTCGTCCACTTTCTGATATCGTCCATATCCCATTTTGTCTACATTCCTATTACGACCACAGTGCCAACTCGTCCACGTTTACCAGACGTTGTCTCACAGAGATGGTCAATTTAAGCGTTTAAATAGCAAAATATCCCGAGAGAGTAATTTGGAAAAAAGCCCCTTTTCAATAATCATTTATAGAGATTCATATTAGTCTGGATAATGAACGATGCAATAATGTCTTGACGAGTTGGCACTGTGGTATAAATTGGAATGTTGACGTGTTAGCACTGTATTCGAAAAAAGACTGCTGACGAGTTGGTACTGCGGCCCACGTAAGCGGACAAGATAGGAAAGTGACAATGTAGGAATGTTGGCGAATCAGAACAGTAGACTGTATGAGAATGAGGACGATTTAAGAAGGTGACGAAATGGGACTGTGGACGAAGTCATCCTGAGCCTTTTTTTCGAACGGACGTTGTTAGGCCCTACGCTAGCTGCCGCGGTTTGCGCGGAGCGAGTGGACGCTAATTGAAAAATAGTAGGAGCAGCGCTAACTGCGCCCGCGCAGCGCATCCGCGACAGCTCGTGTAAGGTCTTAGGTTTTAACAGCTTACAGGAGAGCGAGCTGCCAGACGGGCCGCACAGCAAAGGCAAGTTTGTCTAACGCCACATTCCTGTACCTCTATTAGTATTGTGGATAAATTCTGAGAAACAGCATGTTAAGCAGAGTAGAACTTAAGTAACATATAAAATAAGATTAATTCTATAAATAAAGAATATAAAATGTTTATTGTGTTAAGAGATTTCACTGGAATGTTAAAAATAGAGATGTAAATAATAAAAGTAAAAGAGTTGACTTGACACCTATGGATCCATCCTTTCCTAGATTTGAATTGAATTGAGATTTCTTTAAGAGTTTTAAATTTTCTAGTAAGTAATAAAGGTCGGTAAGAGTAAATTAATATCAATGTTATCAAAATTAAAATTAATTAAGATTCGTGAGATTCTGTTTTGAAATTACTAAAAAGTCTTATATACAAAATATATTACACCAAAAAAAGTATAAATCTTAAAATCTAAAGCTGTCATTCTAGTCTTTGAAAATAAATGCTACACTCGTTAAAAAGTTTAAAAAGGCAATGCGGTCAAATACAAGATATAAATAACAAATAATGTTCTACGGTGGGTCCACTACTCTTATCTAGATACACTGCTGTTCATTAAATTTCACCTTGATAAATTATAAATTGGATTTGATTTATTAATTTACAATGATCGGCAGTGTAGGCACTTCAACTTATACAATAATTACGAATGAGTAAATAGTCCTTGTGAAGTCCACGCTCCGTCCTTGTCCTGCCCAAATCCAGAACCCCGAAGCTTTCACTCTATTGCATAATCGTTCCAGTGCTAGCCGAATGCAAAACAGCGGACGAGATCAACAACGGGCTGGTAGAACTGTCAGGCCGTGGGGTAGTTTTCAAGACTCCGCGCCGGAAAAGACCTCAGAAGCTCTCCAATGAAACCATTATTAATGGAACTTCGGAACGAGATGAGGCTGCAATCTTCAACTGACATGTCGGAATATGGCAGACTTAATAGGCGAATCTCAAAATCCATGCGACACGATGTGCGTGCCTTTAATACTGCACGTATTAAGGAAGCAATTGAGCGGAACCAGGGCTCTAAAGTGTTTGCAAAGAATTCGTCTATTGGGAAAAGCCAAATGACTAAGTTGAAGATCGACGATGGCAGTATCATCTCATCGAAACCGGAGTTGTTGAGAGAGCTTGAAAGGTTTACGAACAGTTATATGCCTCGACACAGAAGCCCGTTGTAGGTGCAGCTCAAGATACCAGAGCTAAACTAACCCGTCATTACACTGAAGACATCCCAGATATCAGCCTGTACGAGATTAGAGTGGCTCTCAAACAACTTAAAAACAACAAGGCTCCGGGGGATGACGGAATCACGACAGAACTTCTGAGAGCGGGTGGTAAACCGGTACTTGTAGTCCTCCAGAGGTTATTTAATTCCGTCATACTCGAGGGTACCACGCCGGAGCATGGCACAGGAGTGTGGTGGTGCTCTTCTTCAAAAAAGGCGACAATACCTTATTGAAGAACTATAGACCCATCTCACTCCTTAGTCATGTATACAAGTTGTTTTCGAGGTCATTACGAATCGTCTCGAGCGAAGATTTGATGATTTCCAGCCTCCCGAACAAGCTGGATTCCGTAAAGGCTTTAGCACCATAGACCACATTCACACACTCCGCCAGATTATACAGAAGACCGAGGAGTATAATCGGCCACTATGTTTAGCGTTTGTGGACTATGAAAAAGCCTTCGATTCAATCGAGACCTGGGCTGTACTGCAGTCCCTCAGCGATGCCATATGACTATAGATACATCGAGGTGTTAAAGAGTTTGTACAGCAGCGCCACTATGTCGATCCGGTTGCAGGACGAGAGTACACAACCAATCCAACTGCAGCGAGGTGTGAGACAGGGAGACGTTATTTCTCCGAAACTGTTCACAAATGCGTTGGAGGACGTTTTCAAGCTCTTGGACTGGAACAGGTTCGGCATCAATATCAACGGCGAGTACATCACCCATCTTCGTTTTGCCGATGATATAGTCATAATGGCGGAGTCGCTGGAGGAGCTCAATACTATGCTCAGTGACCTCAGTATCGTCTCCCAACAGGTGGGTCTTAAGATGAACATGGACAAGACTAAAATCATGTCAAATGTCCATGTCACACCCGTGCCGGTTATCGTTGGGAGCGATGTACTCGAAGTTGTTGACCACTATGTTTACCTTGGACAAGTTGTCCAGTTGGGTAGGTCCAACTTCGACAAAGAGGTCGCCCGAAGAATCCAACTCGGATGGGCAGCGTTCGGGAAACTTCGTGATGTCTTCTCGTCCAATATTCCGCAGTGCCTGAAGACTAGAGTCTTCGACCAGTGTGTGTTGCCAGTGATGACTTATGGCGCTGAGACGTGGTCCTTAACTGTTGGCCTCATAGAGAGGCTCAAAGTCACGCAACGAGCTATGGAGAGAGCTATGCTTGGAGTTTCTTTGCGCGATAGAATCCGGAATACGGAAATTCGTCGAAGAACTAAAGTCACTGACATAGCTGGAAAAATATGCAAATTGAAGTGCAGGCCACATCGCTCGAAGAACAGATAACCGTTGGGGGAGAAAAGTCCTCGAGTGGCGACCACGAACCGGAAGACGAAGCGTTGGCAGGCCTCCCACCAGGTGGACTGACGACATCGTGAGAGTGGCGGGAAACCGGTGGATGCAAGTGGCAAGTTGTCGTTCATTGTGGCGTTCTAAGGGGAGGCCTTTGTCCAGCAGTGGACGTCTTCGGGCTGATGATGATGATGAGTAAATAGTATCAAAAAATCTTCATGGACGGAGATTTATGTAAGTGTACAAAAATATGTCTTAAATATAAGATTATTGCTGTCAATATATAGCAGGTTATAACTGTTATAAGTATAAAACTGTAGTTGAGATATGTTGAGATTCAAATATTTATAAGTCATTTTATATTTGGTCTACTGAAAAGACGATATCGTCTACTGAGAAGACCAAATCGTCTACTAAGTAGAAGATATTTTTTTTCGTGTTACATCAGAATCGGATTATTATGAAAAAATAACACGGTCTTTTCAGTAGACCAAAGTGGTTTCTTTAAATATTATTTTCATGTTTTTAAACCAGCTTAACGCTTTCAACTCCCATAGTTTACCTGTAGCTGCGGCATTAATTAATCATTCACTATTTTTTTTATCAATATTGTAGTAGACTGGTCTATCCGTCTACTCGATCATAATCTCAAAATGGACGACTCCCATTTTCTCCTTTCTGTCATATTTGATGTTTTTGGCCCACGCCCGGCATTCTATGTTGATAACTATACCCGCTGAAATAAAATAAACAATTATAGTTAGCTTTCACTTGATACCCATATTGCATTATAAAAAAAAAACCTCCATTTTTTTTGCAGGCGCCATATAGATAATTAATATACCTATCATAATCTCACTCCGACATTTTACACGAATCTAATAATACCAAGACGCGTGATTTTGTCAAAATTAGACATTAATGACATTGTAATAAGAACCATGGCACGCGTCATCGTGAATTCAACGCGTTAACAAAGAGTGCCAAAAAATAGACATACAGTCGAAAAAACGCGTACCAGGGTAGAACCTTTTCATAATAAATTTCGTTATCACTTGTTTCATGTTAATATGACATCAAAGGACCTAAGGTTCCATCTTGGTACGTAATTCAGTTTGACTAAAAACATAAATTAACTAAAAGAATTGATATGGGCCTCCGCAAAGTAACACCTGATTCAATAAATTATTCCAAAAACATAACCCCCCTTCGGAGTCAGGTAATAAAAGCTTTAAAAAATATCGTGCATTGCGAGCAGTACTCACTTCTAGGTCTCCTAAGGTGCAGCGCCACCAGCGGACTGAGATAGCCCTCAGCATTCTCGTACGGATAGAAGTACCCCGGGAACCCAGGCCGAGGCAGGTACGAGACCGGACCTATGTTCTCTTTGTCCGCTGGCGTCTCGCCTTGGCACGTTATCCACACCATGTTGGTCTGGAAACGAAACAGTATGATTAGAATAGAAGAGAGTGAAAAAGAAAAAACTGGTCAATTGAGAGTTGAACTTGTGCACCGAGTGTATTTATGAACTAATCATAATCACTTCACTTATCATAGTCATCATAATTTAATCTGCCATAATTTCACCTGCCATAACAATGTTTGTCATAAAATTTAGTTATAGTACCGTGCTGTTTTCAGAACTTTGTTATATATCATCTTAAAGATTAGAATTAGGTTAGGTTTATCAATTCTGAAGAAAATACTGTTTAAGAACTAAATTACTCTTATTCAAATGAACGGACCTGATTGGATGTAGCGGAGAGGCTGCGGATGTGAGTCTGTAATTCTTCCGGCATGTCTGCAGGCAGCTCATTGGGCTGGTAGAATTCTGGACGCCAGCCATAGATTCTGAAAAATAAAGGAACTTATTGGAAAAAAGATTAATTACGTACTAGCTGTTGCCCGCGACTCCGTTCGTGTAGAATTCGTTTATTACCACCCCGCGGGAACTATATAACCTCCCCGGGAATTCGAACTATCTGTATTCCAAATTTAATTTAAATTGGTTCAGTGGTATAGTCTGGAAAAGGTAACAAACTACCAAACAGATTTACAACCTTTCGCATTTATAATATTAGAAGGAGAGGCAGGCATTTATTAAGCAGTTGAATTTTTAAAGTTATTTTTATTTTAGTCAGATAAAAAAGCTTGATCAAAGCAAAAAAAAAGTCTTGCTACCGGGCGGCGCAGTCGTTCGTGCTGAAACGCAACAACACGCTTTTCCTCAGATATATGGCCCACGCCGCACTACAGCTAAGCCGCCGCGGTTTTTAACCTTTTAACCGCCACGGTCGGCCACAGTCGGCAAAATTTCTGAAAATCGTCCCATATGCGCCTCGAAATGCCGACATGGCCACTATGGCACTTTTTTCAGCTGTCGCGTTTTACCGACCGTGGCGGTCAAAGGCCGCGTGACTTTGTGAATCAAGTAAACTAATGCAAGCGGCCACACTGGCGGTTTTAAGTTTGCTTGTATAAAAAAGTCACGCGGTTTAAAACCGCGGCGGTTTAGCCGCAGGTAGTGCGGCCTCGGCCTAAGACCAGTGACTATTGTCTGACGTGCCCGGGCGTTCGATCGCTTTTACTATCTCTTTCTACCCTCATCCTGCACCGAGTGTGACAGAGAGAAGCGCTAAAAAGATTGCGATACCGAGTACGTCTTACTTACATTAATATTGCTACACTGTCCATCTACAAATTTGTATCGAGCCCTCAATGCGCGAGTTCAATTTGCACTTTTTTTTATCAAATACGATCACCGCCGCCCATGGACACCATCATTAGGACTGCGGGTGCGTTTCCAGCCTAAAGGGAGGGGTAAAGGGGGAGGGGGAGGGGGAGGGGAGTTGGGCCTCCAGATCTCCCACTCACCGTACGAAACAGTAGCAAAACTACTATTTCACGCCGGTATTCTGTGGGAGTGTGGTACTAACCCGGTCGAGCCGGCCCATTCGTACTGCAGCCAGCAAGCTGTTACATGTAAAACTTAGGGGCTGTTTCACCATCCATTGATTAGCGTTAACCGCTGGTTAAATGTGATACCGTCTCCGTCTACTCGAACAAACCAAATAGAGACGGCATCACACCTAACCGCCAGTTAACACTAATCAATGGATGGTGAAACAGCCCCTTAGGGTACTAAGCGTCGCGGGCTACGAGCTTTAAATCTCTTGGATTGTTACACAGTTTAACGTTCGTTTCGTTTGATTATATATAGCGTGTATTTTTGATACTACCTCAAACTGTTTTTTGTTACCGTACAACCTACGGCAAAACCTACTAGACACTGGCAAAATTGTCCTCCAATGGACAGAGCCATATTTTTCTAAAAAACGAACGAATAAAAACAAAGTAGTATCACGTAGTGATACATTGCGTGCTAATTAATTTTGTAAGGAAAATAATAAGTCTATTTTTTTTACTAAAACATAATAAAACGTGATTATTAGTGCCTTCACTAACTACCCTTAAAGTTTATCAACCTATCATTATTAACCACACAACGATTTTATATACATTTTAGCACAATAAGGGCCTGTTTCACCACTTGTCGACTAACTTTAAGTGTCAGTTAAAAGGAATGCCGTCTTTCTTTATTCGGACAAAACCAACAGAGACGTCATCACTGATATCCGTCACTTAAAGTTAGTCGACACGTGGTGAAACAGGCCCTAAAACTAATATATTATCTTACTTGTTAAGCTTCAAGAATATGCACGGTGAGGACTTGTGGAAGGAGAAGTGGTTTTCTTCGATGCACGGCTCGTACCCCGTCCGGATGTCCACGTCGCAGACCTTGCCTGGCGGAGGCAGGCGTTTCCAGTCACAGTTGTAAATGTTCTGGCCCGCGCCTGCCGTCTGACCCTTCTTTTTGTACACTGGAAACCAGAAAATCAAAATCAAATTTTTTTTTCAGGCGCTCTGCTGCTGGGGGCGGAGGGGGGCTGCTGCCGCGACCAAGAGCTGCGCCAGCGGTATGGGCAATTTTGGCAAATTACTCACAAATGTGATGAAAAACATTGAACTAAAAGAATTTCTTTGCTCACCAAAGTAACGCCTGATTCAATAAATTATGAAAAACATTGTATATTGCACAGGCGGTACTAAAATTACAAACATAGACTCATTAAAGCCTTCATTCAACTTCGAGCTTCTAATACTCTCGTTCGTAATTCATTATTTACCGGGCTTAGACACAATGTACTATTAAACGTGGGATGCTATATCAAATACTCACCCGACAGAAATTCTTTCAGCTGATCCTCCCAATACTTGTAGCTGTCATATCCAGTCCCCTTATACCATATGAGGGTACTCCTCACATCAGGAGGCAGCGGTCTGAACCCTAGTCCTGGGCTGGAGCCGATGATGCTGTACTCCTGTTGCAGCCTCGGTACACGAGGGTTGATGAACTGTTGCAGGAATGTCACCATACAGATTGCAAAGAGGACTACCAGGCACGCGTAGAAGATTGAGTAGAAGAGAACAAGTTTTCCTGAAAAGGTAATCTGGAATTGAGCAAGTACAAAAATTGCCAGAATTTTTTTAATGGATCTTTTTTCTTCATACATTAAGTATTTTCTAATATTTTTGAATAAAAAACTTAATATTAGGGCCATTGCACAGTACATTTTAGAAACGTGTTGACAGTCGCGTAGCTACCGGAGGGCTAGACGGGGCAGTGCCCCGGGGCCCCCAAGCTCAGGGGGCCCCTCGGACTCTGACTTACAAACTATAAATGTCAAATCTGGATTACGTCGAATTCGGAACACGACGAATACGTAGGGCTGCCATCTCTAAAATTTGGCTACCAGGACAAGACGCGTGAAAACCCCGGATTTTGGAGCCCAAAACCCGGACATGTCAACAGGTTTAGGTTTTTATTAAACTTGGTCAGTAGGTATAATAAAAATATAGGCCAATCAAGATAAGATCCTTATAAAACGATTTAAAGCTTGCTGGAAATTGATTCTTCGAAAAATTATAATTGCATTAATCTAAAAATTAAAAATATTTTTAAACCCGGACTACAAATGGATCCCCGCCCGGACGCTCCCCGGACGCCCTCTAAACTAGGACAAATCCGGGGAAACCCGGACGGATGGCAGCCCTACGAATACGGAACAAACGATCTCAAATAGTTGTTGGGGCCCTAGTTTATTTTTTGCCCCCAGGCCTTTGGTTACCTAGCTACGCCACTGCGTGTTGACAGTGCGTTTTTCTTTCCATTGAGCAACCATACCTACAACCGCGTTTATACTAATACTAGCGCGTATAATTGCGGTGTGCACAGGCCCTCACACTGACTCGTCGAAGCTCGCCCTAAAGATTTAATAAAACTCAATAGTTATCTAAAAGAAACAAATGAAAAAAAAAAGATTTTTCAAAATTCCCACAAATAATAACACAATAAAAGATATTTATTCAATAGCTAGTTTACAAGTTACAGGTACATCACATCACAAATAATACAATCAAACTATTAAAATGGAAAGCGACTCAGCTTATGCCTGCGCCTTGCAGAACAAAGTCCCTTGGCTGACAGACTCTGTTTTTCAGTCGCCCCCATAAACCATAACCGTATAAATTTTTATATTTTAACAAACATTGGTAACTTTAACATCCATTTCCAGTTATACATCACACTCAATGAAAGGAAAAGAGGAAAATCTATGTTCCCCAATCCCCATTACTCCCCACATATTTCCCACCAGTCCAGTCCCCAGTAGTTAGGGTTGCCAACCATACTATAAAATAGAATATTGTACTATGTAATATGATATAGATATCATGCAGGCGTACTCTATAATTTATAACACTAATAGCTAAAATACTCTTTTTTTTTCACCATGTTTAGGTACTATACCAGTCATGTAATATTATGCACCATTTATCATAACTAACCAAAAAAAGTCCACACAATATTCTTTACTCACCTCCTTTAAAATCAGACATACTCTATTTCTGCTAATAAAGTTGGCAACCCTACCAGTAGTATCCATTGGCGTGCATTGGGTCGGTTCCAGTATACCTAGGCAGTTTATACTTTGCGCTAAAGCAAAAGAATTCATAAACTTGTTAGCAAAAATTTCATCAAAAATATCTGAACACGACTCGATTGACAACGGCGTAAAGTAGAAGCAAGCATGTTCAGATATTTTTGATCAAATATTTGATCACAAGTTTATGAATTCGACTGTACTAGCGCTGCCGCGCTGCCTACTCAATGCAGGCCATAGCCACTACTAGGATCATCTCCTCGGTTTGGTTTTCATTCCCACATCAGCTCACGACAGACTGTAAACTTCATTTATCCATCAAATGGCAACAAAAAAATTATGACAAACTTAATTAAATAATACAACAAATATATGTATGTAACAGGTAACCTGCCAATTAACTATTTCCTAGCAACAGTTTGACCTCTGATTAATTGGCTTACTGAGGCTTCCAGTAATTGGATTAAAGAGCATAGCAACTATTTGTGATTGCATATAGTATACATACGTATTAGTATATGTACTACTAGTATACTCCACACTAAGATACTGAAAATTAAGATTTAGCAAAGAAGACCTTTTTGTCTAACTGACAATTTAACACATGTATATCTTCATATTAAAAAAAAACTTCCACAACTCGGTTTGTCAAACAATAAAGATATACCTACATGTGAAGAAACAAAATGATCTGATTCTATCTACATATCCATACCAAATTTCTTCTTAATCTGATCAGATGAACTTTAATTTACAAGATTGCAAGTTACATAAATTCAAGCTTGTAAGAAGTATTCAAACAAATCTTACTTCTGCTCCATGGTAACCCATGCAAAGGGCAAAACTTCATTGAACATGACTACCGATACAGCAACTAATCAGCATTTCAACAACTAAACAGCAGGAAAGACCTAAAAATACTTGAACAGCAGGAATATAAAAACTTGAAAAATATAAGTGGCAAAAAATCTGGCCCTCAAATCTATGCAGTAATAGGTAATTTTGTATGAAGAGTGTGCTAAACTTTGTGCCGCTAAGTAGATCCCTTCAATTGATGATGATTATAGACAAATCTAAATGTCTTAAAAGCTTCATCTACTTTTAGACTTCAAGTACTTATAGTGCAAATTTTTCATGCACTCCAATTTCTGGCCAGAGTTAATCATTTTAATTAAAATATTAATCATTTTAATACAGTTTGTTTTGGACAGCATCCATAGGGGGTTAGTATACAAAAGAAAGAACTTAATATACTAATACATTTAGGGGCTGTTTCACCATCCATTGATTAATTTTAACTGACAGATAAATTTAATGTCATGCCATCTCTGTTTGTTTAGTTTGAATAGACGGAGACAGCATCACATTAATCCGTTAGTTGAAATTAATCAATGGGTGGTTAGTAAACAGCGCCTTGATCTATATTAATAAAAAAGTAATTAATAAAACTAACTAATAATTTAACTGTTTCACCATTTTTACCAATTTTAACTGACAGATAAATTTAATGTCATGCCATCTCTGTTTGTTTAGTTTGAATAGACGGAGACAGCATCACATTAATCCGTTAGTTGAAATTAATCAATGGGTGGTGAAACAGCCCCTTGATCTATATTAATAAAATAAAATAATAATAATAAAAAGAAATAATAACCGGGTGTGGCTTTACCCATTGTTGGAGCAATATATATAATTAATTATTTTAATTAACTAATTTTAATCTCAGAAGTCCTGCCTGACTTAATGTAACATACACACTGCCCCTCTTAAGGCAAAAGGTGGTATCTCAAAAAAAAAAAACTTCTAATTTTTGATATGTGTAGGTACCATTTTATTTTATTTTTTCATTATGAGAGGGAGCAAAACAAGCAAGCGGGATTTGGTGGTAAATGATCACCACTGCAAATGAGTACCAAAATAAATGATGCAGAAAAGTACAAATTACTCAAATTTTTTTTAGACGGCTTTGCTTTGAGGGCATAGTTCTACAGATCCAGCTGAGAATTCCAAATTAAAATTATTTCAATAAATTTAGTTCTTATTTTATGAAATGAAAAATTGTAATCCACAATTCAGCAGTTATACTTCTCATTGATTTGTGTATGTTATAAAGTATGAGAGGACTTACGAGGTTAACCTTTTGTATGGTTTAGCCCGATCATTTTATTTTATTGTCGTCAGTTTTTCTTTACATTCCACTTTCAAAAGGTTTAGGGGTCAGACTATACCAAAGGGGGCAACAAATATTTTTTTTTTATTGCTTAAAACGCGTCAAAACATAGGAATCAAAAAGACTGCCATATTTTCGAAAAAAAAGCGAAAAAAAAATTAAAATTTTTTGGACAAAATTTTAAGCAAAATTACTATGGAGCCAGGACAAAATTTGAAACAATATTTTTTTTGATGTCAGTATAAGCCCTATTTTAAATGATTATTATAATCAGAGAATGTTAAAATGAGCATCTTTTAATAGGGGTACTTTTCTCTGTGACCAACTACAGATGAGATAAGATGTAGAAAAAAGAAAATGAGCATTCAACTTATATTTTGATCAAACAATAGCTAAGATTAACACCTTAATTCGGTTCTGGCACTTCGCCGGCGGCTGCCGCGGCACGCTCGCTTCGCTCGCTCTGCTCGTGCGTTGTGGTCACAACTCATAGTAACCACTCTTTGCTTCGCTCGTTATACCTAAATTTCAAACTTTGGGTCTATATCTCGGCTATTTTTGATTACAGAGAAAAAAAACAAACAAAATACACTTATTTTAATGTATTCTATACAATAACATCATTTAAAATATGTCATCATTTCATTTTGACAAAAAAAAACTGTCCTGGCTCCTTGCAAAACATTCAAAACTTTGGGTCCCTTTATCTCGCGCATTTTTGATTACAGAGAAAAGTTGTACAATTAAAATATGCTTATTTTAACGTATTTTATTTGATAACATCATAAAATATGTGTCATTATGACTTCATTATGATAAAAAAAATCTGTGCCCCCTTTGCTACAGTCCAACCGGTTTAGGAAGCAAAAAATAAAATAAAAAAAGTAAAAGTCCCTAAATAAAAAATATACAATTTGAAGTGCATTGGTTCTTACTATATACAGTATTTTTTATTAATAAATAAATATATCTATATCTGGCAGAGGACACGATATTGATATCTTAAAAAGTTTGTTCTCAGATTATTAATACTAAACAATCTTTAAACAAGTCTTAATTACTCACGAAGTGCTTAAAACAAAAGAAAACCAAGACAAGTAGGTCACCGGCGAACTTAGGTACGGAAATGCGAAACTTGCAAACAAAGTTTTGAACAAGCATGCCACACCCATGATCGTTTTGAGCATTAACGTTTACTGAATGCATTTACTAAGTTTAATGAGCCTAAATTAAAATAATCATGATAGAATGGTATATTGCTTCCGAAACTCACCCCAGTCTTTCAAAGATCTATCCCTAGATGGAGTTTTATCGAAAAGACGGCTGGTTGAATGTTTTCGTGTAAAGAAATCACTGCCACCACGCACGCCTTGGAATCTGGATGGCTTTCTTTCTATTTCGAATTCTTCTAGCTTTGGATTTCGAGACATATTGTAATTTTAATTGCTATTTTACTAAAAACACGAATAAAATAAACAAAGCTAAATAGTAAACTCAGCGGCGTCGCCGTCGCCCAACCGAACCGCTTTTCGGTTTTCGTGAATGTGACAGATCTAGTGGTTGAATAGTCCCGTTTAAGCAACTTGTTACCGATTTATCGATTGCACTAATTTAATTAATTTACGGAAGTTTTCAGGCGTTCCCTTAAAGATTAATTGAAAATTTATTAATTTAAGTAAAATGTTAGTCTGAAAATCCCAAAACAAAAAATTTATGCCTTTTCAGTGGAGACTAAAATAATGCTAAGCGCATATTATCACTCACATGCTGAAAAAGCAATATCGTTAGTTTGTGGCTACTATTTACATTATTTATTCTTGTCGAAAGAAAAAATATCTGTCAAAATAAATTGTCTATTGAGTGAGCTAGGAAGTGAATTTATCTCATCTCAACTAATTATAATTATTAAAATTAAGCATTTTTTTTAAGTTTTCAATAATGGCATCGTCTTTAAATAAAATGATTATCATCGTCGGTTTTATATCTCTATTTCATTCAGCATATTCAGCCGCTCAACGTAAGATTTAGCACTACGTTTTCGTTCATTATCAACCTTGTTTCTGGAATATAGTTTCCACATTCAGTATTTATTTTATTTTCTAGATCGATCATACTTAAGGATCACCGCACAAGAATTTACTGGCCTACCTTTAGATGTGAGTATTAGTTCATTAACCTTCGTTTTATACAAACTGTAATCTATAACATATAAATTTGTACATAAACACACATACATAAAGACACATTTATTTACTGTGATTTACTAATAAAACTGTTCTCATTAAACTCACAAAACTTAAAACCAACTTAAAATTTGTAGAAAAAAAGAATTTACCTAATCCATAATTTTGTTTCATTAATTTTATTTTGCAAGTCATTAAGATTACATGCATGGAAAGATTGATGAATGTAGAGGAAGTGAGCGTTGTAAGTGGAAGGATGTAGTCTCTGCATACCCTGTTGGGCAAGAGGCTTGATTTTATCCCTTTGGATCCCAGCCGTTATGATGGTGCGAGTTAATTCCATTTGAATTTGACATAGATTGTACATAAGCTCCACTGTCATAACTCTTACATTTGAATTTTGTACACAAAGTCCATTGTTATAATTCTTTTCATATTTGGCTGGGTTCGAAAGGGTTATAATGTATGTATGTTAAGATTATACTAGTGATGCTTGTTAATGGCTCCCTTATTTTTCTTTTTCAGATTGTAGTCCAAGCAGTTACCAGCTTGTTTGCTGTGATGTGGGGAGTCCTCAATGTTGCTGGAAATCTCCGTGAGATCCCTGCTGGGGCAGAACTGAATGCCACTAAGTGGGACACTCAGCGGAACCTGCCATCATTCTACATCTTCAATCACCGCGGGAAGGCCCTGTCATCGCAATATATACCAGCCAGCTCTAAAGCCGAGCTAGAAAATTTAGAATAAATTTATAGATTAATTGTATTTATTTAAAGTAAGGGAAGTAAATTGGTTAATTTAATTCTATTGTTATTTTATGCCTCCCTGGTGTGCCATGTTAAGCTGTCACTCATTATTTGGTCCCTTGTGTTCACACATTTTGTCATACTTGGAAACAAACATCACACATTCAATTTATGGACCAATCAACATGTAAGGAAGACAAGGACAGCAAACCTTTATTGGCAAATGGGTCATGTTATTTACGAAAACCCAGCAAAACCAGACTGACATATCATCAACATAGTCACCTCACAGGTTTGTGAAGCCACTTGCCTCTGTTCTAATTTAGTGTAGTTGTACCCTTATAAATGTTATCATTAATGAACCAGAATAGCATTACACAAACAAATTACGAACTGGCAGGGGCAAATGGCTCAACAATGCATGAGGACTACATACATTTGATGACTAGTGATGTTCCCAAGTTATTTTGTCATTAGTTTTGCCACCTATAATCTCTTATTTCTGGGTCCAAGTAAGAATCAATTCTATTTCTAACTTGTTTCTTATGCTCACATGCACAAATAGCCCAAATGTTTTTTGGTAAATTAGCAAAACGAGTAATGAAAGAATAATAAACTTTATTCTTAATTTAGACAATTGTTATAATAATAGTATTACTTACTACAATAGGTATTTCTTGGCCCTCGCCACACAAGAACAAACATTAAAATTATAAAATCATCCTTATTCTTATCATTATCTAAAACCTAGGTATACAACTTACAGACTGTAAATAACATGTAACCTGCATGGATCAATGATCCTACATAGTTTGCATTACAGCCATGACTTCTTATCTGTGGAAGAGAACTCACTACATCATCAATAAAGTTAACAAACAAAATATGGCTGTGCTTTATTTGGCAACAGCAGTCTCATCCAAACAAATTGAGCTTGTGTGGCGAGGGCCGACACACACTTTCATCCATAACACAGTCAATACACACTGGAGTAACAGTCCTAAACTATCATCGTCCACCTCTAAACCCACCGCCGCGGCCACCTCCTCCTCTGCCAAAGCCGCCACCACCGCCTCGGCCTCCATAACCGCCGCCACCGCCGCCTCGGCCCCCGTAGCCGCCGCCGCCGCCGCCTCGGCCGCCAAAGCCTCCGCCACCGCCGCGCCCTCCAAAGCCACCACCTCTGCCGCCGCCACGGCCCCCGAAGCCGCCGCCGCCGCCTCGCCCTCCTCCGCCTCGACCCCCTCCGCCGCCTCTACCACCGCGACCACGTTTCGCACCAGGGGGCTGTGGTAGAAACCTTTTCAACGGCAATAACTTCGCAGGATCAATATAGAACTGCTGTCCCTCCTTAAAACTCTTCGCTTTTATGTTCTCCCCGAGCTTAACAGACACGAAATAGTCGCGTAAGTTGCCGAAGATCTCGTCAATTTTTCCAATTTGTTCCTTGTTTTCGAGGAAGATTGGGGCGTTGAAGTACGGCACGTCCTCGATGTCGACTTTGCACACAAGGTCGTCTTGCACCGTCCAACCGTAGTGACCAAGCGGCGTGACGCTTTCAGGAGGCCCAAAGTCCTGTTGTCTGAAGCCGCCGCCTCCGCCGCCGCCGCGACCGCCCCGACCGCCGCCGAAGCCCCCGCGTCCACGGCCTCCACCACCACCACGGCCACCTCCAAATCCTCGGCCGCCACCGCCACCGCCGCCTCCTCTACCACGGAATGACATTGTCAGTAATAAACACTGAATGGAACAAAACTAACTTAACCTCAAATCAAAACGCCATGCGTCGATTCGGTGAGATGAATGTCATGTCATGTCATGAACGTGTTTATTTTGACAGTAGAGAGTTGGTGCTGCCATAACCAGAACGTTAGTAATGAAAGTCGAGGTGGTTCGGAGGTGGTTGATACGGCGTTTAGGCGTACCGTAACGGATCTCCCGAATTTCCATGTTTTGTTTTTTCCACGATTTTGTTGCCTGTGGCTTTGATTTGACTTTCTGCTCGTTTGTTCTCTATGGTTTAGATTAGTTAATTTTCGTTTTGAGTTTGAGTTGTATTTGTCAAAAGAAAAGAAAAACAATTAAATACAAAATTGTTTTCATGGCGACCCATGAAGATGAACTTAAAGATCTTAAAGAGAAAAACAATGAGTTGGTGCAAAAAGTACAATATTGGAAGATGACGGCGGCTCAAAGGGAGAATGAAAAACTTGAACTCATGAAGGAAATTAACGAGCTAAGGCTGAAAGTGATTGTAAGTAGCATGCGAGATATTTCGATCTTTAGCATAGTAGGTACCGAACAGCTGTCTTGTCAGGTGATTGAACTTCAGAAAGTACTTTTATAAGTATCCTGTTTTCTAGAAGCCTACCTTATCTGCTGTATTATTTTTATCCTGTTTATGTGGTACGGTGCACATCTATTTGACAGGCACAAAATTTTCATATTTTTCTTTGCCATTCAGAGACTAAAAAGCGGTGGTGCTGCTGAAGCACGCAAGCTGGATGCCGCCATCCAATCAGCCAGTGAAGAAGCCCTGTCTCACCTTGTACAAGCATCCAGCGCAGTGGCCCGGACCATTGAACTAACCAAAACATACATGAGAGACCGGCAAGACTTGGAGACTTTGTCACCAAGGTGGAGCAACATCAGTAACACCACCGAGAAGGTGCACCGAGTGCCACCTATGATGGGTGGACAGTCCATACAGCCTGTTGTGTCTTTGAGTAGGACATTGAATTTAAGTGGACAGAGTAAGCTTTTTTTTATTTAATGTTTTACCTTTTATTTCATGTTGCATGGTATTTTTTTACTCTTGTATTTGACAAGTCAAAATGTCTTTATTGAATTTAGGTTTTAACAAGCACTTAGGAATGTCAAGGAAATTCTGCCACTGGTTAGGTAAAAAAACCTCTGTTGAGAAGAATCTGGCAAGAACAGCTTAAATACCCTAAGGCAGGGGTCAGCAACCTTTTGGCAGACATGGGCCAAATAGTGAAAAAAATAGGTAAAGGCCGTGTACCTGTACCTAGTGTAAAAGACTAATAGATATCACTACTACTACTGTTAACTACATTGTATGTAAGGTTGCGGGTGAGCAACGAAATTCTTTTAGTTCATTGATATGGACCTCCGCAAAGTAACGCCTGATTAAATAAATTACCTATTGTAAGTAGGTATTATAAGTGATATTACAAAACAGTCGCGGGCCGCAAGAAGATTGGTCTCGAGCCGCGCGTTGCCGACCCCTGCCCTAAGGTGACTAATTCAGCGTCATAGGGAGGGATTCTCTAAAAGAAGGCCATATGTGAAATTTTTTAAAATCAGAAATAATTAAAGAGTCTTTTTTTCAGGAGCATCTGCCAGGAGTCCAAATTCGGCACGCAATGTTACAGTGAGAGCAGTGCCAATGCACATGTTACAAGGTATTTATACAAATACTAGCTTTTGCCCGCGGCTTCGCCCGCGTGGAATCTGGTTATCGCGCGCTGTTCCCTCGGAAACTGCATTTTTCCGGGATAAAAAGTAGCCTATGTCACTATCTGGCCCATAAACTATCTCTTTGCCAAAAATCACGTCGATCCGTCGCTCCATTTCGACGTAAAAGACGGACAAACATACACACAAACAAATATACAAACACACACTTTTGCATTTGTAATATTAGTATGGATTATGAGAGTTGTACAATCATATTTGTGTATGGGATGTAATAAGACTGAAGACCTTATTCACTGTCATGTGGAATGTGATCAGAATAAGGACATCAGAGTCGGGTATTTGGATGGTATGGGCTTGTTCAATGGAGGTGTAAATGTAATTCTCAGTCGACCACTTTCAGAAGAAGCGACGCGAATTTACAGATTCATTGGACGGGCCTTTGCATCCAGAGACGTGGTTTCAGTGCAAGGGAGTGTAATATCTGTCTGTAGTGTGGTGTATATATCTGAGGCTCTCCATGAGGCTGACATAGTCACATTTGCTGTGCTAAAGCCTCGTTAAAATATCACAGGGAAAAAAAAAGTATGGATTATAAATGCAAAAGTTTGAGAGGTTCTATGAATAAGTACCTGTTGCCTACAACTTTATATGTGCTGAATTTATCGCACTGCCAACAGCTACATAATATACGTAATATATATTTGCCATGCAGGTATTTTTTAAATCCATGTTAACTGTTAAGTTAACACATTTTTATTCCAGAAAATTGCATAGTTCCCTTGGAAAAGTAGAAAATAAATTATTTCAGTATCTCTTTGATTTAATCCTGCATAATATATGCCAGATGCCATATCCAACCTGCACCACCTCCACCTGTTTCCATGCCTGTCGTATTGTAGTTAGGCTTACACACAGCATAAGCAGGCCACGATAGATATGGAACAAGGCACATGAATGCTACAAAATTACAAGTGTTTCCGGCCGAACCCCTCCTAATTTCCCAGTACCTGTACGCGTAGCTACATATTAGCAGCAAGCATATAGAATGGAGGCCACATGACATGCTACATTACTACAATAGCCTTTATGTTTATGCAAGTGTTTCTGCATAAGAAAGGTTTACATTTTAATAATTTTTCAGATGTATACATACCACTAACGCGGATAGATACAAGACTGATCCCAAATAACAATGACACGGAGCAGCTGGAAGTTGTGGCAGATAATGTTGAGGAGAACATACCGTTTGACAGTGAGTATTATAATGTTGATGATACATATTTATGATGATATTTATAGCGATACCAGTTATAACAACATTCAATGTAACAACCAATACTCCCAACCGTGATCTGAGATACCAAAATAACAGTAGTTTTAGCGACTAACCACCAAATATTGCTATCCCTTCAATTAGGCAAGAATTATTTGTTTTTACTACAAGCTTATATTTCACTTGTTTGAAATCCTGCAAGTTAATTTTAATCTGGACAATTTAGTCATAAAAGTATTGGCCAAATTACATAACTTCCGACAAAGCTGAATTTTGGTGGGGACCTTTGGGTACGTGGGTGATTTGACTAGTTTTTTTTTGTAGCCAGTATGGAGGAAGCGGCAGATGAATCTCAAAACATTACAGATGAAGATGGCTATGAAACATCGTAAGTAGCTGATGTTTCTTTTACTCACCGATTTTCGTTAAGCTTTTAGTCCCCAGGACAGAGTCATAATTGCCATATTGAAAAAACTACAATAGCATTTTAACTGAAATGGAGATCTTTTGCTCTTGCTTGGTCAACAAGGATGTAATGTTTATGTATTATTTTTCAGGCGCAGGCTAGACATAGTTGAAGAAGACGCGGAAGAAGATGTAGTGCTAACACCACCACGGTAAGCGAACGTCATTAAAATGTATAATATGCTAGTATCATAAAAAATCGAATTAGTCTGTCAGTTCATAATGAAAAAAATATTGGATATGTATTTTTCTTTTTTGTCAATTAAAGAAAAAATTATGAAGATATAGCCTCATATGGGCCCGCCCCTCTCGAACTCTGATGCGCTTCATCTTGGTCATTTTTACCCGACTGCCCGAAGGAGGGTTATGTTTTTCATATGTGTGTCCATTTCCTGTCCTCGCTGCAGCCTAAGCGGCTGGACGGATTTTAACATGATAACGAGGTATCATTGGATTCGTCATAACTGTCGGAGTGACGTAGGGTATATAATATTACAATATGGCGTCTGCGGAAAAAAATATGGCGGAGAAATAAAAACTATTTTGTATTGTAACAATATGGGTATCAAATGAAAGCTAATAATTAGCTCATTCTAATATGTATGGGTTATGGTACTTTAAAACTACCATTTTCACAGAAATAACAAAGTATAAAATAAAATATTAAATTCAAAAAATCAAAAAACCCGACTGCCTTAAAAACTTAAAGGAAGAAAATGAGTCTAGTGGTGTAGAACTCATGTTAAGTAGCAAATTTAAAGTTCAGTCGGATCCCATTCAAATTGTGACCAGCTCAAAAATTTTTGGTTATGGGTCCCGACTAATAATAATAATAATTCGTCGTAATTAAATATTAATAGTTATATAATGTTTTTTTGTTTAATTAACAAAAGAAAATACATTGTCATCGAACCTACAAGGACAACGCACGAACAGTGCCTAAGTAAAAAAAAATGTTAAAAATTTTTTTTTTTACTAAATACTTATTTTTAACTCGGCCACTATTATTACCCAGTGCTAGGGTGGAAAACCCTTTGGAAGGTCCTAGTTGGCTGCTAGACGCGTTGGGTACGCAGCGGGAGGCCACGGAGTCCAGAAGGCGCCCTAACTTGGAACCTGACTCGACGACCCAGGGCGAGGAGGCCGGCACTCCGCCCATGGACCCGCCCAGGGAAAGTCCCGAGGTAACATACAATGCACCACTCATGAACAAGTTCCTCGTTCATAGTGACCGGTTGTATGTTTGTGCACAAAACCAATATTCCCATTTTGACTTAAAAAAAGATTTAACCAATTTAGATCTGATACTAGTTTCTGTAGAAGTTTGGTAATTTATTGGCACGACATGCAAGTTTTTATTGCATTATTTACTCTAACACATTTTTTTTAAAAGCTAAGTTTCACACATTCAAACACACAAAGCATTTTTAGTTTAATTTTAGTCTTCATAGATACCTACCCATGGGCGTACACAGCTGCCCCCCCCTGGAAATTGTATGTTCTGCAATATATTACGCCTCGTTTACATTTTTGATTAGTGATTAGGTCGAGTTCATGTATTTTGTGTACCTACATAAAATATTTAAGTCGTGTATTTTTTAGCTAAATTATTAACCTGTATCTAGGTAGAGTAATTCACGATGACGCGTGCCATGGTTCTTATTACAATGTCATTAATGGCTAATTTTGACAAAATCACGCGTCTTCGTAGATGGCACTAGGTATTATAATAATTGTAAGTTTGGAAAATTAAAATAAATGAATTAATAAATATTTTTTTACTCGCACTCGCAGAAAATGTATGAACTTGCTCCGTATGACAAAACAAGCGCGGGTGATCTGACCTAAAAATCTGCCTTGCACCCCCTTAGGCCAGAAGCTGGGTACGCCAATGTACCTACCTTTTAGTTATGAATACATTTTTTTTATACACACACACACACACACACACACATACAACGGCTTTCTTGTCTAATTTTTAATCATCATAGGTACCTATTATAATTATGAACACCTTTTTCTTTAGTTGGAGTCTCCGGTGGAGCCCGCGCGCATGTTCACGCCGACGGTGCGCCGGCGCCGCCGCGTGTCCCCGCCCCGCCCTTCCCCCGCTAACGACACGTAAGCCATTTGTGGGTCAATCAACTTGTTAGTGTATTTTATTCTGTCCCGTTACTTAGGAGATATCAGTGATACGCTTGGTTAGAAAAATGTTTGTAATAATAATTTAGCATGCTTAGGAGATGAACCTTGAAGGAATTGCCTTAAAAATGTCACAGCTCCTAACTTTTAGTGGATTTGTACTGTACCCCAATAAATCATAGTTTTAATAAGCAGTAGGAGGACGACGGATACAATTTACGTCAAAATCATGTCGAACAATATACGTAATATGGATATGACTACAATTGGTTTAATAAAGAGAGCATAGTTGAAAAATGTTGGATAATTTTATTGTTGTAGTAAATATATTACATATTTTTACTGCATTCCTTTTATAATTCACTATCCACTTATGAAGGGGAAAATTACCTCGTTACATCTACAGATGTAAGTGGTACGTATTTGTAAAGTGATACTTCACCATTATTAGGAAGATTATCACCATCACTCAAATTTCTATACATTTTTACACAAAAATATTAATCGAAGTTTAATAAAAGTTTTATCCATCTTATGCTTTCGTCACCATATTGCATCCATCGTCCGCCCTTTATTAATAAGTAATTCAGAAGATGTTACCACGGCAACAAGCCAGACTAAAAAGTTGATTGACCCTTATAACTCCTTCCCGGCCCGTATACTACCGACCCTGTTTTTAACAGAAGCCCATAGAAGCTCATGTCAGTTTCTATGGGCGTGTACACAAAAAACAGGGTCGGTATTTCCATGCCGGTATTATCCGGGCCGGGAAAGAGTGTCACCCAAAGCTAATATTAGCACATTCTAAATACCTATACGCGCACCTGGCCGCTTTTATTTAACTTGAAATGTATGTAGGTAAACAAATATGCAGATTGAGCTGAAACTGATACGCTTATTCTATACCATGATAATAACCTATATGTGTATTGTCTTCAGGCTAAGGCAGTTGCAAAGCGAACGCGTGCTCCAAGTACTGGTCCCGAAGATGCGTCTGGAGAGTGACGCGTCGCCGCCTAAGCGCGTCATGCGGTTTGACGCGCCCAGCCCCAACGGCGCCACTGACTCGAGGGTCATTGTGTCGTGAGTCATTTTGTTAAATGTTTTTTTTTAATGAGCCACAATTTTTTTATGGTATACAAACTTACCAAATGACCGAATAACCAAGTGGTTAAAGATAGAGTTGTACAATTAACTACAGAGGTTGAAACAGCCAAAGTTACAAAAATATGTCGTGTATTGACTAAGTGAGAAAAAAAAACATGTTAAAATTTTCATGTTTAAAGTTAACGTTACACACAGGGACCGGAACTTGCCACATATTAAATTAACATTATATTTTCTTATACTTATGGTTATTTTTATTTATGTATGGTTAATAAATGATTTTTCGTTTTATTTTCTTTCTTTAACTGAGAACTCGGACATGATTGATATTTTTTCTATACTATGTATTCTAGGGAAGAAGTAGCCCGCGCCACAAATTCCCGGCCATCTTGCGATGAGGGCCACAAGCCGCCCGGCACCAGCGACCCCCGCGCCCGCGGCGACAACAGCGATAATAACGACATAACTGACAACCGCGACATCACACAAGCCAGCCAAGAGAGCCATCGGAGAGAGAGCGGCGATAGCGACAGCAGCGGGACAGGGAGAGTTAGCGAGGGCAGAACGAGACGGAACAGGAAGCCGGTCACTTATAAGGAGAAACCGCTTAATAGGTAAGTTAAGTTGATGTTGGAGTTTCTTGCGGCGCATTCTTCTTGGCAATGATGGTCTTTCTGAAAGCGCTGGTAGTTTAAAAAATGTCGTGTAAAAGTGCCCATTGCGGCCTATTTACTGAATAAATCATTCGATTTTTTTTTTGATGATTTACCAGGAAACAGTCAAGTGGGTCTTGCGCAGAGGCCCACAGTGTCCGGCGTTTGCACTTGGCGACATCGGTGACATTAACTGCTACTGCGACATAAGTTCCATAAGCGATATTCGCTACATTAACAACAACGAGTATACTAGAGACAACTGCAACATTAGCAATAACCGCAATAACACGCAAACCTGCCAAGAGATCAATCAGAGAGAGAGAGGGGGAGAGAGGCTTGCCCAATCTGAGCTTGTCTGGACAAAATTACAATAAAAAAATGGTATCGAAAAGTACACAAAACTATCAAAAAGAAATACCTTCTGCTTCTTGAATCTTATTAAATAAATAATCTTATTATTATCACCATATAGTAGATTGTGCAACGAGAGCATAAAACGAGCCATTTTACCCAAGACGTTCATTTAGCCACCCGAGCCGGTACGGCAAGGGTGGATAGACACGTCGAGGGGAAAATGGGTTTAATGCCTGAGTTTTACACTCTGCTTTTCTCTTCGATTGTGAGGAAATGAAATAGCAACAGTGGAAATAGTTGTTCACTTACTATGTACCTTTTATTTTTCATGTATTGCTATATAATTATACATTTTTAGTTGTATTGATTTACTAGCTTTTGCCCGCGGCTTCGCCTGCGTGGAATTCGGTTTCGTGCGCTGTTGCCTCGGGAACTGTGCATTTTGAGAAGTGAAAAATCTATTTTTTTATTTAATATAAAACCTATTGTTTCAGAAAACTACGAAGGTGATTGGAGACGGTATAAGAATTAATTATTTATTTTATGGTTACAGTATTTAATATCCTCTGTACCAAATATTTAATGAATACCCACCTAAACTAATTATATACCCACTTGAGGGCACGTGTCACAATTTAATCCCACGGTGCTTTAGCAACGTGTAGCTCTTACTTGGGCGATTTAAGTTGCCTCAAAGCTACCGTAACCAACGATTCCAAGGCACCCATGATTTTACTGCACTACATGATTTTTAATGCTCATTTAGTGATAATTTTTCCCGGTTTCGATAAAGTGGAATGTTCGGTATCAACCGATCAGAGCGCAATTAGTTGCCAGCAACTGAGCAATTTAAATCGCCCCTCGAAGAATAGTATTTTTAAATTTGTATTTTAGAAATTGTATTTGTAGATAGTCTCTCCAAAATTTTATGTTTATGCCCGCTTTCCACTACAAAGGTAACGAGCGGAAATGCAAGGGCTACTACAAAATTCGAAAATTGAAGTTCGTATCGAAGCGTCTCTCTCACTCTCGTATTAAATAATATAAGTGTCAGCGGGGCGGCAAGATACGAAGTTCGAATTTTGCACTTTGTGGTATAGGGCCGTGCGCCATTGCGAGTTGAACGGACTCCGTACGGCCTCCGTTCCGCTTGCTAGAAGGCGGGCATTGCTTAAGTTTGCGTGAAATAATAATGTATAGAATTAATCGATTATTCAAATTTAAATTGTCAATCATTTAATTCAAATAGCTTTACAATTATCAAGAGTCGGTGAAACGCACGCGACATAGCAGGTACAGTCGCGAACATAAATATCGGACCAGTCTAGTTGGCCTTGTATACTTGTAGCTTATCGACGTATGTATCATAATGTTGTTTCAATATATCCTATACTTTAAAAGATAAATTGTTATGAAATAGACAGATAGATAGAATATATGAAGTACTTAATAATTTATTGAACAGGCGTTACTTTGCGGAGGTCCATATCAATGAACTAAAATAATTTCCTTACTCACCCGCGACCTTACACCCTTGCGACCTTATTTTGCAATGTTCTGCCGTCAGAATGCAGCACTCAAACCGTAAAAAGTTTTTTTAAATGTCTTAAGTAGGTATGTCTTTTAAATGTCCGTAGGATTGATATCATATTTTCTTGGAAATATAGCTCTATCGTTACCATCGATGTAAATATCACGTTGTTCTTTGATTACCTATATACAACACGGTGTTGTATATCATCAAAGATGTTGTTGTTGTTTTTTTTTAATATGGCTCTGTCAATTTGGAGGACAATTCTGCCAGTGACTAGGAAGTTTTGCCGATGTACGGTGAAAAAAATCTGGAAAACGAAATATGAGAGGTAATTGTGGATGAACGATAACCAAATATCATGTTATTATGTTACTAATAAATGTCATGATCCGTCATGGCGACAAACTATAATATAAAGAGACTAGCTTTTGCCCGCGGCTCCGCCCTCGTGGTATTCGGTTATCGCGCGCTGTTCCCTCGGGAGCTGTGCATTTTTCCGGGATAAAAAGTAGCCTATGTCACTCTCGGGCCCATAAACTATATATATGTCAAAAATCACGTCGATCCGTCGCTCCGTTACGGCATGAAAGACGGACAAACACACAAACACACTTTCGCATTTATAATATTAGTATGGATTGTCGTGGCTATGGATGTGAAGCTGGTTACTAACATTTCAAGCCTAGCGGCTAGAAACGGCTTATTTGGGTTATTACCTACCATTTCTAGCGATAACCAGCGGCTGGGAACGACTCCTTTCATTTCATTGCACAGAAATTAAAATAAAACTAACCTAAACTTAAAATACCTATTACTTAACTTATGACAATTATGACAAATTCAAATTATGGAAAACGATACATTATGGCATATGAATTTTGAGCAAACGATAGAGAACCTTAAATTTGATATGCGTCGTTGTTTAATGCGCGGGCGCTCGTGACCGAATCCGCCATCTCTTTCTACCCTCGTGCTTGTACCGTTTGACAGAAAGAAATGGTGAAAGCGCTTGTGATTCAGAGTGCGTTATAAAGCCTCTAGTTTGGGCTTGACAAAGCCCTTGTGTAATAACTCATTGTTTATAGACTGAAATATAATGTAATATTATAAATGCTGTTTTATTACTCATCCCAAAAAAAAACCCTATTAGAATAGTTGTTTTCTCATTTCTCGCTGAAAATATTTTTCCTACATGATCCATTTCGACTGTTTCATATGGACGAACCTTTTATTATCAGACTGCGAAGGAGGGTTATGTTTGACCCGCATGTATGTATGTCTATTCCTATGTCCTCTCGCAACTACTCGACGGCTGAACCGATTTTGGCAAATGATACGTCATTGGATTCTTCTTGATGACGCGAGTAACACGGGGTACATGAAATTCCTGAAAAATCAGAATGACGGATTTTTGGCGCCTATATTTCTAACCTATTGAGTAGGGTATCAAATGAAAGCTAATAATAAGCCTTTTCTAAATATATATAGATTGAATCTACCATTTCAACAGGAATATTAAAAAAGTGTGAAATAAAACAATACTTTAAAAAAAAATCAAATAACCGCCTGCTTTAAAAAATACTAAAAAGAAGAAAACAGGTCGTGGGCTACAACTCTGAGTAGCTAACTTAAGTTCAACAGTCGAGACCTATTCAAATCGTGACCAGCTCAAATTTTTTTACTACTTAATAGCCTTGTTTTCTACTTTTTAGTATTTTTAAAGCAGTCGGGTTTTTGATTTTTTTAAATTGTACCTAAGTACAGTCAGCATTAAATGTAGCACACTTTTGTGTTTTGTCGTCTTACAGCAACGTACTATACTTACTTCGTTTTTTAGCATTAGAAAGAGGTAAAAAATCTAGTCTTTATGGAAAAACGTTTTAAAAAAAACAGTAACTATTATGATACCAAAAGCACCTAAATGATCATAATGTCCTTGCTAATTGTTACTATTTGCTGTGACTTATTTTTCAAAAGTGATTTTCAATAAAAAGACATCAAGATCGCTTACCTTCTTTCTAATGCTAAAAAAAAAACGAAGTATAGACGCCATGCAAGATTGTCAATGTGTCAATGCGGCATAGTAAAGATTGTTCAGGATTGTTTTGTGTAGTTTTTTTTTAAACTTGTGGTGTTCTAAGGGGAAGTCCTTTGTTAGAAGTGACAAAAAAAACAAGAGTATTTACAAATATTTATTACCATCCTACAAGTAACATACATTTAAATATTAAGTAAACGGTCAACTTTGATTTGTTTAACAAACATCAACTTAGTTTTAACACCGAAATCTTATACAACATTTTATTATCTATATTTAAGTTTCGCCGACGCCTCCTAAGAGCAACGCGTACGCATGCTCTTTTAAAACACATCGGTGTGTACCATATGTGGCACACGACGACATGGTGTACCATATATGGCACATCTACAAGTCTACTGTAAGAATGTTACAGCATTCCAACATGTCGAACAGTTGTCACAGCAATAAAAAGTAGAACGGCTATTAGAAATTCAATTTTTTTCCGAGTGACTTGCCATATTCAAGCTTTTTAAGTGTCACAAATGTGACAGTTGTTAAAAAAGTTGCCCTCATTTAATTTCTACTTTTTATTGTGACACTTCACTCATCTTCATTGTGTCAAGTGCAAAAATAAGTATCTATTCGCACCACACAAAAATATGTTACTACGGCCTTATTGCGGCGGAATAAGAGTCTGTGGTACTTATTTTTGAAATTTTGAATAAGTTCATATTTTTACACTTGACTGTACAAAATATATCATGCATGAATTACGTAGTGGTTATATTCTCTTTGTTATGTATGACCGCGGTGTAGCGTCAAAACGGTTACCACTTTTGATTCATTACACAAATGGAGTACACAAAAAAATTAAAAAGGAATATATTCCATTATTTTTAAGGCACTGATCGCTACATTATGAGGTATTTAAAAAGAATAAAAAAAATGGAATTGGAATTTAAAAGGAATAAACGGGCCAGAGTTCGATGTTTAATTTGTTACGGAAATTAAAGTCGCAGAACTAGTCATATGAGGGATAGATTTTAAGAGAGGAACTGTTCGACCAGTTTCGGTCTTTTCGGAAGACCTTGTTCAACACCGATGCAGTACTCATACTACGCAGCACTCTGTACGCCGTGAGGTAGTGCGGGAGACACTAACGTCATAAAGTGTGAGTGCACTTGAAAAAGGTCTTCCGAAAATACCCAAACTAGTCGGACCTTACCCGACTTAGTTTTGTGAATCATATATCACGAGACTCTGGTAACAGAGAAGTCCTTATATAACTATGTATTATTGAGTAGGTACAGTCAAGGGCAAAGATATCGACACGGCCAAAGTTGCAATAATATGTATACACGGCCTTAATGTTAAGTGCATAAAGTCGTGTATACATATTTTTGTAACTTTGTCCGTGTCGATATCTTTGCCCTTAACTGTACCTACGCGTTTTATGAAATTTATAGATTTCACTAAATTACAGTGCTCATGCTCACATGTTAAAAATAATAATTTTCGAAATCTTTTCTATTGTTCAGGCTATTAACCTCGTGCGGCCCAATGTGCAATAGAATGTACACAATAAGTTCAAGGGAAATAGGAATCTATGACAATGTAACAAAATAAAAATTCTATTGTTTTACACCATGGCAGTTAAGCTGGTTTTCCACCGGCGAGACGAGACAAGAATTGAAAATGGTAGCGCCCGCGGCAGCTCGCGACTTCATTCTCGAAACAATTAAATTCTAATTGCTTTGTCAATTGTTTTCAAAATATTTTTATGGTGGGCTATTTTTAGGAGGTTATCTCGAACAGCGCTACGTAATAGACAGAGTCGGGAAAATCTTTTTTTTTTAAGCCAGATAGGCACCACACAATCTTATTATTAGTTCTGTGCCGAAAACTACAGATAATTCCAATTAAAAAAAAACTAGGTGATACTTGCACTAAATTTGATTGTAGTAAACTAGTAATATATAATATTGTTGACGTCACCCCGATCCTAGTTTATGCCTTTGGTGTACTACATATTATTATATCGATGCCTTCGTTCAGCATTGATCGATTGGTGTAGTAGAATCTATCGATTATTGTGGCAATCGCCCTTCAGTTCAAGGGCAGACGAGAAAACGGACAATGACTATTATGGTAGAGTCGAACCAAAACGATAGGAGCGCTCGCCATGCACTTCTGTATCGTTCCGGCGTTGAACTGTGTTTCATGGTACGTGAGTCGCTATCTGTTAGGTTAGACATAACAAACATCTTTCGACATGTCTATTTTGTTTTATTATTATTTGTGATTATTTAGTATTGTTAATATGTAATTATTTTCATGTTTTGAAACTTACAGCGCATTATTGGCATCAACTGTACCTAACCGGATGCTAAACACGGATTTTTATTGATAAATAATATGTAATTATTCTCATGTTTTGAAACTTACAGCGCATTATTGGCATCAACTGTACCTAATGCTATACATTTTTATTGATAAATAAATAAACGTTTATAACGACGATTTTTGAACGTCATCAAAAAACATTGACCGTGGTTGGCACAAAGATTGTCCTTTTTTCCGCCTGCCCTGTAATAGGTATTTCATAGTTCAGTAACCGTTTTTTCAACCGCCCCATATCTGCCTCTCACTCAAACCCATTATGCATCTCGATACTGACGTATTAGACATAAAGCAGTTACGTTCAGACTTCTTGTCTCGACTGTATCTTGGTGGTTCCAAATTGGAGTTTATTCGGAGGTGGAGGGCTTGTCTTTGTCGGGCGGCGCGGGCGCCGGCGGGGACTCATCCGGCCGCAGCGTCACCGTCGTCGTCGGTTCAGGCGTTGGACCATCCTGCAAAAAAAAAACAGATTCTGAATTTGAATTTATGTGTGAAATTGAAGTTACACTTTATAGCGCCATCTAACGGCTCGGCTTGGGACTGGACAGGTGACAGTTACGTTGCGCGTAACGCCCGCGCGTTTCAGCCAATAGGAGACTATCTTTTCCCCCAATTCCACAATCATATACTGGGGACGCTACTGTTGACTCTCGCCTTACAACTCTGTTATCCAAACTTTTTTCCTACTTAATAAATGACAATCCCCTTTTGGAACGCACTACACTGGCGCCCAACGTGTGACTTATTTGACCTTTACCTTATATTTTTTTTCTATAATTTTATGATTTGCCCGAAAGTGAATTATCAGGTAGAGAACCAATGAACTAAGCAGTCTGTCGAAGTTACCTGTACCCAAGAAATCTACTGTCTACCGGGTAGAAACGATAAGTGATCTCGCTCGATTATTTCTAAACTATACAAGATATCGAAAAACTGGTTACTGGTCCTGGAAGTGCTTCACGAGCTCTATCAAACGGTATCAATATTAGGTTAGGTTAGACATAAAATTCAATGTTTCCAGCTCCCATACATTTAGTACAGCCCAGCCACAGAGATACTATTTTATCATTTAAGTACACCACTCGAATTTTTTTATTAAGTAAATAATAAACTCGTAAATTGCATTCTTATTTAAAATTATTTATGGAAAACATTGGTTTTACACTTTACTTGCTATGGTATTATCAATAGATGCCATGTGGCTATACAGTCACCAGCACTAATATCTGTCACACCAAGCGTACTTAAATATCTGATACGACTCTATTTCTAGGGCCGGAAGGACGTGTCAAATATTTTTGCACGCTCTGCTGTGGCAGATATTAATGCTGGTGACTGTACTAAATGTGTGGGAGCTGGAAACATTGAATTTTATGTGTAACCTATTATTGTTACCATTTGATAGAGCTCGTGAAGCACTTTCAGGATCAGTAACCAGTTTTTAGATATCTTGTATATTCCACCCAGTATAGTCAACAAAATGGCCGCCTTACCTGCACGTCAGTAGTGGTGACCGTAGCGTCAGCCGCATGCTGCTTGGCTTTGCGCTTCTCAACATGGCCGAAGCAATGCTCGCACTCGTCATCGCTGTCCTCTGAATCGGACTCGTCGAAGCGCCGCGGCTTCTCGTAAATACAGCAACCTGCAAATATTACAATTAAAACAAAAATAAAAAAAAATATTACGGGACAATTCACACCAATTGACCTAGTCCCAAAGTAAGCTTAGCAAAGCTTGTGTTATGGGTACTAAGCAACGGATAAATGTAATTATATAGATAGATACATACTTAAATACATAGTAAACACCCAAGACCCGAGAACAAACATTCGTATTTTTCATACAAACATCTGCCCCGACACGGGAATCGAACCCGGGACCTCAAGCTTCGTACTCAGGTTCTCTAACCACTAGGCTATCTGGTCGTCAAGATTGGCCACAATTGGCCAATTACTTTTTTTTATTTCTACCGAGACCAATAAAAAAATTTAAAATTGGTACTCAAAGAAAGACTGCCTTAATTTTTTTTCAAAGGTAGGTATAATCAATTCTAGTATGCTGAAACTCTTTTAAAATACAGTCGGGACCCATTTAAAATAGTGACCATCTTAAGTTCCAAGTAATGCAATGCATTTCGGGCAAAAGTACTAGTTCGATCCTTCAACTCATCTACTACACTAATATGTAGGTAGTGCATAATGATCTTGGATCGTATTTTATCGATTTTTTTTTCCTGCTTTCTCAATTAGCTTTAGTAGGTGAGGTAAACGTCCGAGTGCTCGACACGCTAATGCCCAATAGACGACACCCTGCTGTCATCTCTATTGCTAATCACATAAGATTAAAGATGCCAACTATTGGGACGAACACTCGTGCGTTTACCTTACCCATCGTACAGCCGCATATTTTTTTTATTTTAACATTTGACATTCAATAATAAAGTTCCTTATTAATAGATATGAAAAAGTCACTCACTTAATCGTCGAATTTCGGTTGAGATCAGACTTTTACCGATGGAAATATGCACTATCTATACTTAGTATAGTGAACGATTGCTTTTGGAGTCGTATTTTTATTTCAACTCAGACTTTTACGGTCATGGAAATATGCACTATCTTACTGTAGTATAGTGAGAGTAAGACAGCCGGTGAAATTGGAGTCTTTGTATTTTTTATTTCAACTCCAAATTTGTTACTTTTACGGTCATCCCGTAAAACCATATCGAAAATACAAAATGAGACATGGATGCACAGAAAAACCAGACCCAGCGGTACCAGCGTTAGTGTAGGGGTTATAGCACGCAGCACGGAATGCTGAGGTCCTGGGTCCAATTTCCAGCGCTGGTTGGTCTCTTTTTCTGGTCTTTCTGTGTATCCATGTCTCAGTTTGTATTTTCGATAGTGAACTAGTGTTCCAGACTACCATAGTTCTCCCTAGGGTCTCAAAACTATTACCCTAAACCCTATTAACCTAAATCGGTTCTGCGGTATAAAGCGCAACGCACACAGAGCGTGTGCAGGTGGGTTCGGTTCAGATGCGTGAGCCGCGCGGTTCGTTATATTCACACAGAGAGCAGGTCGGATCGGGGACCGGCTACATTTTCAGTATCAGTACTTATACGCCCGTCGCGGGCCCTGCACCCGTCGTCTGTGTGTGTTGGGCTTAAGCGTGACGGACGTGGTAACAGGCAGACGGAGTTACTTTCCCCTCTATAATACTGTATACTCTGTTTATTAAAACCAAGATACTACAATGACGTTTCATGTGTTACCTGTTTTTTACATCTCATAAATAGCGTTGTGCCATAACCGGTAACCACCGAAAAGTTTCTGTAAGTACCTAACTAAGTTATTCGACTTTTTGTAGATGTTGATGTTTAAGTTTCATTTTGATTCTAAGATTAACTGCCTAAAAGCTCAATGCTTATGGAAAGTAGAATATTGAGTTCTTTAATTTTATTTTGTTTCCATAAAATATTTTGTTTTATCGATTATTTGCAATTATGTCGAAAACCGAAACCAGAGAGCAGCACTATTCGTACTATGCTGACCACATTGTTTATACATTTGACATTTCATACTGTCACTTTAGTATCTTGGTTTAATAAACAGAGTACCTATAGTAAGGACGGTACTCACACTTGGACTTCTTCTTGTTCATGTGTTCGTTGTCGACGGTGTCGTCCGTCCAGACGACCTTCTTGCGCGTCGCGCGCGTGCGCAGCGTGATCACGGCAACCGGCTCCGCTGGCTGCGGTCGTTTAAACGTTCACTTACAAATATATTTTTAAAAAACGGACAAGTGCGAGTTGAACTCGAAGAGTCGTAGTATTGTATAGCTGGGCTACTTCAACTTTCGAATTTCGGAGAAGGCCCTCAAGTCGATTCACGAAAGTAATGTCACCTTAAACATTTTTGAAGGAAAATGACATGCACGGTCATTTTTACATTTATGTGAAGTGTATTGGACACACAGACGCTTTCATTCACTCATTCAATCCATTCGTGCCAGCTCTTGTGAGTCAACCTGTAATTTTTATAAGTTTTTATTTAGTTTCACCTATCCCGTTGTATGTCTGTCTGCCTGTCTGTAATCAAATCTTGCAAGTTAAATTTGACCAACTTCCAGTAGTCAGATTGACTTGTAATTTGGAATACTTATGTAAATCGCGTGACTATACAATAATCTGGTAGTGACATCCTGGTAGTCCAGCCAGGATTGACTCCGCAGGACGGAACTCTTCAACGGTTAATACGTGGGTAGCATCGACTTGATATTTGGTATGCAAATGTAGTTTGGGTGACAATGCAAGTACAGTCAACAAAAAGTACAGTCAGCAAAAAAAGCTTGTATTAAAAAATATTTTTTTAATAGTTAGATTATTGTTTCTATGACCCCTTTGGTGTCACCCCACATTATCGCGAACAATGACGCTAATTCTTCTGACCCTTGCTCATTCATTACCAAGCTTCTTAAGGACCAATATAAAAAACGTGGCATGGGGCCTGATAACTCAAAATTAATAATAATAATAATAATTCATTTATTGCATGTAAACGAGTACAGAGAGGTAAAAGGTAAAAATAAAAATAATTAAGTACATGACCGTAATCTACCATATTCATGGTGTACAATATTCAGATAGATTAATTATTACATTTCAGCTACTATTTCATACTAATTTACAATGTCAGAAATTACAATAATTATAATATAAATAAATTACAAATAATATCCAGATGTCACATAGGTATTCATGATATAAAAAATTAAAGTTAAGTTTGAAACGCAGATTTAAATTAAAACTAAATGGCATTAAATATAACTAATAGCAGCGTTATGTATGATTAAAATATTCATTGATCGAGTAAAAACAGTTATTTAGGAGCCATGTATTCATTGTGGACTTGAATCGGGTAGATATTCAAATATAAGTATCAGAGACACTCCAGTTGTTATCAAACGGAACCAGCGACAGTATCTTATATAGGTAAGTAACATAATCTCGATACTGAATTATCACGCAAGTCGCCATATTTAGATTTCATCACTTCTTCAAATATTTACCGAAATGCTCTCCAAGACAGATAAACAAAAGAAAAATAACTTCGCGCTTATATTTATGTAGGAAGGTAAAGAGTAGGTTGAAATTCAACGCTTTTACTTTAAAAATAAACTTGCCCACTCAAAAATTGGTCAGGTATTAAACAAAAAAAGTAAAGGTATCAAGCGAAAATTATATCCATATGTTTTGATCTGAATCTTTAGGCGAAGGATAGGTAGTGAAAAGACAGCAAAATTAGGTAACAATAAACGATTTAATATTACTAAGCAAGTTTTTCAAAAACATATTGCAGACACTTTATTCGACATAATTAAATACATCCAAAAATAACAAATATTCAGAATTTTTATACTTAAAAAATACGACTAACCTTGCACCTGTCTAACCACAAGGCACTTTAACAGAAAATGGAAACGTTCTAAAAAAAAAATAGCACACAAACACAAACATTACGCCTATGGGGTAGGCGAGCACACGAAACGTTACCGCTTCGGAGCCACTTTTAGCAAAAAAAAGAACCTAAAAAATAATATAATCATAATATTATTTTACCAAAAAAAATTGACTTCAATCTTTTTTAGGGACAGTGTCTTTTGTTCAAATTCAAATGGGATCAAACGGCAAGTATAACCAAACAAAAAGATTATGTGTCTTACATAACTTTGCAAGAAATTAGGTACGCCGATGAGCGAAGCCAGAAGGAGGTTTAGGCTCATTTGCGACCACAACCACAACGCGCGAGCCGAGCGTACGAAGCGAGTGAGCCACGGACTTAATTAAGTTAGGAAATAATTTAGCCGTTAAGAGTGCTGGTTATGTAAAAAAATTACCAATCGTTTTTATAGGGACAGGGTCTTTTCTTCAAATTAAAATGGGATCAAACGGGAAGTTTACCCAAACAAAAAGATTATTACATAAACACGACGATTTGACGATTGAAGTATTTTTTTTTTACATAACCAGCACTCTTAAGGGCTAAATAAATTCCTAACTTAAGTTAAGTCCGTGGCGCATTCGCTTTATACGCTCGGCTCGCGCGTTGTGGTCGCAAATGAGCTTCAACCTTCTCCTGGCTTCGCTCGTCGTCGCACCTAATTTCCGGAACCTAAATTGACAGTAAAATGATCAATTGCATTATCGAAAACTCTTTCAAGTAGGAAATATTTGACCCCTTCCAGTCCTGGTTATGTAAGATGTGTACGGAGGGAGGATGTATCGGTTTATACGATCGGCTCGTACATGACGGAGTTCCGAGGCAACAAACCAAAACAGACAAGCGAACTGAGAACCTCCTCCTTTTATGAATCCTGTTAAAAATCCCATTATCGCACAGCTTTAGCGTCAAACAAACCCTCAATCTTACTCTCGTCGTAGCCTAAGAAATTCGATAAGACATCTTTAGTATGCTGCCCTAACGTCGGCGGCGCAGTTCTGGCATAGTTCCCTCCTTCACTGTACACCGTTGGAGGCCCGACCAGCTTCACAGTCCCACAATCTGGGTGGGGCAGTTCCTTAACCAACTCAATAGCTTTCACGTGCTCGTCAGCAAACACATCACTCATCTTATTCACTGGGCCATTAGGAAAAGACGCTGTCTTGAAAATCTCCGTCCATTCTTTACTAGTCTTCGTCTTGATAACTTCGCTTATAATCCTAATACACTCGTCTCTATTTTTGACCCTATCCGAATTATCTTTAAACCTGTCATCGTTGCTCAGTTCTTCTTTACCGATGAGCTTGCAGAAATCAGCGAATTGAGCGTTCGATCCAGTACCTATAACTAAGTCTCCATCCTTGGTGTTGAAAGCTTGATACGGCACCAAGTTAGCATGAGCCGTGCCCCATCGCTCACATTCTATACCACAGTTTAAATAGATGCTAGCTAAGTTGATCATGCTAGAAATCTGAGTGGACAGAAGGTTGCAGTCAATCTTTTGTCCCTTTCCGGTCTTCTGGCGGTAGTATAGAGCAGCCATGACTGCTCCGAAGCCGTGAAGACCTGTGGTCAAGTCGGTGATGGCGATGCCTGGCTTGCACGGGTTGCCGTTCCGTTCCCCGGTAGCGTTTAGAAGGCCACCCATAGCTGCTGCAATTACGTCGTAGCTGAAATGAAAATTAAATTGGCTTCGACTTTTTTAACGTAAACACCACCAAAGACAAGTATGGATACCTACTATGTTAAAATAGCAACAGATGACATCTACATCTGTTAGATCTGTTCTAATTTATCCTGGTGACAATGAGAAGTAATAAGATGTAACGTCTCAGGTACTAACGTGGCAAGAGGTCGTCTCTTTTCGACTCCTGACTTGATTTACTAGTTACACATTGGGCACAGGTTCTACAACGTTGTGAGTGTGACCACCTTCGAAATTGCGGAAAACATTCTAATCCAGATAAATTTGAAGAGATCTAACTAATTTACAGTCACTTGCATTACCACAGCGGAAAGTGCAAAAATATCTGACACGTCCTAGAAATACAGTTTTAAGTATCAGATTTTATGCACACTTTGTCTTTCCCAGTATTTTTGGAAGTATTATAGTCGGCACTTTATTCTCGCCCTCCCCCTCCTTATTTCTAATTTCTAACCATAAAGAATTGCACAAACTATGTTCTTTTGTCTCGCGCCAATGAAATAAACAAGAGGCTGATTACTGATCAATATTACGGCCTTATAAATAGGCTGAGAGTGAGAGGGTGAGAGTTGCTCAGCAAGCTATATTATTGTTGTTTTTTATTTTTTAATGTATTTCAATTGGGCTTTTTATGTAATGTGCGAGGTCCGAATAAAATATTTCTTTCTTTTCTTTCTTTCTTTCTATGGAGAGAGCCAATGCTCGAGGTTTCTCTTGTGGATACGTAGAAGAATAAGGGACACCGACATAGCCAACCGAATTAACTCGTTGAAGTGGCAATGGGCCAACCAAATAGCACGGATAACAGATGTCTATTGGGGTCGAAAAGTTCTCGAATGTCCGCGAATCGGCAAGCGCTGCGTAAGACGTCCACCAACGAGATGGATGGATGGTTCACGGTGGATGCAGGCCGCTTCCAACCGAAGCTCTGGCGGTCTATGGGGAGGCCTATGTCCAACAGTGGACGTCCTACGACTGATATGTTAATGACGATGATGGGTTTTAAGAGGATTTAAAAGCGAAAGAAACACCGACTACTCACCCAGGCTTTTTAGAATAGGGTCCAGTGGGCCCAAAGCCAGTGATGGCCAGGTAGATCAGTTTAGGGTTCACTTGGCTCAATTTCTCGTAGCCAACTTTCAGTTGGTCCAGCTTGCCCGGCAGATAGTTCTCGACGACAACATCACATTTTCTGGCCAGGTCGTAAATTACATTCTTGCCTACGGATGAAGTTGCAGAAGGTAATGATATGATATAGTGCTCTATTTATACGGCAGGCGAATAAACGTACTATGGGCAACCTTTTCGCATATATCTCTCAATGTCATCCTAAAACATGATACAAGATAACGTCTTGAGTGACCACTGACAGCCCGTACTTTGAAAATTTGTACTAAGCAAATGATAAACCACACTAAACCCTGCCCTAGTCAGAGAGAGAGAGACGGAGTCTCTGTATATACGGCTGATATGATGAAATAAGTTTGTTCGATGACAATTTATTATACACAAATATAAAAATCAGGGGTTCTTAACTCATTGCAATTGCGGCTCAATAATTACTTTTACCAATAAAACAATTATTTTAAACAATTATTAACCAACATATTGTATAAAAAAAAAATGCAAACACCCAAATGGCACACTCAAAACTTTTTTGCTACCAACACAAACCAAAACCGACTTTCAGTTTGTATTTTGTGCTTAGCCATTGATGTATAAAAATGTATCTTAACCACAAAAAGTAAACAATCCCGAAATATATTTGTTATCATTCAGTCTAAGTAACCCAAACCTTTGATATATTCCTGAATAATTTGAAGACATCTTGCATATAAAAAGAGGAAATTTTCTTTGTAATAAGAAAAGTAAACATAATAAATGTTGTTAAGTTTTTTATTGATTATTCCTTTCATGTTCAAAGATTATTTGTTACCCAAATAAGTATGACATTAGTATATAAGTAAGAACATCTTACTGCAAACTGTTGTTGTCATACATTCTTATCTCTACTTATCAGTTATTATTTATAATCTAAGATCATTGTATTGTGGACTTTACGAAAAGCAAATACAAATCTAGTTGAGTTCTCATGTCGAACTTTGGACCTGTACCTAATGAAAATTACGCCTAGGACAGAGTGGACTGCAGCTGATATGATGATGATGAATAAAAATTATAAAAAAGGTTATAGGGCATGCCTCTGGTGATGACCAGGGTCATTTAGACCATGGTCTAGTACAGTAGCAGTTTCTGAGTGGTATACAAGGTGTTTTCAAATTGTTCCGGAATAATTAATTTTGTCATGCCTGGTCTAGTCAGAGTTGTCTTAGCTTAGGGCTTAGGGTATGCCAAGGTCCTTGGGTATCAAAAAATATAAGGGCCGTTAGAATGTAAAACCATGAATGTCATGAATCAAAATAGTCACTATCAGGGCCTGCACTGAGATTGTTGGCCATAGGCATAGGATTTGTTTATCGTTATTTTTTTTTAAATTTATTTATTTTCTGCGTAAATTCTATGACCATTCAGGCATCAATTTTGGCCCTTGGTTTTTATTCATTAAAAAAATTGTGGGTGGATATGCTTCTATATTAACATTTATTTGTGCACAAGACTTATTCTCACTAGCTACTAATTACTAACCAACTAAAAACAAAGTCTAATTATTTATGATTTCCACTTAAATTGCCTTAGAATTATTAATAGGTATTTTTGACAACCAACGCAAAAAAGGGGCGTTATAAGTTTGACCGCTATGTGTGTCTATGTGTATCTATGTGTCTGTCTGTGGCACCATAGCTATTAAACGGGAGAACCGATTTGAATGTGGTTTTTTATTAGAAAGCCGGTTTTCTAGTGACAGTTCTTATAAAATTGGTTCAGCCGTTTTTGAGATATTGAACTTTGAAGCCACAAAATCGGGGGTTTCCCAACTTTTTTGTTGGTTAGGTTAGGTTCTTTATTACTTACCGCCTATACAAGAAAATAAGAGGCTGGCAAAATGCTACGGGCCCCCAACCCAAGAAGGCCCCGGCCCAAGAGGCTGCGAGCTAAGAAATATTTATTTAACACTGTAACTGGGTATTTTACTTTACTTAAAATTAAACTAAGTACAACATGACGATTTTTACTGATAGGGCCCCATCAAAAGAATTTGCCACGGTATAGTTACGCCACTGGGGCAGAATGGACTAAGTCAAGTAAAAAAGCAGGTATAACAATAAATAGAAAATCAACTTACCTTCTGGAGACTTCAAGTTAATGCAGATACTTTTTTTATTTCGATTCACAGCCAGATAGTAGAATGAGTCCTTGCTGCCTTCAATAAAGGGCGGACCCCACTTCCTGGCTTCGTCACCTTCTAAACTCTCGACTTTTATCACATTCGCTCCTAAATCCCCAAGGGTCATAGTACAGAACGGACCTGCGACCACCCTGGTCAAATCCAGTACACTTATATCACTTAATAATCCCGGCAGGTTGGTAGAATATTCCGAAAAAGGCCCGTGACATAGCCTCGTAGGCAAAAGTAGTTTTTTAAATAAAACCATTGTTCTGTCCTATCACGTTCGTATTCAAATGAACACTAAAAGTTATTGTCATTATCTTAAGTCAAACATGCGAGTAAACAATGAAATAGCAAGTACCTCCTGTATTTGGGGGGGGACGGTAGTAACCGCCGTACTCGTCGTCGCCATGTCTTCAGGTCTCAGCTGGCGCTCTCCCATCAAAGAAGGTTGCACTTAAACAATATCTTCACATTATAAGCTAGTGAATAAGCTATTGGCATTGGCATGTGACCGGACCGCCGTTCAAAATTGGGTCTGATTTTCGATTCGCACTTCCTGTCTGTCTCATCGAACGTCAAAATTGACAGCAGAGTGACAGTTTTTTTTTTATCCGTGTTGGTGTGTTTAGAAGGTTGCGGTTTGAAACCATATTTTTTAAATATCGAAATACAAACTGAGACATGGATGCACAGAAAAACCAGAAAAGAGCGCTGGGAATGTCGAAAAATTTCGTGCTGCGTGCTTTAACCCTACACCACCGCTAGGAATTTAGTTTCGTGGTCTAGTATTCTATTACTACGCTATAGGACCTTGGTTCGATTCCAGCGCTGGTTCTTCTTTTTTCTGTGCATCCATGTCTCAGTTTGATTGGTTTCACGGGATACCCGTAAAAGTAACTTTGGAGTTGAAATAAAAATACAAAAAGACTCCAAATAACCAATCATATTTTTTAAATTAATCTATTCATGTTTTTAAACTGCATAAGCATGTCGAAAAATTAGTTCAATTTGATTTAGGAATTAGTCGTGGCTAGTTCAGATGATTGCGCGTTTTTTTTGTAAAATCTACATTGGTGCTCTTGGCAGTTGATGCTATTAAAATATTACCAGGCGCTTATTTGACACCTTATTTGGCTAAGTTCAGATGATTGCGCGGTGACGCGGGGCTGGCTCGGTGTGCGGTTTGAGATTGTAGGTAGCAAATCAATGCTGTTGCTGCCGTAGGTGTATATAAAGAGGGGAGGGGGGAGGGGGTTTGGTCCAGTGCCTACCCCAGGATGTTTGGGCCAATTCGAAATTCTATAATACTGATATGAGATATCTTCACACAAAAATCATGCATCAGGGGCCAGGCCCTAAAAAATAACCCTAGATACATAACATAATGTCGCGCGTTCGTCTGAACCTATGGTCTCAACTTAGCCTTATACTGGAAATTTAAATAGTTCCTGTAGAATAGCTGAATTTTACGTGACATTGAATGTAGTGAAGTTTTCTTTATGCACATCAAGCACTTGAATCTTTGTAGCTACCTACCTACATATTATAAAAGTTAGCATGCCAAAGAAACTGAAACCAATCCAAACCACAAGACTAGTTTAGAACAGGAAATTAATACTTCAAAATAGATTCAATTTGGACGACGATCTATAAAATAATCGGCCAATGTAACACGGCAGTGAGGTCGTAAAACAGTAATAAAAGCTCCAGGAAAAACTGAATAAATGCGTGTATTTTTCGCAGTTCCGTGATTATTAGGTAGGTGCTTTCCGCGTTTCGACTCGAAATAGGTAGGTACTTTCATCATCCCAGCCTATATACGTCCCACTGCTGGGCACAGGCCTCCTCTCAGAACAAGAGGGCTTGGGCCATAGTTCCCACGCGGGCCCAGTGCGGATTGGGAACTTCGCACGAACCATTGAATCGCTTCGCAGGTTTGTGCAGGTTTCCTCACGATGTTTTCCTTCACCGCAAAGCTCGTGGTAAATTTCAAAGGTAGGTACTTTACTTGGTACTTTAATTACCTAAGTACCCAATCCGACTACGGAAGTGGGTCAAAACAAAATGATCTTGCAAGATTTGAATAAATTTTGCAGGTGGTAGGACCTTGTGCAAGGTCCGCCCGGATTGCTACCACCATCTTGCTCGCTAATCCTGCCGTGAAGCAGCAGTGTTTGCACTGTTGTGTTTCGGCGTGGAGAGTAAGACAGCCGGTGAAATTTCTGGCACTTGAGGTATCCCATGCATCTTAGGCCTCTAGGTTGGCAACGCATCTGCAATACCCCTGGTGTTGCAGATTTTTATGGGCGGTGGTGATCTTACCAACAGGAGACTTGCCGTTTGCCATCCAGTGAAATAAAAAAATAAAAAATTAACCCAACCATAACAACAAACTGGGCAAAATTACACTCTACATCACACTTTTCTTACTCTCCGATATCCGTGTTTACTTCATGTTGTTCATGCCTTTGGTGTCCTGTCTTTCAATACATCTACCTACATTAATCGTAGAATAATGCTACAATGGTGGAAGAACCGAAATAGCCCTCCTTCGGGCAGTCGGGTAAAAAGACGTGGTGGCCGAGTGGTTTTGACCTATGGCCTCTCAAGTAGAGGATCGTGGGTTTTAACCCCGGCTCGCACCTCTTGAGTTTTTCGAAATTCTTGTGCGAAATTACATTTGAAATTTACCACGAGCTTTACGGTGAAGGAAAACATCGTGAGGAAACCTGCACAACCTGCGAAGTAATTAAATGGTGTGTGTGAAGTTCCCAATCCGCACTGGGCCCGCATGAGAACTTCGGCCCAAGCCCTCTCATTCTGAGAGGAGGCGTGCTCAGCAGTAGGGCGTATATAGGCTGGGATGGGCGGAAGAGTTATTCAAATACATAGTTACGATCGCGATGCGAACATGCGACGGAGATATAGATGTAATATGGTTTACTGTACCAACGAACCCTAGAAATCAAGGAGATAAATTCAGACTTTATAATTTACAGTCGCTCGCCGCATCCGTAGACTTGTAAATAAAATAAATTCATTTTGGAATAATTCCAGGGGAAATTAGGTATACACGTAGCAACTGGGCGTAGGTACCGAAAATATATTGAATACCTACGCAGAGTCGTACTAGATACTGTTGCCCGCAATTTCATTTAGAGGGGGGGGGGGTCGCGATTAAAATGAAAATTTGCATTTTAAAGTTGAATATTTCGCAAACAAAGCTCTGAATCGAAAAATCGTCTTAGCAACTCCCTAATGGTTTTAAAAGACTTATCCAACGATACCCCACACTACAGGGTTGGATGAGAAAAAAAATCACCCCCACTTTACGTCTATGGAGGTACCATTTTGTCGGCATAGTTTACATATATATCCGTGCAAAATTACAGCTTTCTAGCATTGTTAGCCCCTGAGCAAAGCCGCGGACGGACAGACAGACAGACAGACATGGCGAAACCATAAGGGTTTCGTTTTTGCCATTTTGGCTCCGGAACCCTAAAAAGCACTATTTTAAATTTGGAAATTGGCTGGTTTTACCCAAATAGTGGCTGTCAGAAGCCAATTTCAAACTAATATTTTGTTAGACGCATGTCGTATTGGAATTTAGATAATGTACGAGTACTTTGGTCAATGACTTTGGTCGTCGATCTATGTGGGCGGACATATTTTTGAAAGAGCATAGCATTACTTTAAAGCTTGTTGAGATATTTTATGAAAACATAAAAATATAAGACGCCTAGATAGTGACACTTGTAAGAGCTAAATAAATTTGCTATGTTGAGAGCGATGAACAAGCAAGATTGAAAATACAAACTGAAATATAGATGCACAGAAAAACCAGAAAAATAAGACCAGCACTGGGAATCGAACCCAGGTCCTCGGTATTCCGTACCGCGTGCTATACCGCTACACCACTGCTGGTCACCACCAGCAGCACCACAGCACCACAGGGACCAGCAGTGGTGTAGCGGTATAGCACACGGTACGGAATACCGAGGACCTGGGTTCGATTCCCAGTGCTGGTCTTATTTTTCTGGTTTTTCTGTGCATCTATATTTCAGTTTGTATTTTTAATTTAGGTTTTACGGGATGACCGTAAAAGTAAAAATTTGTAATTGAAATAACAAATATAAAAAGATTCCAAAAAACCAATCTTAACAAGCAAGATATTCGCAGTACAATACAGGAAATAAAGAAATGATAAAATAAAGACTTGGACGCGGTACACTTCTAACATCGACTAATATATGAAAATAGAGGTCCTCAGTCGAAGTAACCCAAACAGCTGCTGATAAATTCCTTCTTCTTCTTCTTCTTTGTCGTGTCGCTCTTGGCAGAGAGGTCGTGGTCTCGTGGTCACATTGAGGCGTCCGCGTCGGTGGTAGAGGCGGACACAGCTCTCCGTACGATCTCCCGCCATACCCCTCTGTTGGCAGACTGTCTGGCACAGTCAGATACGTCGTTTGGTCGTTTCCTACAGCGGCCTAGACTTGGTCAGTCCAGACCTGACCTGGTTCCCTCCACCTTTCTCTGCACGACTAGCCGCTCTATTCTATGGCATCGCCATCGCGCCTGGAAACACGCTGCATACATAGGTACGGATTCATTTTCAACTTTGCGTTTCGTTAACATTGCCTGATTCGATTTAGACATTTTTAGGTCTTATAGGTTAAACTTTTATCTACACTTAAATTATTATTACAGGGATAAAAGTTTCGAAACCGAAAGGTGTCGTTATCCTTCTGAACTTATACAATTTGGGGCCAGAGCGAAAGGACGGTACGATACGAACTTCGTTTCGAGTTTCGTAGTAGGGACTGCTGTTCAGCCTTAAATTATCTTAGTACAAGCTGTTCAGCTTAGTCATACGAGTAGCCCTATACTACGAATTGCAAAATTTGAACTTCGTATCTTGCCGTCCCGCTGATGCTAAATTATTTAATACGAGAGTGAGAGGGACGGTACGCTACCACAGATTACTTAATAGTTACTACGATGGTTCTCTATCGTTTGCACGAATTTCATATGCCCGAATGTATCGTTTTGTAGAATTTTAATTTGCCATAAAGTAATTTATTTCTGAAATAGTAATTTCTTCAGAGTAAGTAGTTAGGTGCAGCATGATAATTCGATAGCTACCTAGGGCTCAAAGGGCGTAAAGCGCAAAACACAACTTTTCAGGAGAAGCAAAAAACTGGAAAAAAATTGTTTTTTTGTTTCTAATGTTACAAGTTTTCTGTTGACGAGGAGCTTAGATTTTCTTGTAGTTTTAGTTAATATACTCCAATTGGATGCAAACTGTATGGTTACAGAGATACGTGCGCTATACGCCCTGGTGAAAACACAAAGATTAAATCAGATTACTAAGACTTACTTAGTAAACTTGGCTTGTTTTGGTTCACAAGGGTGTAAAAGTAACATTATCATAAATTTTACTTTCAATATGGGTCGTATAGGAAAGTTCAACTTCTACTTATTATTCCATACTTTTGATTATATTAGGCTGCGGTCTTAAGAAATCAAATAAACTGTAAAATATTTGGTGATCGTAAAGGACACTTGAATAAATCCCTCTTACGTCAAAGTCGTAAAATGTCCAGTGTCGAAATTGCGTCCACATCGTAAGAGGTCCATGTCTTACAGCGTCTAAGTCGTGCCACGTCCAAGTCTCGGGTGGTCCCAATCGCGAAATGTCAAAGTAGTCGCCGTATGTCTTAATTTTTTTTCGAGGCAATAAAGCGAGTGTAAAAATATGGGTCACTTTAATACCGGTGTTTTTTAACATACCTATACTCACTGCCTTGATGATTATACAAAGGACATTTTTGAACGAATTTCTTGCGTAGATTACTTATACAGATCGATAGAGAAAAAAAACTGTATAAGATACTATAGAGAGTGCCTTTACGCCCAAAAGTCCTTTACGCCCTTTGAGCCCCAAGGCATCGATATTTGACAATGTGCGACGACCCTGAATATATCATTAACGCTACGAAGAACTCCAAAGTAAACAAATCAAACACGCAAGAGCTTAAGCGGAGTAGTAAACTATTTCTCCACTTTGAAGCAGATTTAGACCGGCTGTTAAACCACGAACTGTGGGACGTTGTTTGATCCGACTGACATTGGTTGGCGCTGCTAAATGTTTTACGATTGGGTCAATAGCGATCATTTGGAATTCTAGCTCTACCTACTTCTTTTATTTTAAGGGGATCGACCACGCATGGTCGTAAACGCCCGCCCGTCACATAATCGCGTATCGACTTTGTTAAAAAAAATGTTATTTTAAATACTTTGTTTGGATGTAAGTATTTAAATATGTCACATTGTAGATCGCTTTAAAAAAATATACCTTGTTGAGTTTCTTGCCGGATCTTCGCAGCGGAGGCTTTTCCGAACCGGTGGTAAAGTCTTCGAAATTCATAAGTGCTTCTAGAAATATTGCTGGCTGCTTTGTTTGAACGCTAATCAGCACAGTCAAAAAAAAAAGATTGTGCCAAAAATGGAAAGAATGATGGGGAAATTGGCCCATATAACCAATACAAATCTCATGTATACCACTTGAAAGCTAGTTACATAAGCTTATTTTTTTAATACGTTGACAAAATTAAAAAACCCCGGAGAAGAGAGTTATTCAGCCTTCAAATAAACACACACACAACGTTTATTACTACACTAGCTGTGCCACAATGCTATTTCCCGTATATCCGACTCACGCTTGACCGTTTTCCTCCCAGCCTTCACAGTCTAGTCGTCACACTAACAATTACAGCAAATAGTGGGATCAATAAACTTACATACGTTCTAATTCTATTGGTGATTGGGCTGGATACCATACATTTTTGCCCATCATTCTTTCACATTTGTATTTGAATCAAAATCAAGGGTGAATGGGTATTTATTAGGCAAGCGTGCTCCATTTCAGTCCACATCTTCGCTTACCACCAGGCGTGGTTGTGTTAAAAACGTATAGATATTTCTGTGTAAAATACTAAGTATCGCAAACTCCCCATGGCGCCGCTTGACAGCTAGGCTGAGACACCACGTCCCTCGCTATTTCTCGGCGCAGCGACCCAAAACTGTCATCGGGTCGTGTCGGATTCTGACGCATTGTTCACGAACGCAACGCAAGAGTCGAGTAGGCGGGGTGGAGACTTGATATGTTTTGGAAATCCGACATTCTACAGTGCCGGATGAATCATAAGCATGAGGACAGATTTGAAGTCGACCTACAAGATTTGTATTGCATGAGGTAAATGCCCCAAACGTTGACAGTTGTAGATAGATGGAAAATCATGTGTTTCGTTTAATCACTTCGCCATTATCAGACCTACAGTATTGCAGCAGCCAACCTGAGCAAGTATGACACGGGTATGTTTGTAGGTATTTTAGCTCAGCCGGCCTCAGACATGGCGTTAATGCTTTTCAGGTTGGCTGATGTGACAAGGAATTAGTTATTATCAATTGTGAGATGTAATTATTTTCTGGTTAGTTAATGTTTTGCCCTATGGGCTAATGTGACAAATTTGTACGTTGCCCGTTTCAAATTAAAAAAAAGACCGTACACAGATACAGTAATATTGTATGTTGAGCAATTTGGCGTTGACCTTATACTGTCATATTCATCATCATCATGTCAGCCGAAAGACGTCCACTGCTGGACATAGGCCTCCCCCAAGGCTCTCCACTCAGACCGGTCTTGTGCTTTCCGCATCCACCGCGACTGTCATATTGCTATTATATAACTAATAGTACCTGGGCAACCGAGCTCCGCTCAGACTAACATTCGATAACAAGCGTTTTCCCAGAGATGAGACCAAGCTAGATCGATTTGTCATCCCTAAAAACCCCCACATACCAAATTTCATCGAAATCGTTGGAGAATTGCTCGTTTAGAGATATGATGATAATTTTCCCAAATCTCAAAAATTGTACCAGTCTGTCAGTCGACCGGACCAATGTATATTCATACATACACTTGAAAAACGTTAACCTTGCTACTTTGAAGTCAGTTAAAAACGGAACCATTCCCCGTCACTTAGTGACATATTTTACTGTCTGAAAAAATGACCATTTTACCGAAATTTGGACACGTCCCTGTAAACAGAAGCGCAATTTGTAAATGGTAAATCTTTTGTTTTCAGTTGAGCTACAAAAATGCTGACTTTAGTACATTTAAATCGCTGTAATTACAGAAATAAGTTAGTTTTATCGAACATTGTCTTTTTAATTGTGGAAACGGAAGTTGAATGCCCTGGCGTATAACGGACTCAATGCAACAATGTTGTTAATTAAGTACCTATACCTACGTATTTTTTTACGAATGAGACTCTCCCCCTCTCCTTCAGCCTCCTAAATAGGGTTGGTAGTATAAGTATATCAAACTTACAAGAAAAACTATAACGGTAAAGTTTTCTTGAGAATTATTAGTAGTTTAACGGGCTGTTTCACCATCCATTGATTAGCGTTAACCGACGGTTAAATGTGATGCCGTCTCCTTCTATTCGATCAAAACGAATAGAGACGGCATCACACCTAACCGCCAGTTAACACTAATCAATGGATGGTGAAACAGCCCCTAAGAGTAGGTAAATAGCAGCCAAGGTATAAAATATACCTGAACTTGAAATATTCCGTACAATTGATTTTAAATGTAGGGTAGTTGGAATGTTGGATAGTTTATCTAACTAAACCATCCAGCATTCCAGCCTGAAACTTCGCCAAAGTGGAAGGAAATGATCCATCAAACGGCGCGCACCTGCATTGTGCCGGCGCGGGCGCACGCAAATAGCTCGCTTATCACATACGCGCGTAACGCACAGGGCCGTACTGGGCCTGGAGAGCTGGAGAATTCCAGAAAATTCAGGTAGAAAATACTAGTAACTATCTTTGCCATGTTAAAGTAGAGTAGGTATTTATCCAAGTATCAACCGTGTATATGGTGTGCATTGAGTAGGCAGTAGGGAAGGCAGCGCCTTGGACTGCCTACCCAGCAGTAGGGAGTGGCCCCGGTGCTGCTAAGCAAATAGCACCTGCCTACCCTGCTGTAGGGTGTGGCCCCAATGCTGCTACGCAAATATCACCTGCCTACCCTGCTGTAGGGTGTGGCCCTAATGCTGCTACGCAAATATCACCTGCCTACCCTGCTGTAGGGTGTGGCCCCAATGCTGCTACGCAAATATCACCTGCCTACCCTGCTTTAGGGTGTGACCCCGGTGCTGCTACGCAAATAGCACCTGCCTACCCTGCTGTAGGGTGTGACCCCGGTGCTGCTACGCAAATAGCACCTGCCTACCCTGCTGTAGGGTGTGACCCCGGTGCTGCTACGCAAATAGCACCTGCCTACCCTGGAACTGACCAATTCACGCATATGCCACACTCACAGAGAAGGACAAATTTATGATAAAACGGATAACACAACTTCGCTATGGGTGTGTGTGGTCATTTTTTTATAGTCAGGTCAGGTTGGTTCTTAGAATTTCGGCAGTGCACTAATAGATAGGGCGGGAGAACCGATTTACGGTCTTACCTCTAGTCAACCTAGGTCAAGGGCAACCTTCTAAGGGTTTTTGAACTTTCTTATATTTACCTTTAAAGTCTATGTGCAAACAGTCCTTATACAAGATATTAGACATAATTATGTTTATAGACAATATTAGCGCTGCCTACCCTCATTCCACGCCCCAAGTTACAGCGTACTAGCAATCTAAACTAAACATTTGTGCAGCTTGTCCGTTTTTTTACTAGTAGAGATACATATTTAATTAGTTAAGTCTGTCGGATTTCTACTCCATTTTGATTCGAGTTTTCTTTTGGCGGTTAATGATACCCACATAGTTCTATACAGGAAACTAACGCTATTAATAATGAGAATGTCACGTTTTCTTAAATTAAAATCAAAACCAAGTTATTTATAAAATTCATCGTTCAAAATAAACCTTGGACCTCAGCCGAGTAGAAAAATAATATGCGCATTCGAACTTGGCAGAGAAAAAATTCGAAATCGGAAAAAATGTGAACGTAAACAACGTCCGAACGCACCCGTTTGAACTCTTAGATGTCACACGCCCCCCACCAGAATTCTTGGATAATTAATGGGCGGACGACGGTCGGAGACAAAAAGCGATCGCCATCTCGCCGCTGTTTTCAAACAATTATATCAGAAGCTATCCACTGTTCTTCTCAGTTGCCTGCGAAGCGCGTCAGTGACACGTCCTAACCCAACCTTACCTTCACAATGATTTCGTCTTCGGAAGGCACGAACCTGGTGGCGACCTACTGCATCCTTCTGCTGCTCCTAGTGTCACTGTGGCTTGTCTACTCTGCGTTTTAACGCCCACATGTAAGTATAAATGCATGGTGACAGATATATTCTTGGATGACATCGCGGTCGACCTTAGCTTCCAGAATCACAGTTGCTATTATTAGTCATCTGTGATTTCTGCACACTTTCTTCGTCGCCGTTTATGGATGCAGGATGTTCTTAAATAATTTATTGATTTAGACTAGGATTTAGATTTTGGGGGAGGCTTATGTCCAGCAGTGGACGTCTTTCGGCTGACATGATGAGACTTTGGGTAGGTAGCCTTTTGGTGGACGTCAGTGAACTACACCTTTTCATTTTGCTTCTGCGCTATCGCTGCATTTGTGGTAGTGGTAGGTTCGTAATTAAGATCATACGGGATAGAATCACGACAAATATTGCTAAAAACTATCTCGACGTTTCGACTACATTGCAACGCCCGTGGTTACGAGTAGATAAAATCGTGGTAGCTAGCAGTTGTATCATATATTCATCTTCATATTTCTTTTCTTTCTTCTTTTTTATCTTTTCATTGATATCAATTATGAGTGAGAATCGCGAAAATATAAAACCAAATATTTAAAATATAACGTCTTAAACTTTCGTGATTTTCACGCTAAAACACATTAGTAACATTTACCTCGGGAGTCTACTCGTGACCACGGCCACTGTAATGTGGTCGAAACGTCAAGGTAAATACGACTCGTGTGTTTTAGCGTCATAAGTTCTGTTTATGGTATTTTGACTACAAATGTTTAAAATTTAAAACTTTAAGCCGAGTTTAGACTTGCAAGAAAAATCGTGTACATTGCGAGGCCGTAAAGGCAACGAGTTTGTAGTGGTCAATCGAGCGACGCAATGTAATGCAACTTGCACGATTTTTCTTGCAAGTCTAAACTCAGCTTTACGTGTAGGTTGTAGTTCTTTTTATTTTTCTTATTGGCCAATGTTAAACGCCTTTAACTGAATTTTTAACTTGACGGCTTACCTTTAAAATGAATGGTGTACTTATGACCTTTTTTCATGTAGATACTTATTTCCCTTTCATGAATGGCCTTGGGACTTTTACGGATTTATCAGCGAACATGACTTGTCAATATACCGACTTACTCCAAGTGCAGCAGTTCTTTACATCCTACCCACATTTCTATTGTGTTGGTGTTCAATAAGGAATATTTGTATTGTATTGTAGATATTATTATAGCTATCCATCTGTATTATTTTCGAAACATTCACTTTTAACATGGAGTTTTCATGTCGATTTACGTGTAATATTTTGGAATAAAATCATTTCAATATTTTAAATAGATATGACTTAAAAATGGTTTGAAACTTCAGCTGCTAGTTTTTTTTAATTTGAAAAAAGAAGACACTTTCGAGTTTTACCTGTTGAATATTTTAACGGATCCTTCGTTGCCCAAGTGAGGCCCTGTGGCTCGCCGCCCCAAAGCTCCAGCAGCCGCGTCAGTCCAGTGCGTTCCGTTACATTGCCACCATGCAGGTCAACGCGGAAACGGTTAATCTCGCGGCCACCTACATGATCTTGGTGCTCCTATTGTTTTTCCTCTGGCTCATCTACTCTACTGTGCTTTAACGTGAGTTTTTCTTAACGTACTGGCTGGTTGAACTTTGTAGACATTTTTTTTCTGAATTTTAATCTCACTGACGTTTTCGACTTTCTTATTTCAAATCCAACTATAAGATCCATCCCTTCGAGTAAGTAGGCTTGTTTTAGTACAATACAAAATTTTCAGCCAAGTTCTTTATGTTTTTTTCTAACTGGCCAGTTATGTTTAAAGCAAGTGGCCGCATGTTTAGAAGTCTCTTTAAAATATAAATATTATTCTGGGCAAATGAACGTAAAGATTTGATTTTACATGTATTTTTGTGTACTTATAACTTAACTAGTCTCATTAACTGACTTCAAAAAAGGAGGTTACCAATTCACATCAGATAGCAATAGGTATACATAGCAGATTGAATGGTTACATACACATAAAAATTTAAACAAATAAAATAACTAAAAGGAAAGTTTCCGAATTTACATTAGAAAAATTAAACTTCGTTTTAAAAATTTGGTTTTTAATACAAGCTTCGTTTTCTTATACATTTTGTTGACTGCACTTCAGTGCCGGAATTATATTTACAATGATTATATAGAGGCAATGAGTACTTTTATTTCCGCCACCCCATGTACCTTTCTAAAATAATAATTTTTCTCGACCTCTGAAATCTGCCGCCTCTAGGAAGAGGCCGCCCCTAGGCCGCCTCCTTTACGGCCTATTGACAAATCCGGGACTGCTGCACTTGGATTGTCATCCTACTTACATAATGTATAGGTACCAAATTCCAATTCATTCCGATCACTGGAAGTGGGTCAAAACTAACTTGCAAGATTTGATCCAAACAAAAATCAACAACAACAGCGGGGCAAGTTAATTAAAAGTTTGTACGTAATTAAAATCGTTGCGGACCAAAAATCTTCTATTGCATGGAGATTTAAGGGTGAAGACCAAAAAGTTGCACACCGTTAAAGCTGCGCTAGCACGTAGTTTTAATTTCCATTACCTTTTCCATTGTGATACGAAAATTAATCATACATTTGTATGTGTATTTGTATTATTTCCATTGTGATACGAAAATTAATCATACATTTGTATGCATAATTTTCGTGTCACAATGGAAAAAGTTAATGGAAATTAAAACTACGTGCTAACGCAGCTTTAACGGTGTGCAACTTTTTGGTATTCACCCATAAACAATGTTTGTTCTCGGGTCTTGGATGTTTAATATGTATTTAAGTATGTATTTATCTATATTATAAGTATGTTTATCCGTTGCCTAGTATCCATAGTACAAGCTTTGCTTAGTTTGGGACTAGTCAATGAGGCTATCGTAGAGGCGTAGTGTAGCGTGAGGTAAATGTCATAGTTTTTGGGTGTACAAGTTTATTTAAAAATTTTTTTTAATATTTAGAAATTAATTATGGCACTATGGTTTTGTCAATTTTTGGTTCTCAAGTTGTCCCATATTTTATTAAAAAAAAATTTAACTTGTTTGCCGTTATAAAAACTTTGAAATTAAAACCTCACGCAACAGTGCGCTCTAGTGAGACATACGCGATAGCCCTCATTGGTGTCAAGTGTCCCATGATATTAAAAAAAAAAACAAAAAAAAAAACAAAAGCCTACGAATTTTCATACGTGCTAATTTGTTAGCTTTTTGTATTGCGCTTGAGATGAAAATGAAATTCAAACCAAACCACAGAATATACAAGACCAAACTGTAAAACTTTACTCGAAACTTGGTCGATAGGTAAAGCCATCGACATCTATGTGTAGACTGCATGTTTCTTACATCAAAACGGCGCACAAAATTTATTTATTTATTCCTCTTAATGGCGGCCATAAGGCTTGGGCCAATGTCAGTTAAATTAAAGATAAATATATTCTTCTTATTCACGTTGTACGGTGATTGTAGTTTTTGCAACTTGATAGCAAAATTCCAGAAACCACGCGGAGACCACTTGCGCATTAAAAAATGTCAGACACGAGAGCAATATAGAATTTTGTGATCACTGTTCACTGTTAAGGTTAATCGCCGCATAAAACACTATCAAAATTATACTTTAAACTAGCCAAAGAAGCAGAAATACCAAAATTAGATATCGTCTACATCCGCCATGTTCGAATGCTACAAATCGAATTCCGCCCAAAAATTGTTCACAGCGCGGATTTGTGAACCTTTCACAATAGTTTGTTGACGTCCGTGACAGGGGTTGTGTCAAAGTAATATTGATGATTGATGGGCCCGCGTGTTGTTCCAAACAGCCAGTCTAGTGCCGTAAGGTACAAAGATGTCAATGGTACCTATATGCTTAGGTAATAATCTACGGCTTAGGCTGCGTTATAGCGTTATAGTATTGTAAGGATTTGAATTGTTATGACTCTAAGGGAAAATCATTAATTATGTTATGATATTTACTGCGACTGTAAGTATTTCCGGACTGGCACAACGACGTGGGGATGTCCAAAAAAACGAGTTTTTTTTAAAGGGACGTCAACGCATCCGTAATTATCAACTTATATTATGGGCGGCGGTGATTTGCGTTCCATCAGGTGACCCGCCTGCTCGTTTTCCTCCTATGATATAAAAAAAGTCTTCAACATTCAACAGTTGCGTGAAATCCACTTTTTCGTAAGGCATCCCTCTGAGTGAGGCCAAGAGCGTGGCGGACACGCCTAAAATAGGGTTCCGTAGCCATTACGAAAAAATTAAGTATTATTTTATACGGAATCTTCCAAGTTTAGGTAAATTTTATACCTTAGGCTGCTATTTACTTTTAAACTAGTAATAATTTTCAAGCAAACTTAACCGTTATAGTTTTCCTTGTAAGTTTGATATACTTACTACCATCCTAAACTTTTTCAAATTTTTCCACATACCGGTTTAGATTTTAGAGTGGGGGGGGGACGCTCGATTTTAATGAAAATTTGCACTTTAAAGTTGAATATTTTGCAAACAGATCACTGAATCTAAAAATCGTTTTAGCAACCCCCTAATGATTTTAAAACCTATATTCAACGATACCCCACACTAAGTATAGGGTTGGATGAGAATAAAAAAGCACCCCCACTTTACGTCTATGGGAGGTGGGTACCATGAAAAATTTTTTTTTTGAATTTTTTGTTGTACCATTTTGTCGGCATAGTTTTCATATATATCCGTGAAAAATTATAGCTTTCTAGCATTGAAAGTCCTTCAGCAAAGCCGCGGACGGACGGACAGACAGACTGACATGGCGAAACTATAAGGGTTCCGTTTTTGCCATTTTGGCTACGGAACCCTAAAAAGTAAGCAATCCTGTGAGAATCGAGTTGTTACGGCGCCACGCTACTGCAGGATATTGTTGAACTGACCACCCACTGGCGGAAATATTCCGGTTTCATTTTATGATTCAGTGCCTGGGCGACCGAGCTTTGCTCGGACAAAAACTCGAAAAACGCATTTTCAGTTTTCCCAGAGATAAGACCAACCTAGATCGGTTGTTCATCCCCGAAAAGCTACACACCAAATTTCATCGAAATCGTCAGAGCCGTTTCCAAGATCCCCGAAGTAAATAAACATACAAGAATAAAATTAAATGGTTCAACTCACGATTACAAGCCAGGAACGGCACGACTAGTTTCGATCTTTACGGAAGACTTTCTCATACAGTGTTTTACGACGGTAGCGCCCCGCACACAATTCAGCACATTTTATCAATTTATCCCACGAGAGTTCAAGTAAAATTATACAAGAACTGCTCGTATGAAAGTATAACATTGTATGGAGGATAAGGTCCCGTTGGATTCGTGTTCTCCAACTGTCCAGCCTCCATAGCGCCTGGAAAGCCTATGATTCAAAATAGCCAACGACACCTGTCGTATATGACAGTGTTTATAAATGGCACGCGTGGGTGCGCACGCGCTGGAAGCCGTTCAGTGTCGCGTCGCCCAGTTGACAGTAGACTCCAGCCATGGCTAACGCGGAGGCCACTAATCTCATCGCAACATACCTCATCTTGGTGCTTCTACTGGCCAGCCTCTGGCTTCTCTACGCTGGCTTGTTTTAGTGAACGAGTTAATTGCGACGTAAGTAATTAAGCATCCCTTCATGGTTTTTTTTTGGAAGTTTCCATCCATACTAATATTATAAATGCGTGAGTGCGTTTGTATGTTTGTGTGTTTGTCCGTCTTTTACGCATTAACGGAGCGACGGATCGACGTGATTTTTGGTATAGAGATAGTTAATGGGCCCGAGAGTGACATAGGCTACTTTTTATCCCGGAAAAATGCACAGTTCCCGAGGAAAGGGCACGCGATAACTGAAAACCACGCGGGTGGAGCCGCGGGCAAAAGCTAGTTTCCTATAAAGCACTCTTAAAATTTGAAAATTAAATTCAAGTAAATAAAAGCTTGGACTTACTATTTCACTATTCATTGGTTAATTTTTGAAAACTTTAAAAAGTGAATATTTTTTATAAGTTTTAAGGATTTAGCTGGAGAAGCTTAGTCTATTAAGTGAAACCTAACCGAGACTTACGTATTACTCAAATCTTAAATAAGAAGGTATCCTAACAATCTCAGAATTGGCTTATTTAATACTAAACCTGATTTCAAAGCACCTTAAATGCTTATATAACAACTATACCACAATTAAAAAGCATGTACAATGTACAATTCATTCCTTTAGACAAAATTATTTAAATCTTAGTTTAAATGTACCTAAACATTAATGACGCCATTAATAAAAGACACACCTACGGACGTCTAACGAGCATAAAACATCTTAGAGCTGGCATCTCTTCAAAACAACAGAAAAATAGCAATTGACATTAAAATAACAAAGGAGCCGATAAAATATTTTTGGCGCTTGTATAGGGAATAACTGGAAATAATAACTCTAATTGTATCATCCATAAATACGAAGGTAACCTCTATTATATACTTGTATCATAATATAAAAGTTTTCTTCTCAATAAAACACAAAACAGCAATAAATTAACTAATAGGTACCTACATTGATGGAGAGATACTCATACTTATACTCTTTTATTGGTAATATCATTATTACATGTAATTTTGTTAAATTATTCTAATATATTCTAAGAACTAATTAATAAGTCAATAATTGATAAGTCAACTGAGCGGTTCTTTTAACAAGCTCTTCTCAATCACCGTGTATAAGCAGCAGAGATCAATTTTTGGGGCATTTTTGATCTGTCATAGTGACTTTCTCACTTATCGACTTCCGATATTCAATATCGATATATCGATACACAACATGTTCAAAAAGATTAAAAGTAGAGGTCAACAATAGACGGTTTTATATTTAAAGAACGATCCCTTCCAATTGACTTTTGAGCAGTCGAAAATGTGAAATAGGCATAAATATGGATTATGCAATATAAACAATGAAACAATTTATAATTTAATCATTCAATTCATTCATATTTAATAGTAGATTATTGTCGTGGCCTGGAAGTAGGCAATTGCTAGCTAAGTATGAGTATTAAACGGACGAGCTTGCGAGTCCGTTTAACTAATACGAAGCCAGCAATTGCTATTCCAGCCGAGACTAATATAAAGCTTTTCTCAAAAATGGCGAATAATTTAATTTTATTCCAATATTTTTCTTATGCTTTCCCGCCTTTTTTCATTAAAAATAAACTACAGGTGTATTTTTCCACCGAAAACACCACAAGCTATTTCAGACCCAATAGAAACAGTCCGGAGTTCCAACAAAATATCTGATACCGGCCATTAGACTTGGCTGTATACGACTTGTGCCATCATTTCCATGGCCTTTTTAACTTAAAAAAAAATGTGACTGATTGCAGGCGCGCTAATTCATTATTGTCGAGCTAGCGCGCCTGCAATCTTTTTAACTTTTTAATTTTTCGCTGACCATAAACTATGCACTTCACCTTCTGATATGTAAAGAATAATGTCAACTTTTACGGACATTTTTGAGAAAAGTCTGTTGTAGTGCTAATAAGTGTTCCATTAATGTCTTTATAAAGGATATTAAGATTATTATTTTACCTATCGATATCTTTTAGGTAGAGTCGATAAGTGAGAAGTCACTATGACGGATCAAAAATGCCGGGAAAATTCCGATCTCAAGCAGTGTAGATATTTTTTGTTTGTTTGTGTCAAATCTTGCAAGTTTAATACCATCAATACGTACCTGCTATCAATAGCAAATAAACGATTCTGATTCTGATTAATTTTGACTCGCTTCCAGTAGTAGGTAGTAGACTTGAATTTGGTAAACAAAATGAAAAAACTTTTTAACAATTTTAAAAGATGAAATCATTTTAAAAATTACAAAATAAGGAATTCTCAGCTCGATCAGGGCTTACGTGATTATAGTGTTAAATATTTCGCCGTTTAGTAGAATTTGATAACCTAAACTTAACCACTGTTGTTATAGGGTAAACCCTCCAGTGAAAGTTTAGCTATTGGTTAGATTAAGAGTTAAATCTTCTATAATTTGCGGTTAAGTTGATATTTTTAGCTGTTCCATTACTGGCTTATCAAATGTTCTAAAACATCGCTCAATATAGTTTTTTTCCTAAAATTAAATGTTAACGTAAGCGTATTAAGGTTGTGTTTTCAGATTCTGCATAGAAAACGATTCTGTTTCTTTGAACTAGTATTGGGACACTAGTGTTCATTCATGGGAATGAAAAATCTAGTAAATGGACTTTTACTAGATACCTACTAATCCTATGTATGAACAACGTAGGTAACGATGGACGTGATTTTATGCATTTCGATAGTTTTAGTTCCTAAATTGGACTTGTTAATAATATTAGATTGTACAACAAGAGCATAAAACAAGCCATTTTACCCAAGACGTTCATGTAGTCACCCGAGCCGGTACAACGAGGGTGGATAGACACGTCCCGCGTCATCCTGTATCCTATACGCATGACGGTAAAGGCAAGTAGTTGAAAACTTCAAGAACAAAATAGTACAATCAAATGCAAACGTACTTATGTATCTATTCGAACCACTCAAAAATATGTTACCACATTACGTCGAAATTGTACTTGACCGTTTCTAAGTATGTTCTCTCTAATTACTGCTAAAAATGCCAAAATCGCTATAGGTGTGCCTATAAAATTTGAGGTTTGCCCTCGATTTCCCTAGGATCCCATCATCAGATCCTTGGCGACAATGGGAAAATGGGACCACCTCAGAAGAGTACTCTTTCGAATAAATAAAGAATTTTGAAAATCGGTCCACAATTGACTGGTTAAAAAGCTTGCTCAAGCGAATAAAAACTAATACCAAGAGTTTTTTTTAAGATAGTTTAAAAACTGATTAATTTATCATTTGAACTACGCTATAAAGCTCTTACAACATAAAACGTTTTTGAATCAAATGTTTACTCGCCGATTGAATCGAAACACTAACAAGCTTTAGAGCTTTTATTATCGGCATAATATAAAAATAATAGTGACTCAGAAGATTCCTGTTAGTTATCTATTTGTAGGGTACAATACGCACGTATGAGTGTATGAGCTACAACGCAGGCGCCGCTGTAAAACTGAAAGATTATTTTGGCTCCAAAATTACACCTAAAACCTAGAACGCACTAAAACTATGTTATAGACCGGCAGATACCAAAAGGCCACTCAGATCATTATGTGGCATACATAAACATACTGTGAACTGAAACATAATTATCCGTGATAGAGCGAGGCCATCATCATCATCATAAAATAAATAAATAAATCATCATGTCAGCCGAAAGAAGTCCACTGCTGTACATAGATCTCCCCTAAGGCTCTCCACTGTGACCGGTCTTGTGCTTTCCGCATCCAACGCGATCCCGCGATCTTAACCAGGTCGTCGCTCCATCTTGTTGGAGCCCTACCGACAGCTCGTCTTCCGGTCCGCGGACGCCATTCGAGAACCTTCTGACCCCATAGGCTATCAGTCCTGCGAGCCATGTGCCCCGCCCACTGCCACTTCAGTTTCGCAATTCTTCGGGCTATTTCGGTAAGCTTAGTTCTACTGCGGATATCATCATTTCTGATTCTATCCCGCAGAGAAACCCCGAGCACAGACCTCTCCAAGGTCATACAGAGCGATTATTCGAGCGTTAAAGCCGTCTCATTTCTCTGGACCCTTTTCTGTAAAAATGCCCGAATAATCTGATACAGTTTTTTAGTTATCTGGTAGAAATATAGGAACTGCCAATTCGTAAAAAATGTGACCAGAAAAATGAGGCCGTTTAAGTTTAAATGCTCGAATAATTGTAGTATTAGTAATCGAATAATAGTAGTTATGCAACCGCCTACAACGTTCTATGCGCAGGGTGTAATAGGTACTAATGATAATGATTATTTAAAATACTAGCTTTCTGGCGACTTCGTCTGCAAAGAACTTTCTTTCTTTTCTTTCATATTGTAGTGTGCAACGCCATACTCACGCTCTCACCTATATAATAATCATTCTATTCCTCGCTTGTATTCATAATAAACTTAGCTTTCAACCTAAACAGTTGTCTCCTCATCACAGCGATCCTGCTGCTGCTTATATACTTAACTACTAGGATTCATAGGTGAGAGCGTGAGTATGGCGTAGCACACTACAATATATAAATCTTCTCCTGACAGTTCCAAATACAACAAAAAAGAATTAAGCAAATACCATGCAGCCGTTCTGAAGTGATGCATGAACATGGGTAAAAGGTACATTTCTTCAATTCGTTTAAATAATAATAAATAAATATCACAGAAATATAGAAGATAAATATAATATAATTAGCGTATAATAGTTAATAATAATAATAAATATCATGGGACACTGACCTAGTCCCAAAATAAGCAAAGCTTACTGTACTACGGATACTAGGCAACGGATAAACATACTTATACCGGGTGTGGCCTGTAATATGAGCAGATAATTAAAACATAGACATACTCCTCAAACTGGACAACATTAGTTCAGCAACTTTAAAAAAAAATGTTTTTTAATTTTTATTACACTTTTAAGTTTATTCGAAGAAGCAATGTAGAGCAAAATGTTTGATTTGTGTTCTAGGATGGCCTACATTGATTAATTTGTAAGTAAAAATAAAAATCCATTGTTTTTAAAAGTCGCTGAACTAATGTTGTTTAGTTTGACGAGGACGATCTATGTTTTAATTTTTTCCTCGGTGTACTGCCTTTTCGGCGAAATATTTTTCGCCAAAATTTCACTTAGCAACCAACCTTTCGCCGAAGTTTCATTTGGCAAACCAATCCTTGGCATAACTTTGCTTCGCATTTTTCTTATTTCGCAACATTTTATATTGCAAAATTTTACTTCATCACACTTTTATGTGGCAAACAATTATGTAGCAAATGTTTGGCTAAGGCAGATAACAAATAGTCAAATAACATTTAGCCACATACGGTAAGGTATATCAGTCATGATATATAATAAAAAGAATAAATGTTAAATTATGTGGCGGTGAGCGAGCGAAGCGAGCGAGCAAGACAGACTAGGCAGAAGCGACTTGGATAGGTTAGGTTCAGAAGGCTAAGGCGGGAGCGAAGCGTAGCGTAGCTACCGCTTTAGCCTTCGATGTTAGGTTTTTTTTAACAGAACGAAAAAAAATCATTGGCTTGCTTGCTTGTTTGCTTGCTAAATGAAGGAATGCCAATCAACGCATTTAACGAAAACACAAATGACATCTTAAAAAATCCAGGTAATAATTTGCATAATAATCATTTATCAAATAATTAGTTGGGAAATGATACTTATCAGTGCGAAATGTTGAGTTGGGAAATGAAATTTCGCCTAAATAAAAATATGAGATAAATAGTTTGGGAGTTAATAATTTGTAAAAATATTTCGCCAAATCATTAGCAAACCTTTTTCCTCGTATATAGGCCACACCTGGTATAGATAAATACATACTTAAATACATATTAAGCATCCAAGACCCGAGCACAAACATTCGTATTAATTAGTTAGACTTACGCAGAAGGACTTGTCTATAGGCTCGCATCTAAGTTGTACCATAGGTTGTAATAGAGAAAACAATAAGAAAAGTCTGAAAATCTTGATCTTTCTTGATTGTTTATATCAGTAACTAATCTAAAAATGATACCACACTGGCGCGGAAATAGGTCCAATAATAAACACTGAATTTCTTAGCTACCTTCAAATTTTTACGTACCCCTCGGTGCACGACTTTCGACTCTAATTTTTTAACCCCCAACGCAAAAAATATGTGTTATAAGTTTGACCGCTATGTGTGTCTGTGTGTGTCTCTGTCTGTGGCACCGTAGCTCTTAAACGGGTGACCGATTTGAATGCGTTTTTTTATTTATTTAAAGCAGGTTTTCTAGCGATGGTTCTTAGACTTATTTATTTATTTATTTGGTTAGGTTATTTTGCGAAGTGTTTGTTTTAGGGCTGAAACTCGCCTCGTTAGATATTAAAAGCCGGCATCCATTATACTTGTTTTTTTAGTAAATTTTTGTACGCCTGCCAAGCTTTGTCTTTGGGTATTGGAGGGATCAGCGCTTCGGCATAAACATGTCAGTTCGTCGAGAGGATTACTGTGCGCGGACATTAGACATAACACAAACATGTCTAAATGTCGGCAAATTACCACATTTTTATCTAAGCATTTATCCGAGTAAATATGTGGCAAGTTTTTGTAATAATTAAAAGAAGAACAGACTTCAAAAACTTTCACAGGGACGATATTTTTATTTATTGTGATGAGATCAAACATGAAACAGCCTTCACAAAAATATTTTTTAAAATCGATACAGAAATATAATAAAAGCGGCCAAGTGTGTTTCTCACTCGGTTTTTTTTGCTGATGCATTGTCATCCACTCCACATTACCAAATTTCAAGTCGGTCCGATTTCCAAAATATAGTCACACCTGCGACGCATATCAAATGTCACCCCATTTTCGAAATCGGACCGACTTGAAATTTGGTACTGATATTGTGGTGTGGATGACAATGCATGAGCTAAAAACAATAGCACTCCTTGCAGTCGGGTAATAAAAAGCTTATACAGTCGCCATTTCAGAGCGGCCAGGGTGATCAAAAATATCGATATAAAATATCGATTCATGAACTCTAATACCTGAACTTTAATATAAGTATTGTACTATTATCTATTCTGTGATATAGTGCACGTGCCAATATTTTTGACTACCTTGGCCACTCCAAAATATCTGATGGCGCCCCTGTACCACCTACCTCTACATTTTTAATCAAAAATTTCAATGTAAAAACTTGTCAGGGGTGTTCAGTAAAACTGCAGCTGAAATGTTTATAAATTAAATTCAGGTAGAGCCGGCGCTATACTTAGGCGCTATAGGCTACGTGGGCCACATCCTGTGGCCTCACAGTGTAAGGGACCTCACGTTTCGAAAGTGTCTCGATTTTTTGCTCATTTAAACATCCATCATATAATGTATGCGTGTGCCATCATAGGACCTAGCAAAATTTATCTTGCCTTCGCCATATTTCGGTCCTGTGCCGCGACTGAATTCAGGACATTTTAGTATAAATATCTTCATTGCAACATCGTCTTCTGTAATCAATCAGTAACGGTTAAATCTAAAAATCGTCGAAATATCGTCTTCTCCACATTTCCATCGCAATCCATCTTCCCACGTCATCGTCTATCTAAGTATCTGCTAAGAATTTTCTCACAACGACCGTTCAGACGGGTGTCAACAAATCGATTCCGTCGAAATGTTATCAGTAGACGGTTGGAATAGGTGCTATAAGATTTATAGAATACTAACAGTCTAACAGACTAATACTTAACACGAGTAGGTACGTTAAAATTCAATTTGTATTTAAAAATGCTGGAGGCCTATTTATAAAGGAATGATCTTCCACGGTAAGATGGGCGCAAAGGGTACGTCCCACGAGATATAACTACAAAATATCTAATTTCATATTAATAACGCTCACAAGATATAATGAAGGTTAGCTATAACAACAAAAAGTATAACTTTATAACGTATAACGCTTAAATTATATAACGTTATTTTTATATAACTTCAATTTTTATAAGATTTATATGGACTAATTTCTTTTAACATAGGTAACATACATTAGGTATATCACTCATAATATATAATAATATGTGTAAGTGTGAAATTATGTGGCGGCGAGCGAGCGAAGCGAGCGAGCGAGACGAAACTGTGCAGAAGCGACTTGGATAGGTTAGGTTCAGAAGGCTAAGGCGGGAGCCTTTTTTTGTAACAGAGCGGAAAAAATTAATGGCTTGCTTGATTGTTTGCTTTTATCAGTGTTTAATGAATAAGAATTTTTAATTTTTAGGTGTGTTATGAACATTATACGCATTGATCGTTATATCAATTGATATTATATATAAACACCGTAAGTATTTAAAATTATACTTTTCGTTCATTATATCCAGTGAACGTTATACTAAACGAGTATATATAAAGTGAGCGTATATATTATGCATATTATATAATAAGTTCTTATATTTCGTATTACTTACTCGGACAGGGTATTTATATTAGGAACTCTGCAACCTAATGCTGACGTTCGATTCTGATCGGAAAACAAGATTGAATGTGTCTACCGTATAATAGATTTTGAATGAAACTCGTGCATTCAGGAATTCCTGATCGGAAAATTTTACCAGGCAAAGGAATGTTTCGGGTTTCTAATATAAATACCCAGTCATGTACTACGAACTACGAAGTGCTACTTAAATTCGTACTTCGTATCTTGCCGTCTCGCTGACGCTAATATTATTTAATACGAGAGTGAAAGGGACCCAACGACACGAACTTCGATTTTCGAATTTCGTAGTAGCCCCGCTCATCAGAGGCCGTATTATCTAACGCTGACATTTACGATCACAGTCACCGTCTGGTTCTCTTCTTAACATAGGCAGGTATTGTGTGACAGAAAGAAGTGATGAAAACGAGTGTGATTCCAAGTATGTTAGGCAATAAGGACTGAGTCAGGAAACTTAACCAGGAAACTTCCGTTTGCGCCTTCTCAAAAACTGTGAAATATTTTTTTTAATACAATACCTACGGACAAAGTGACCAACGCGAGCGAGAACATATTTATGAATACTGGAGTAACAAATACAAAAACTTTAAAAAGATAAACTATTCACAATAAGTGTACATAGATGTCAATGATTCACAATGACTTTCAAGTTGCTACGAAATTTTTTGGCAAAAACAACCAATCGCATGAATAACGGGATAAAAATGTTGCATTATTTAACGCTGCACAAATTCAAATGACGTTATAAAATAAACTAAATCTGTCCGCTCACAGCGTCGAAAACAACAACTGATTTTTTATTACTGGACTGCCCGAAGGAGGAGCATTGTTTTCCAAGCGTATGTATGTAGTTCAGTTCTATTTTTTTGGTAGGGTACCTAAACCTTGTTGTAGCCTAAACAGCTAGACGGTTTTCAACGTATGAGGTATAATTAAATTCGCCAAAGCTGTCGGACAGACATAAGGTACATAATTTATTAAAATGACGTCTATGAAAACAACAAGCTAATAGCTAGCCCAATCAAAAAAATCAAAACCCAACTCTTATAAAAAAAAGCAAAGTTAAACATAATCACTACTAGGAATTTTTCAGGCAGTCACGATTTTGAAAGAGTCCCGACTTGTTTTTCTCCTTATAAGTTTATTAGTTTTTATTCAAACTTTTTTTAAGGCAGTCAGGGTTTTGACTTAATTCTTCAAAATTCTGCCGTTGTTGTGTTCTGAGAAAGACACGTCTCGGGTAGTGCGCATTAGAGAAATCACATTTCGGGGAAATGCGTGAGGGAGGAAAAGTGAGACTGACGAACATTCTACTATTAGTTAGCAACATGATTCATGAAACAAAAATGAACGACAAACAAAACTAAACATCCAAACCGCATAGTGACAGTGGCACGCCAAACGCCATCAATTAAATTAGAAAGAAAAAAATCAACGCAATTCATCATCCCGCGGTTCGACAAGCGACGCGGGCGCACCTCGCTGACATGGGCCCAGCGCGTATGACAGATGGACGGACGGCCGTTAAAATTTGTCCGCTGAAAAATTTAAGGTGTGAAAAATTGCTGGACAAAAATAAACGGTGTATTATTAAATCGGTTCAAAGAGCGTGGACTTGACTTGAGATCGCGGTGAAATTTTTGCTCGATGATAAAATAAGCATGCGAGCGATTTGAGGAATGAAGTAGACATGCGTACATTGCAGATGGTTGAATTATGAAGTCGTCAACGTAAATAGTTAAAGTGCTAAATAATACGAATTAAATTGAAGTCATGAACGCACTCACTTATGAGAAAAATCTTTCGTAAAGATCGAACCTAGTCAACCTGACTTATAATCCTGAGTCACGTTTAATTTTGTAATTTTATCGAATTAAAATTTGATTTTTAGGTACTCATTGAACTTCAATGAAGTAGGATCGATCCTACTATCGGTCCGACTCCAGACAATAACCTAACCAGCAAAAAGTTGGAAAACCCCGACTCTGTCACTTCAAAGTTCAATATCTCAAAAACGGCTGCACCGATTTTGATGAAACATGCCTAAGAACCATTGCTAGAAAACCTGATTTCAAATTAAAAAAACGCATTCAAATCGGTCCACCCGTTTAAGAGCTACGGTGCCACAGACAGACACACACAGAGACCCGCATAGCGATCAAACTTATAACACCCCTCTTTTTGCGTCGGGGGTTAAAAAACACGATTGAAAAAGAATTTACTTTGACACTTTGCGTCAGCGGAGGACTGGTTACTAGTTAAAATCAACAAAATGATGCACCATCTGTCGTGTCAGTCTGCACCCAGGTTTAAATACTACAAAGTCCGATTTTCGAAGTTGGTTTTGTGCCATTCCGCTCACGCCAATAGTTTTCCGGAGAGTAAGATTAGAGGGGTGCATGATAGTAGGTAGATACGAACTTGGAATTTAGGAGATAGAAAGGTTAGGAGGGATCCAGGACTCTATAAATTTAACGTATTACTGGCTGTCAAACCTGAATGCTGTTGCAAATACACAATGTGTTTAAATGGCTCTATACTTAATTATGTATGACGGCACTGAACGACAATGGCGAAAACGCATTATATAATGCGTTCCTGACAAAGAATCTTACTATTTAATACCATAAGTGCGAAAGTCTGTAAGGGTGGCTGTTTTATTACTGTTTCACGCTAAATGATCGAAAGGAGTTGGAGGAAATTAGGCAAACAGCTGGTTTAACATAAAATATACCTACTTTACATCCCAGAAAATTGCAGAGTTCCCACGGGATAGCCATAAACAAATTCTAAACTGATGAATGCGGGCTACAGCAGCTAATTGTGCGTGATAAATTCGAACCGCTAGAACTTTCCCTCAATGCGACAAACACTAGAAACATTAATTTGTAATCGTTTAGGATGCCATTAATCACCTCTGCTATTAATTCTACGTCCACAATTTTAATTGCTAGAGAACATTCGGATTTCAAACAACATGCCAAGCTTTGCGATCTGAAACTCCCAGTAATCCATCCATTTATCGTGCCAGCCGGCGCCTGCGATCAAATAAACAAAAATACTCTTGATGTACGCCGTCACAACTGTATGAAAACTGAAAATAAACATACATGAAGTTTTAATTCCGACACGATATCATGTTCGTATCAAAAATAGCATTTAAAACATAAATAACATATACTGTGACATTTAAATTAAACTATAAAATGTGTTTATACGTTCACGCGATCATATGTTTTTGTGGAACATGCGTCAAAGTCTAATCTCGAAATAACTTTTAGAATATTTTTACTGTTATTTAGTGCTCAAATACTATAGCGCGTCAAGTCTTCAACGCTATCAGCTTTTTCTGCTTGTTTCTCAAAAGTGATTTCTTCAAAAGTTTTACTAAGTACTTTCTTCTAAAAATAGTGTTTTATTATTTACACGATCTAATCAAAGCATTATTTGATATTCCAGCCCGTTTTTAAGGGTTTTTTTCTCTTCCATGTTTTATATTATTGGTGTTTGTTTTTCTATTATTTATTTATTTTCTTAGCTACTTTTGATTGATTAATCTGTCATCTCCCAGGATAACAGGATCAAAGGAATTTGGGCACAAATTTGTGCCTCTGGGAGAGGACAGGTTAATAGATACATCGCTACTATACATACTATGTATATTATTATATTGATGATACGTCGCTACTGTCGCTAGTATATATATGTATCATGTCTTATATGTAGTATATGTAAAATTCTCAACCACTATATTTCAGGCAGGACCTTTGTCTATATACAGTGGCGCCAACTGGTGAGCGCGAAAACGGTATCCCTCATTCCAACAAGATATTTTCATTGTTACAGGTGGCCGAGCCGATTCAACTTCCAACATGAAGACGGGTGGAGTCAAAATACAGATGTAATTTAAGAAACCGTAATTATAATAGCTAAGTTAATGTTAAGCTAATATCGTTATTGAGCATTTAGAAATCAAAGTCCGTGATGGCACAGAAGTTTGGTTAAAGATCTCGGGGATGGGAAACATCAGGAAAGAAATCAGTGCTGGTCATTCCACTAAAGTATACGTCTAATGCTGAATGAGAAAGACATCTGACCTCCGAACGTACCAAAGAACAACTAATAGCAATCAATTCTATTAAGATTTTGTCGATGTAAGAGTTTTATAATAAAGTTTTTGTAAGAAAATGTATAAATTGTTTTTTTTTTGTTTCCCTTTAGTAAATAATACCAAGCCAATCGAGCTTTGCTCGGAGTTTTTTCGTTAAATTGTGTTTATTTTCGAGAAAACACGTGTCAAATAAATTTTAAAGGTACGTAGGTAACCTAAATAAGTTTAGTTTACCAAGTCCAACAATATCAATAGTTTTTCTCAAAAAACATTATAATTCGAAAACACGCGTTTTCCCAGAGATAAGACTAAGCTAGATTAATTTTATTGTTCGCCCTAAAAAGCCCTTCTTAGCCGTTTATAGTTACACCGCCGAACCATCTATAGTTACAAAATCGAATGACACATTTCACAGGATCCGTTTTATTGCCAGATCCTGCAGGGCTACTACGAAACTCGAAACTCGAAGTTCGTGTCGTGCGGTCCCTCTGACACTATACTGTTTAATACGAGAGCGAGAGGGACCGCACGACACGAACTTCGAGTTTCGTGTTTCGTAGTAGCCCTGCTGCAACCGTGCGTTAATATGTGAACAGGTGCATTGAAATAATGGCCCTAAGAAGTAAATAAGATCTTCGTATCTTGCCATCCCGCTGACGCTTATCATTATTTATTTAATACGAGATCGAGAGGGACGGTACGATACGAACTTCGATTTTTGAATTACGTAGTAGCCCCACTGTTACCACTATCGGATCCTACAAAAAAACAGTTTTCGCACAGAATCGCATGTCGCCATGTCAACGTGCTCTTAGTCTAACTCAAGTGATAGTTGTTATTACAGCGTACCGTAGATAGGGCGAGCTGCCAAACGGACCTCTCAGCAAGTTTAGTTGGTGAAGAATTTGCACGTGCTCGCTGGATAAAATAAACAAGCCACACCTCAAGCACACCTCCCATTTGTCTCACTCATCACATGTTCCAACGTAATCGTCTAAAAGTATCTTTGCTAAAAAAACACTGACAATAACATCCTAGAGTTCAACACGGGCACATAGGTCTGATGATGATAATGCGATTGTAATAGTACATTTTGTCTTAAGGGCGGTAAATAAGGAATTACGAACGAGAGTCTATTAGAAGCCCGAAGTCGAACACTGAGGGCTTTAATGAGTTGATGTTCGTAATTCTAGTACCGCCCGTGCGGTATACATGATGTTTTTCATCACATTTGCGAGTAAAATTTTATATTTCTAAAAGAAAAAATATAATTGTTCCAAATATAGGCGATACCTTAGGCTGCGCTCTTGGTACCGCCGCCCTCTACCTCCCTCAGCATGCGCCGCAGCGTGCGTGTGCATGTGGTCCTGCAGCAGCGCGCGCACGGCGCAGCACCATCAGTACGGGCACTGACTCATTTACCAACCTTAGGCTTCATGAAAAGAAAATTAGTACGGGCTCATTTACTGACCACGGGTTTCATGACAAGCATATTAAGGTCGAGGGTTTTATTTGGGGCGTTGCAACCAAGGTAGCCTGCATGTTACGACACTGTTTACGAGCAAGTGTGATGAAAAGTGATTTTACAACATACAACTCTAGAAGAAAAACAAACGAAGAGGTGTTAAGTTTGGAAGGCGAGAGGAGACTGAAACTAGAAGAGGGAACGATTGAAAATAGAAGAGGGATTATGCTGGGGCACCTGATACGACATGATAGTTACATAAGAACAATAATTGAAGGGTAAATAGAGGGCGAGAAGCAGGGGAAGACCGAGACGTGCGCTTATGGATCAATCCAACGAGAAGGTCAGTGTAATGTCGTATCAGGAGCTCAAAGCATTGGCAGAGAGGCGTGCGGAATGCAATTGCGATTACTCCACTGACAAGAGCTAGGCTCTTAACCCTTAACCTCCTAACGCCCAAGTCAAGGTTTTGATATTTGAACATCAAACTTTATGTCATTTATGATAGAGTTTGAAGTTCGATTTACAATAATAAAGGACTCTGGGCGTTAGGAGGTTAATAAGGTAGAGGCGATTTAACAACCACTTGCATTGAGTTGGAAACTGAACCTTATTTAATTCAAAATACGTCACAATTTCCATTGTAATTATTGAAAATACGGTTATATATAGTCTATAAAAGAGTTATATAATAGTACTGTCAATGAATTAGTGGGAACACACCCGTATTTTCAATAATTACAATGGAAATTGTGACGTATTTTGAAATTAATAAGGTTCAGTTTCCAACTCAATGCAAGTGCTTGCTAAATCGCCTCTACCTCTCTACTCTACATAGATTCTACTATATTTTAGACTATAATAGGGTTCTATAATAGTACTGTCAATGGAACTAGTAGGAACACACCAAAATACGACTAGCTTCAAAAATATTCTTTGTCAGGTATGTATTCGATAGCTGCTTTTGATTCTGTGGTAGTTGCTCCAGTCAATGGGGCCTTATTAAGGGTTAAATATAATGATGATGACTATAGAAGAATCATCCCAGCCTATTTAAGTCCGAGAATCAGAATATGAGTGCTTTGCCGTAGTTCCCACGTGGGCCTGATGCGGTTTGGGAATTTCATACACCTGCATTGAATTGCTTCGCAGGTTTGCATAGGTTTTCATGGTTCGTTTTTCCATCACCGTAAAACTCGTGGTAAATTTGAAATGTAGGTAATTTAGCAAATTAATTTCGAAAAACCGGCCAGAGGCGAGTCGGAATCGCGCACGAAGAGTTCCGTACCATTATCTATACAACATTAGACATTAGCAAAAAAATACGTTTGTTGTAGGGAGCCCCCCTTAAATATGTATTTTATTGTTTTTAATAAGTATTTGTTGTAATATATAGCGGCAACAGAAATACATAATCTGTGCAAAATTTTAGTGTGTTCCCACTAGTTCTATATAACTCTATTCTTATACTGTCAATGGAACTAGTGGGAACACACCAAAATTTCAACTGTCTAGTATCACGGTCCATGAGATACAGCCTGGTAACAGACGGACAGAAAGACGGGAAGACAGCGGAGTATTAGTAATAGGGTCCCGTTTTTACCCTTTGGAATCCTAAAAAGCAGAGGTGCGAGCTCAGACTCAAACCCGCGACTTGAGACGCCATTCTAACCCAACTACTAGTATCTACGGAATTATTCCGAATTGATTATTTTGTAAGTAAGAAGACACCTTGTATAAAAGATAAATATCATTACGATACAGCCGTATTCTTATAGAATCTAATGCCGTAATGCTGGTCATTGTATATGGTTTTTGAACGCATAATGGAGGGTTTACTATATGGGTTAACTAAATTAACGAACGCAAAAGCTGTCCTATGATTTATATAAACCCAGATGTAGGCTGAAAGCTTTCAAATAACCCACTTGGCGGGCGTCCAAGCGAATCAGTTATTGATGAACGAAACTGAATGAATGCCCCAGAACCGATGTACATATTGAGTGAAACGTGGTTTCACAGATAAAGATTACACTAGATTACGCAAATGCATCTACTTCGCGTGTCCGAACCCCAACCAAACGTTGGGGTTGGCCCCATACAAAGATCGCTAATTCGCTCTTCATCACAGTAGATATAAAAAAGTGACACGGTTGGTTTTCATACAGATTGAGGTGTTTGCGTAATCTAGTGTAATCTATATCTGTGCGTGGTTTATTTCGAGATAGGCCCACGAGCGAATTCCTGGCATTACCACGCATTTCAATCCTGGCCCAATAAACTTTTAATAACTATGGTTGTCTCTGACACACTTTTACCATCATCCCAACCTATACGACCGACTGCTGGGCACAGGCCGCCTCTCAGAATGTGAACCATTGAATTGCTTCGCAGGTTCGTGCAGGTTTCATCAAGATATTTTCCACCGCCGTAAATGTAAATTTCTCCCATGAAATTCGAAAAGTTCAAAGGTGTGAGCCGGAATGTGAACCTACGATCCCTCTGCTTGAGAGGTCATAATAGGTCAAAGTGGGTAGTGGCTACTTACCACGACTTTTTTCTTAACTTACAAGTAGTACTTATTACTATACTAAACATATTGCTTGTAGCGATAAGGCCGCCTATGGCTTACCTTAAAAATCTCTATATAATATAAACTCAGCGGCACAAAATTTGGCCCACCCTTTATACAAAATTAACGATTCTGCATACATTTGAGGGCCAGATTTTTTTCCGCTCAGTATACATTTGTCATGTACAGCTTACTATGTGTTTGGTGTTCAATAAAGAGTTATTGCATTGTAGTCTGATGCAGTCGCGTGGCTTAGTAGTTTAAGTGTTTTGCTCTAATGCCTATATTTGTAATATAACATACGATTAAATAATAAATTGTATTGTATTGTACTACAGTCGTTTCTGAAACACTTTACTCAATTGTAAAAAGAAGATTTTAGTTAATAAAATGAATATTTATTTCACCAATTACAAAATGAAGGAAAAAGAAATAACAATTATAAGAAGCTACTGGAAAACAAAATAATGTTATCTATAGAAAATAAATTAATATACCTACCTTACTAACTTAAGTAAGTTAGCTGTCTCACTATTTCCGTATTCACCAATTTAAAGTATAGCTAACGAGGCGAGATACCTATTACCTATACCTATACTTCATCTTTGTCGGATACACCTTGCTCCTTTTCTCTCGCGTCATAATTTATTTCTTCTCGTGGCCTTACTTTAGTGCTTTTTCTTCTTCTTCTTCTTTTGTTTCTTAGAAGAAGACGGCTTATCCGATCTGTTGGAAGCAACTGAGGAATTAGACGATTTAGAAATATCAGAAGTTTGCCTTGATAGTGGTGTATCTTGAGCTATAACATCGCTGTCCAACGAAGCCAAAATTTTCTCAGTAACAGATTTCAAACTGGGTGACTTGGACACGTTATCCAATGGTATATAAACTTCCGAAACACGCCTATCGAAAGTAGTCTGTTTTACTTTACGGGAATCTGTCGGCGTTTGATCATTCTCGTCTTTAGATTTATGTTCGGTGATCTCCTTTTGTGGTGACGAAGCCTTTTGCTCTACCGACAGCGCTTGAGATGCATCCGAGGATTCCTCAAATGTAACATGCTCTAATGCCAAATATTCTCGTTTCAAGTTTTCCGACACAAGGGAAGTCCTGCTCGTGGTACGACCTTTGTCGTCTAGCTCATGCACTGTTGTTTCGCCTAATTTAGGCGAAATTTCTGCGATTGTATAGGTTGGCTGCTCATCCGTGGCGGCATCTCGGTGATCTGTAACAATGTTATTGGTATCTTGCGTCCGCTCATCATTATTATCTTGATATCTCACGTGGATGCCACGACTCAATGGATGCAAGGCTAAATTGCTGCTAACTTCATTTTCATTCACACTCGGTTTAGATGTGAAAGGTACTACGGGATAGTTTTCGCTCATATTATATTTATCGGATAAGTATCCTTCGACGCTCCTTATTGATACATTCGATTTTGATGATCCTGTATCTGGCAGAGTTTGATCGTCGGGGATCGATATGGCAGCTTGTCTTAGTTGTTCAAATAGCAGAGTTGAACTGCTTTCATTAATAGTTGAAGGCTGCTGGCTGGAGTCTGGTATTGAATTGGTTCTGCGCGTACTAGACTTTGGAGAACTGCTTGCACTCGTTGGTGATAAAGATCGATCCAGACTACCTACTAACCCTCTTGATGTGCCTCCTATTGATCCTTTTGGTGATCCCCGCAAAAATTGAACCTGTGATCCACGGGACGGTGGACTAGTTGATGTTCTATCCGACGGACCTCCTGGACCATACGACCCATGCGAAGGTGACTTCGAACCTCTGTTATCATACCGGTCGGAGTTACCACCGTCATCACCATTGAGCGTTTGGTATTTGTTAATAGCGGCTTTGCTTGCTGGGAAATGCTCCAATAGATACTCCCAGTCTTCGAGCCGTAGCGTCAATACTTGGGATTTAATCAGAGTGCGGTAGGAGTAGGGGAATGGCTGGTCGCGAACAAGGCCCTGGAACTAAAAAAAAAAGTACCTGACGACTATGTTACATTCCTCAGTCCTTTAACTATTGCCCGCGGCTTCGCTCCTGTTAAATTTAAAGTAAATTTACGTTCTAATTACACTAATATTAGAGACGCGAAAGTTTGTATGGATGAATGGACGTTTGTTACTGTTCCACACAAAACTTGGATAAACTGCAGACTAACTTTATGCTAACGTCTTACCACACCAATGTACTCCCCAGGGGTGTATATCTTTGAAATTTCGGTCTGGCTGTGGCACCCGCTCCTCTCCTCGACCTTCCCTGTGTGAACCAGATACATCGAGTCTGTTATCTCACCCTCTTTCACCACGTACATGTCTGAAAGAATAGTTTAGTTTAAAACACTGTGGGACTGTTTCACTACCCATTGATTAATTTTATTTGACGGATAAATGTGATGCCGACTCCGTCTATTCGATTCACCTTACTAAGGCAAAACTTCACCTTACTAAGGCAAGACTTAACCTTACTAAAACGAAACAAACAGAGATGGCATCACATTTATACGTCAAATAAATTGAATCAATGGATGGTAAAACAGGAGGTGTACCTATCTCAGTTGCTTCAAACAAGGGTTTATCATCCCAGCCAATATACGTCCCACTGCTGGGCACAGGCCTCCTCTCAGAACAAGAGGGCTTGGGCTTGGGGGATATCTTTTATTTGCGATGCGAAAATGCTTTATGCATACTTTCCGTGGAAAGTTAGGTATGTGGGACTCTCTCACTTTAGGGAGCATACCCATTAAAAACATCGGCGTTTGTCCACTCTGCCGTTATGGGAGCGCCATGGGATCGCGGACATTCAACCATGACGCTCCCTGATTCATAAACATAATCTGCCCTGACGGGGATTTAACCGGTGTCATCAAGCTTCGTAGTCAGTTCTCTAACCACTCGACCATTAGGTCGTCACCAGATACATCGTAGATCCAATTATCTTCTACATCACACAGCTCGCAACTCTGTAAGAGTTCAGTTTGAAAGCTATCACCAACCGTACCATAACGAATGAGGGTGGGTGTATGCCTGTATGCATAAAGACATTTGATAGAATTGGTTATAGTATACACCGGCCACAGTATATTTACGAAAACTATAATCAGTAGCACCAGATACCTTCATCGTAGTAATACTGCCGGAAGTGGCCAACCAGCTGCCGCAGTAAGTCAGGCTCGCATTTCATGAAGACAGGGTGCTGAGAATAGAAAATTCTAACATGAAAATTAAGGTAATCAGATACTTGGACAAATTGGTACCATTTTCAAGCCTTATATGTACATGAAGAGCTTCTTTAGTTACTGGAACTTAAAATGAAATTTTAATGTGATATCGGGGTTTGTTTTGGGTTGGGGTTGGTATAATAACTTTAAATAACAACTAAGCATCTAACGTCTTTAAACGAGCAATTCTTGTACCTATATTTAGATACATACGAGATTTCGGACAGGCATTGTCAAAGAGTATAAGTACCTATATAGAAATATTGAAATCAAGTGAATTTTGGTGAAAAAAGTGATTAGACATCTCGTCTAGTTAAAAGACACGAATTATAGATGAATATGTTATTGATTCGATCCAGTGGGTGTTTATGCAAGAATTTTGATGAAATCGGTTTGTTTGCACTTTTAATAATATTGGATTGATTGACAACCACCTCGATGAAATTGATTTTATGGAGCTTTCGGGGGCGCACAATCGATTTAGCTTGGTCTTTGGGTTTTAGGGCAAGCGACGCTCGGTCGTTCAGGTTTGTAGGACTCACTGACTTAAGCCAAAAGGGAAAATTTATGTACTTACGTAGTGTTTGGAAAATTTCCTCTTCAATACAGGTGTTTTCCGAAGAATACTGGCGGAAACCAACAGTACACTATTGGTCGTCTGTTAAATATGTACCTAAGTATTATGTTTGCTTTATTATAAAGACCTGCTGTAGATGTTCATGTATCTTGGTCTAGGTCCCTCAATAAATGAGATTTTAGAAAAGCCCGTACCTTTCTGAGTTCATCTAAATAAGCAGCCGACATGACCTTCAGCTTGAGGCAGCGAGGCGCAATGATAAGGAAGTGAGGCATCTGCTCCCCGCGAGCCTCGCGCCACAGGTGCACCGAGTATCTGTTCACCAGCTTCACAAGAGTCGTTGACACCCTGTTGTTCTTCAAGAACTCCTGGGAAAACCTATGAGGTTTACTATTTGATGCATTATTAGCTCAGACAAAGGTTTTGTTCTAAAAATCGTCTCGATAACGCCTCATTTGAGGAGTGAAATCCTAAATTTCTACTACTTAATAAAAAATACATCAACACACTCTCGTTCCATCCTCCTAAGACCCAGCGTAGAAAATTTTTAACGTAACATCTAATCAAATGTCAACTTTTCTTGATTGCCACTAAAATTCTAAACCTTTGACGCGGGGTCTCGAGAGGCTATTTAAACAAAGTATCACCTGAAGCTCCAAATATTTGCTGTAGTAGCTGAATGAACGGAAGGAGGTGTATTGGATAATGTTGGAGAACTCTCCCACATACACCATGTACACCATCGTCGTCAACACCTGGAGGACCGACACGAAAAGCACCTGGAAACGAACGAAACAAAAGTATATCGCTGTTTTAGTTGGTTAGATGTACGGAACCCCCTAGCGCGAGTCCGACTCGCACTTGTCGGTTTTTTAGAACAAGTAAACTCATCAAAAGGGCTTAGGAGTATTATTTTCATCACACTTGCTCGTAAACAGTGTCGTAACATGCAGGCTACCTTGGTTGCAACCCCCCAAATAAAACCCTCGACCTTATGTGCTTGTCATGAAGCCCAAGGTCGGTAAATGAGTCATTGCGCGTACTAATGCTGCTGCGCGCGCGCTGCTGCAGGCCCACACGCACGCACACGCGCGTCAGGCGTATGCTGCGGGAGGGGGAGAGGGAGGGCAGCACTGCCAAGAGCGCAGCCTAAGGTATCGCCAATATTTTGAAAAAATATTAGTTTTTCTTTTACAAATATACAATTTTACTCGCAAATGTGATGAAAAACATTGTATGTCGCACGGGCGGTACTATAATTACGAACATCGACTCATTAAAGCCCTCACTCAGTCTTCGACTTCGGGCTTCTAATAGGCTCTCGTTCGTAATTCCTTATTTACCGCCCTTAAGACACAATGTACCTATCGCTAGACAGTCTTGAACTTTTCAATATAGGCATATTTTGTACTGAGTCTAAACGTAAATTTGTCTAGGTATAATGAGTAGGTGTATCCCAAGACTTTTCTGATGTGTGTATTTTGTTATAGGATCTTGTTATGGGACGTGCAAAAGCATCATCCCTGGCTTTATTAATTGTAGGTATCCCCCCACTTCCCCCATTTTACAGCAAACAGCCGTCGCGTAATGGCCGCCATTCCAGTTGTTCCACATACCCGATCCTTGCTGAACGCGTGCCAAATTACACAACCGGCCGATCTCAAGTGATCCTGTTTACATTGTAGCTTCAGACAGTTCAGAATTAGCACAATATTTCACGAACGATTAGCATATTACGTGTGTACGGTTTGGACCGTAATGTCGAGAGTAAAGGTCTCTACGCATTACACCGTATCGTGCCATGACCGTATACTACCGTAATAGGTTTGCTGGTGGTAGGACCTTGTGCAAGGTCCGCCCGGATTGCTACCACCATCTTGCTCGCTAATCCTGCCGTGAAGCAGCAGTGCTTGCACTGTTGTGTTTCGGCGTGGAGAGTAAGACAGCCGGTGAAATTTACTGGCACTTGAGGTATCCCATTTCAGGCCTCTAGGTTAGCAACGCATCTGCAATACCCCTTGTGTTGCAGATGTTTATAGGCGGTGGTGATCTCTTACCATCAGGAGACCCACTTCACAAACGACAAACGCATACGATGACACGCGTCGGGACGGCTGGTTACGAGACGTACGTACTAATATATTTTTGCCTGACACGTTTATATTGGTCATGGCGCTAACGTTAATGCGGCAATTAAGTTCAAATTTATTTACCCATCTGTATTGTGTAACGAGCTCGCGATTTCGTTCACTATCTCTTTTACCCTCATCCTAAAAACTGACAGGAGCTTCTATGGGCGTGTACACGAAAAACAGGGTCGGTATTTCCATGTCGGTATTATCCGGGCCGGGAAAGAGTGTCACCCGTTTATGACAGTGGAATGCGCTAACCTCGGATTGCTTTTTGGGCATGATGTCCCCGGCTCCGTTCTGAGAGAAGGTGGTGAGCACGAAGTAGAGGCTGGAAATATACCTATTGCCGACCATTTCCTTACCATCGTCTGTAAAATACTTTAGATATTAGTTTAACAAACCAGTACCAACTATAAGAATAGTATATTAGGTACAATAGAATTAAATAAACTAAAACGTTAAAATCTAAATTTGGATGGGCATGGTACGAAATATGCTGGCATCATTTCCGCTGGATCGCAAGACTGATGCGTTGAGCGAGGAAACTGCCAGCTCTTCGCGTCTCCTGTGGTATCTCTGAGTCTCTTTGATAGATCTTTGAAGAGACTCAGAGCGCCAGGGCCACGGACCGAACTTTTATAGACCGCATTTAGTAGTAAGTTAATTTAGTTTTAGAGTAGGTACCTGCTTGTGTTTTGCAAATTCAAATTCAAAATTCCCTTATTTATGTCAGTAAATAGGCCGCAATGGGCACTTTTTAACACGTCATTTTCCAAACTACCAGCGCATTCGGAAAGACTCAAGAGAGACAGAGATATATCGGCTCTAAAATTGCCGGCACATTGACCGTGAATTGTTGGCAGTGAATGCATTTTCTTTCTTTCTTTCTTTAATATAGAATCTATCAAGAATATACAGCGTGATTCCGGAGACGTGAGCAGGACCAACCGTACACCCCCCGTATTTCATAATGGATCGTTCACTATAACTATTATGTAAAACCCCAACCTTTTTAATTGCAGACTGACCATTTAATAATTTTGATTGGGTTGTTAGTGGTGTTGTCTGTCAAAAATGTCCAGCAGTCCACTGACAGCTGCTAAACCTTTCCATAAGGCTGCGTTTCAACCAGAGGGCCCTACTCCCCTCCTCCCTTCCCCCTCACCTTCAGGCCAGCAACGCACCCGCAGTCCTAATAATGCTGTATGTGTCCATGGGTGGCGGTGATCGCTTACCATCAAGTGACCCGCATGCTCGTTTGCCAGCTATTTGATAAAAGAGATGTTTCCACTAGAGCTGTGCAGTGCGAGGATATTTAAATGAAGCGATTATATTGGTTCATGCAGCAGAGAGCGGAATTTTCATGACATTTTTTGACCTGTCATAGTGACCTCACATATCGACTGCCGATATATATGTATACAATATACATAAATATCGATACACAACATAGGTATTAAAGAAGATTATAAGTAGTGGTAAACAATAGGTGGCATTAAGTTAAAGAACGATCTCATCCAATTAACTTTCGAGCAGTTAAAAATGTGAAACGCATATGCAAGGCGTTTTTTTTATGTTTAAAATTCTTCTGTTGTAATGTTAAAAAGTGTTCCAATAATGTCTCTATAAAGGAAAAACTATTATTAAACAAAATATCCATTTGTATGCGGAAAAAGAACGAACATAACGTGATATTTTTTAATTTAAAGTCTTATATCGACGACATTTAAAGCTAAGTCTTTTGACAGTCAAATATCCATTTGTGAGCGGAAAACACGCTCAACACAACGTGATTTGCAGGTTAGACCATGTAATTTGCTAAGCTCTAATATATAGAAACATTTACTGTTGTGTCGATAAGTGAGAAGTCATATGATAGGTCAAAAAATGTCATAAAACTTCCGCTCTCTGTTCATGAGTCATGACAAACACATCCTCGATTCCTCGCACATCTCTGGTAGAAATGCAGTTAAACTTGCCGTCATAAAACCACGAGGTCCCGGGTTCAGCTCGGGCCTCCATCAGCCCAATGAAGTACCAGAGGCAGGTGGCGGCGTGCACGAACAGAGTGAACCAGACGAACAGCACGGTCACGCTGGAAATAAGATTGCCTGCCACGTGGTTCTTGAAATGCTTCAGGCACGAGTGCACTGTGATCTGTAATAACGGGTGTAGCCTGTAATATGAGCAAATAATTAAAACATAGATTGTACTCGAACGCGTCAAGCTAAACAACATTCGTTCAGCGACTTTGAAAAAGGGTAGTATTTAAACGCACATCAAAAAAAGTCCTTTTTAGGGTTCCGTAGCCAAAATGGTAAAAAGGGAACCCTATAAGGTTTCGCCATGTCTGTCTGTCCGTCCGCGGCTTTGCTCAGGGACTATCAATGCTAGAAAGCTGTAATTTTGCACGAATATATATGAAAACTATGCCGACAAAATGGTACAATAAAAAATTTAAGAAAAAAATTTTTTAGAGAACCTCCCTTATACGTAAAGTGGGGATGTTTTTTTTTCTTGTCCAACCAACTTGTAGTGTGGGGTATCGTTGGATAGATATTTTAAAAGCCTTAGGGGGTTGCTAAAACGATTTTTCGATTCAGTAATTTGTTTACAAAATATTAAAGTGCAAATTTTCATTAAAATCGAGCGTCCCCGCGCCGCTTCGAGCGCCTCTAGCGGAACGTTTGCGATCTTCGTGTTTCCATACAAATTGAGATTTTAACGCGAACGCGATCGAGACGTATTTTGTAACCGAAAACTTACACTAAGGGTACAGATGTAGGTACGTACTATCCTCAGCACCCTGTTAAGCCGGAGCCAGGAGAACAGCGTCCAGGGCTGGTTTGACCAAAGGAAGCTGAGCAGCTCGAAGGGAAGGCATGAAGCTACGTCAAACTTGAATTCGCTCATGTAATACCTGTATCAAAATGACTTTGATATATTGGCATTACCTGTTCGCAACTGTTTTAACCCCCGACGCAAAAAGAGGGGTGTTATAAGTTTGACCGCTATGTGTGTCTGTGTGTGTCTGTCTGTCTGTGGCACCGTAGCTCTTAAACGGGTGGACCAATTTGAATACGGTTTTTTATTTGAAAGCAGGTTTTTTAGCGATGGTTCTTAGACATGTTTCATCAAAATCGGTTCAGCCGTTTTTAAGACATTGAACTTTGAAGTGACAAAGTCGGGGGTTTTCCAACTTTTAGTTGGTTAATGGTTAGGTTATAGCAAATGATTTTTTGCCAAATGATAATTTGAGTAAAATATTTTGGGATGTGATACTTTGGGAAAAGTTTTTTGCCCAAACATTAGTAATCCGTTTTAGTATCGTGAGGTTTTTGACGTTATGGTCTTGCTTGCTATAACCACAGTGTAAGAGCCAATATAAACGTCTAGCGATATTTCACCTGTCTTTTAGCCCTCATTACAAATTAATGAATCCATGCAGACAAAATACATTACGCCATCTAGCGATATTTCACCTGTCTTTTAGCCCTCATTACAAAGGTGTATTAATGAATCCATGCAGACAAAAGTACATTATTAATTAACACAACTTACATGACGAACATTACATTTGTCTCACAATGATGTAATATTTACATCAAATTTGATTAATAGACGTGCTTGGCAAGGGTACAGCGGAAACACAAAGTTTGTTTTATTGCCATAGAATTATTTACGATGACATTCGACGCATCGGGGAAAATCCTGTGATCTACAATACTGCAGAATTTATAGAGAATTAAAAATATACTATCACTAACAAACCAGAAATTATGGATAACATGAATCAAACAGTGGTGGGCTGCAACACCGAAATATCTAATCGTAGACGATAAACTGTGGCTGATTTATTGAAATATTCTTGTAGTTATTAAAATTTTGAGAGTTTGAAACATCAGTTCACCTACAAATGAATGAAAAATTAAGTTTATGCTTTTTCGAAATGAGTTATTGTACAAAAAATGGCCAATTCCAACCGTACCGAGGGGGTTTCTACCGTATCGAGGGCTCCGTACAAGTTTGTAGTTATCTATGAATATCTCATTCTGTGAGGAGTCCAGTGCCCCGCAGCGGGACTTAATATAGGCTGGGATGATGATCCCTAAAAGTGGCTCCGAAGCGGTAACGTTTCGTGTGCTCTGCCTACCTCATTTGGGAATACAGGCGTGATGGTTGTGTATGTGTGTGTGTGGGGGGGGGGGATGATGATGGTGAGTGTTAGCAGAGTCAACTATGAACTCTGGACTCCACACTGCTTGCTGAAGGTAAGAAGAAACCACCGCACTATTTTACAAGCTTTTATTTAGTTTCACCTGTCCCGTTGTTTGTCTGCCTGTAATCAAATCTTGCAAGTTAAATTCGACCAACTTCCAGTAGTTGGATTGACTTGAAATTTGGTATAGGTACTTATGTAAATTGCGTGACAAGACAATACAATAATCTGGTAGTGACATTCTGATAGTCCGGCCAGGATCGTCTCCACAGGACGGAACTCTTCAACGGTTAATGGCATCGACTTGAAATTTTGTATGTAAACAAGTACAGTCAACAAAAAGTACAGTCGGCAAAAAAAAAGCTTGAACTTTTAAAAAACTTTTACTTTTGTAAAACTTTCTAAGAATGTCGCCATGAAGCTTCACTACCTAACCACTGATCCTTAAATTACGATGACTTAGGAGAGAAATTGATACAGCCAGCAGCGGGGAATGATCTCACTATACTTAATTTTTTTAACATTAGAAAAAGTGTAAACAATCTTGACTAGTCTTTTTATTGAAAAACGTTTTAAAAAATCAGTAAGTACTTAACTATTATTTATGATACCAAAAGCATTTAAATGATCATATGACCTTGCTAATTATTACCTACTATTTGCTGTGACTTTAAAAAGTGTTTTCTAATAAAAGACACGTCAAGATCGCTTACCTTCTTTCTAATGCTATAAAAACGAAGTATAGAACTTTTTCACTGTAAACAATATGGTGTGGTTTCATAGATACAGTGATAGTTGAAACAACGGTTTGTGTGCATAGACAAAGTCCTTCAACGCTATATTTATGACAGCACCGTTATCCTAGGAAACTGGAGCTTTAGACTGGAAACGCACAGACCTTTTGTGCTGGGTATATTCAACCTTTTATCAGGTAACCGTTAACTCTGTTGCCATCATAAAATAATATTTTCAAGACACAGGTCAACACCTACTTTGGAGGTCGGAATGTAAGACCGTACTCTGGCTGTACCTACATTAAATCTTTTTTTTTTCATTTAACTAAACTACCAACTGCTCCTTAACTGCTCCATCGTCAAATCATGACAACTAGGTACCCTTGGTCAAAATATACCATAAGTACATTCTAACAAGACCAAAACGCCGTTAGGTTACGTCGTTTTGTCTTAGAGTTTCAGTATCTGGCTTCATCATCAGATCAGCTCGAAGGTACCAACTATTGTATTGTCATCAGAACTACACATAAGTTACCTACATATAGGTAGAGTCATTCACGCCGACGTATGCCGTGGTTCTTATTACAATGTCATTAATGTCTAATTTTGACAAAATCACGCGTCTTCGTGGATGGCACTATACTTGGTTTGGATGGGTATTTAACTAAATGTAAACAAAACAACGTCAATTCGTGTCTTAAATATTGAAAATCCCCCATTAAACTATCTAAACATTTACATTTCTCTATTGAAATACACTAGTCTAGATTGTATTACAATGATAGATAAGTAAAATGTTTAAAATCCTTGAATGTACCTGCCAAATCTGGCGGCTGAAGTTTGTTTACATTTAGTTAGATACCTACCTATCCAAACCAAATATAGATATAACAATGCAGCAATAATAAGGGGGTATAAGTCAATTTGAAAGATTCCGTTTCATACATGAATACTTACGAGTATGTACCATCAGCCAAATAAGTGGTCTATCAATTTTTAAACAAGTTCCTATCGAATGAACATGTTGCTAAAGTCGAACTTTCAAGTTGACAGACACGTCTATTGGCATTATTGTTTTATGACATGCAAACGATTATCAACTTAAGGCAGTTGTCTCACCGCCGGCGAGGAAACGATTGGCTATCGACTATTTTCTCGCTCAAGAAACGAACAAAAGATATAAGATCCTGTGTGAGTAAAAGAGACATATATATTAATAGTTGATCGCTGGCGGTTCACACTGCCGGCGAGAACTCGCTCTTACATCTTTTGTCGCAGCGACAAGAGCTATAAAACTAGCTCAGCGATACTCGCTCAGCGCTATTAGCCTGGCTAGTCGTGCTCGAACACTCGCTTTTCACTGCTCGCCCACTCGTTTCTAGTTACTCGCTCTGCTCGCTTCTCGCTCATCGTCGGCGGTGGGACCAGTGCCTTAGGGTGGTAGACTAAATATTTGGCTGATGGTACCTAAACAGTTACAAGTGAAGCGAAGTGAATTGTGTTAAAAAGCTTACTTTCTTTTGACCTTCATTAACAGAATTTTGACATCAGTCCTGTCTTCAACGATATATGGCAGGCTGTAGTGGAGAAGGATTTTGAAAGCGAAACCGATGTCAAACGTGTACAAGGAGATGATCATAGGCACGCTGTTCACTTGGAACCCCGTGTTATACACGTCTGTGTAGATGCAGAGCAGGCAGATTACGATCAGGTACACCTGTGGGTTAGAGTTTTACTCTTGACGAAGATCGAGATACGTTACAGATGTAGTGAGTAATGTTTTGCCATCGTATTTTGTCGGAAAAGTTCATGTTTATCTTGTTTTCTTAACTAGGTTACTGAACTTTACTGAAACTTATTGAGAAAACACGGACTTATCTGACAAAATACGATGGAAAACATTATTCAATAGATCTGTACCCTTAGTGTAAGTTTTCGGTTACAAAATACGTCTCGATCGCGTTCGCGTCAAAACCTCAATTTATATGGAAACACGAACAGCGCCTCTAGCGAAACGTTTGCGATGTTTTTTTTTTTTTTTTATTCCACTGGATGGCAAACGAGCAAGTGTGTCTCCTGATGGTAAAAGATCACCACCACCCATAAACATCTGCAATACCAGGGGGATTGCAGATGCGTTGCCAACCTAGAGGCCTAAGATGGGATACCTCAAGTGCCAGTAATTTCACCGGCTGTCTTACTCTCCACGCCAAAACACAACAGTGCAAGCACTGCTGCTTCACGGCAGGATTAGCGAGCAAGATGGTGGTAGCAATCCGAGCGGCCCTTGTACAAGGTCCTACCACCTGCACCTGCTGTTCGTGTTTCCATACAAATTGAGATGTTAACGCGAACGCGATCGAGACGTATTTTGTTACCGAAATCTTACACTAAGGGCACTGTAACATATTTTCCACGGGATGTACGACGGCGATTACCTTTTGGGCTTCCGATATTTCAACGCGACAACTATCAGTTATCATGACTCTACGAACTACGAGTATAAGTATTAAGATTGATTTTTGGAGTCTTTGTATTATTTATTTCAACTCCAAATTTTTGTTACTTTTACGGTCTATATTATGTTGAAATATAGATGGATAGAAACTTTACTCACAACTTTCTTCCAGTAGCATGAGTCATGTCATGAAAGGTAATCAAACATATCACTTGAAATTCAATACAGGTTCCTGATATGGCTAAACCAGGAACGATGAGAGCACCTACCTGTACGGCGTTGTTCTTGAGATGCAGGTACTTGACGAGGCGGCGGCGGCTGCGCAGTATGATGGGGGAGCTGAGGCCGCGGTCGCGGGAGTCAAGCACCGGCTGCTCGCGCACGCCGCCTTGAATGTACATCTACATCCACAGAATAACAATAAGTACTTAGAGATAAATTAAATAAAATTTAGAAAAAAACATTTTATTCCACAAAACTTAGATAATCGATTAGTAACTACTTAGTACATAGTTCGTACTTGCGGACGAGGGCCGACGCAATGTGGCCGAAACGTTTTAGCAACAAAACCACTATTAAATCCCGAGCGTGCCAATAAGTCATTTCACGATGGGACGGTCTAAGGGCCTCCGCTAACTCGCGCGGGTGCACGGCTTGGCGCCCACGCGGCGTGCTTGTTTCATGTCATCTACCTAATACAGCAGCGCTGCGTAAGGCGTGTCTCTGTTCTATTGAAGCCTATTGAAACAACAAGCCGCGCCAAGCCAAGCTGTGCACCCACGCGTGTTAGCGGAGGCTCTTAGACCGTCCCATGGCCCTAATGGTTGCTATAAAGCTATATGAATCCCGCTAAATGCATTTGCTTGTATGATGAATATGAAAGGTTGTACCGGAGCTAGTCAGTTTTACCTCGTTGTTCGGTCGGTATTTGGCCATGAGCCGTTGCACGGAGGGGAAATCACAGTCGCTGACCACGTGATGGAAGGCGTGCGAATTCACCTAAAGATAGTAGTACTTAATGGTTGAGTTCGCAAAGAAGATAGTAATTTCACCTAATAGTTATATATGTGGCTGGTGCATAATGAGAGGCATTAAAGTACGAGTATGGTTTTATGAAATGAGCCGAAGGCGAGTTTCATAATAAGATCACATGAGTGTTTTAGTGCCTAATTATGTATAGCCGCATACATAACTTTATCTACATGCATATCATAAGTTTTCTATAATATGTTTAGATATGGCCTGTATTTTGACTTTGACTTTGAATAATAATTATTATCTACATGCATGTCATAAGTTTTCTACATGTACAGATATGCATTATTAAAAAAAGTATTACCGATACTTTAATGTAGGTAAACATTAAGATGCACTCGCAGATACCAGGTTTCTTAATAAAGGCCATTTGATGGTCGTTTCTTAACATATAATAGGGAAGTTATGATATGCATGTAGATAAAGATAATAATGGTTGAGTAACCAGAGAAGATGCTCAAAAATTAAGTTATTGTCTATCAATCATCTATATTTTCCCACTGCTGGGCACAGGCCTTCTCTCAGAATGAGAGGGCTTGGGCTGTATTTTGCACGCGGCCCCAGTGAACTTCATACACACCATTGAATTGCTTCGTAGGTTTGTGCAGGTATGATGTTTTCCTTTACCGTAAAGCTCGTGGTAAAATTTTAATGTGTTTTTGCACATGAATTTCAAAAAACTTAGCGATACAAGCCCGGGTTTGAACCTACGATCCTCTTCTTGAGAGGACATGGGTCAAACCACTAACTTAGGGCAGGTATTAAGAGCGAAGAAGAAGAAAGGGTGTAGTCAACCTGAAACCAATCCAGGGTTGGATAACATTAAGGAAAGTAAAAATAGTGATCGAAATACCCGTCAAGTGCAAGCCGTGGTTCCTGAGCACACCACACAGCCTTGCAAACGGAGTCATACATTCCCAATAAAAGAAAACAAACAAATTGCACCTTGGGTGGCTGATGAAGGAATTACTTGCAATAAATGGGAATAGAATACCTGCAGTAGGTGTACGTTAGTCATCGCCACCACAACCGCAGGAAGACGCGTCGGTGAAGCCTCTAGGTTGCCGAATACACTGCAACAAACACGTCATAAGATCGCAGACATTCAACCACGAACATAGATGTATGCCTGAATCTAACATTTTTACCGCAATAAATTTATCCCTATAAACGGAAAGAAGACTTTCCAGCCAAAACAAACAAGTTACTTATGCTATCTTATGGCATTATCTGATACAGTCGTTTCATGAACGCACTTAATCTATATATATAAAAAGCATCTACAATAAAAAGCCAGATCCTGCATCCACTGGATTCCGTCGTTTTCAAGGATGAACAAGTCTACTAGATTCCCGCCGTGTTTAGTGAGCGGACACTAGATACACGAAGTCCTGAACAGTAATACTTACAGTAATTCGCTCCAACTACATTTGTGCGAGACTTGGGAGCGGCCACAACCTGTCCTAAATCTATTTAACTGGCTCAGACATCTCCGGGAAACCCAAAACCAGTCAACTAGACACAAGAAAACAATCAGGGCCCTATACCACAAACGTTACCAGTGCTACAATTCTACATAATTGACACTTTATTGTATGAGAAAGTTAACAATGATGCCGTTTTGTAGCACTTGTATTTTTGTGGTACAGGAGTCTGAGGCCGCGTACACTTGCGATCGCAATCACCATTTTTTTTCACCCTCATTCTAAACTGTTTGATAGAAAGAAGCGGTGAAAATGATTGATGATAAGGTCTCTGGTAAGTTACCTCCCAATCGCTAAATGCTTTAAGGTGCTGACGTCATTCACAGTAGTACGAACATCGAGGGTCCCACAGTCCACGAAGTACAGGTTTTGGACAACGTCGTTCTTTTCGACGACGGTGGTGTTCTTCAGAAGGTAGACACTGCGAACGGCGCGTCCGAGGATACGGAGCAACGACACGTCACAGTGCGAGAGGATCGGGCACTGAAAATGTTACATAAGTACCTTTAAATTCTTCTTCTATAGATAGCAAATGACATATTTTATGGTCTCATCCTACTCTATTGTGATTTACTTTTGCAAAAGTGGGTCCGTAGAGGTGCAGTATGGCATCCGTGCGTAAGGTGATCTGGTCGCAGAGTTTCAGCACGTTCCGGCACTCCACGCCGCCTGTCTTATCCCAGCTGTACTCATAGTAGTCTATTAGCTCTCTGAAACATGTTATTATATCTGTTTTTATGACGTTGGTTGGTTAGTTAAAATTATTAAGAGCTAACTAAAGGTCACGGTCGCGATACTGTCGTAGAATATTAATTATCTCTAATGATAATATCATTATCATCATCACCAATATCAGCTATCAATGCTTGAATTAGTCCTGGCTTTTGTGTTATCATCTGTTTTATTTATAAAAAGGCGTTTTCTTCTTTTATAACAATTTTGTAATGATAGATGGTAGTCATTTTACATTGTTTCTGTAAAAGCATATTACTGCAAGTTTTAAGAATCATCGAAAAATTATTCAGCTATAAAGAATTAAGTTTATGCTACAGGGCAACATGTTGATTCATCATCATTATCATCATCATATCAGCCGCAGGACGTCCACTGTTGAACATAGGCTTCCCCTAATGACCTCCAGTTGTTTCGGTTGAAAGCGGCCTGCATCCTCCGTGAACCCGCAGCTTTAACCAGGTTATCCGTCCATCTCGTTGGTGGACGTCCTAAGCTGCGCTTGCCGACCCGAGGTCTCCATTCAAGAACTTTTCGGCCCGCTTTCGAATCCAATGGCCATCTGTTTTCCGTGCTATATGGCCTGCCCAATGTCACTTCAACGAGCGAATTAGTTTTAAGCTATGCAAAGACAGATTTATGATGTAAGTTGTTACTTCTGCAGAGTTTTAGAGAGCCTCTCGTGATGCATGAACTGCTGCAAGTCCTTCATGTGCTCCCGGAAGGTCGCCTGCACCGTGTTCACGTTGGCGCGGATGCTGATGATTCGCACACTCACGTACGTCATCATCATCGCACCTGGAAATTGTAATAACTCTTCTTCTTGGCAATGATGGTTCAATGGAATGATGGTCACGGACATTATCCTTAGATTCTCGTAACACAGTATACGGCGGTTGAAACACTTCAGAGCCTCACCCATCCTAAGAAAAATATTCGGGTAGCTCATATTAAAGTTGAACTACAACTATTTACCATAGGATGTACTTAATTCACATTATCACCTTTTCCTACCAAAGCAAACAACATGAGGAGGCACTTTGCAGTCAAATAACTGAAGTCCAACGAGGACATTTAATTTTGAATTGCGTTTTGGATTGGTTTTAAATAAGCCAATCCTAGGAGTGAGACGTGAAACATATTTCAAATTGGCATCGCGGTACTAAAGATATCTCACGAGACATCTGCCTGAAAGCCCTCCTCGCTATAAGTACTTAGCCTCACCTAATACCATGGCGAGGATCAGCACATTCATAAGCTCGAGGTTGCTGGGGCTGAAGTTGTTGTAGCCGGTGGTGGTGGACTCGTACACGATCCAGAATGAGCAGGACAGGTGCAGGTTCCACGGGGACGAGGTCAGGTTGAAGCGGACTGGGGAAAGAAGTCATTATGGGCACAATCAAGGAGTTATCACCTCATCATAATCTCACATCTTCCTCCTGCAGGCACAATGTGGATTGGGAATTATACACACAGCATTATTTGTTTCGCATGCAGGTACATGGCCAAAAACTCGAGTGCGAAATACGATTTGAGCCCACCATTACCTATCTGTTTGAGAGAACATCATCAGGTCTACGCGTCTGTTCCAGATGAATTTTGGCGTGTTACCTATTCACAACGTCTTTGGTGGCTGACTAGACCGATGCGAGAGCGACATGTTCGCCCACAGACCTGACAAGAGAAGTCTGCGGATCTTTTTTTGTTTTTTATTCAACTGTATGGCAAACGAGCATGTGGGTCTCCTGATGATAAGAGATCACCACCGCCCATAGACACCTGCAACACCAGGGGGATTGCAGATGCGTTGCCAACCTAGAGGCCTAAGAAGGGATACCTCAAGTGCCAGTAATTTCACCGGCTGTCTTACTCTCCACGCCGAAACACAACAGTGCAAGCACTGCTGTTGGTGCAGAACCGCCTTAGTGTCGTTTCTGTCTCTTGTCAGCAGGTGCCTTGAGCCAGGCTTCATCCCAATACTTGCTTGCTTGTTTGAAAGACCATAGATCACATTAAATAGGTCACCACGGATTTTTTTCAAATACACCATAGATTGTTCCACTTGAAAGAAAATGGGGTAGCCTAGTGATACGACCGTATCGAGTAATGAAAGTTTCTGTGACATGCTAGTGGCGCTAGTATCGTGAGATCCGTTTTAGATTGTCCAATCCGATATCGGTATCGGACGCCGATACGATATCGGGGCAAGTAAAATGTATGAAATATAATCCGATATCGAAACAGATAATAAAAAAAAGCTGAAAACGCTCTTACGCGTGTAAATGTAAATAATTAAGTGAGCCAATCGCAAGCAAGACTGTAATCTCAAACGGACCTCTCGACATTAGCGCCATCTAGCGCTATTTCATCTGTCAAGAAACTCTCATTGTGATAACCAGTAAGGTGATTTATAGGTTGACTAAATACTGACAGGAGTTCCGGAACAGGTCTATCCAGGATCCCCCTTTGTCCTCGCTGGGCACGATGGCCCAGCGAACTTCGTCCCTGGAGTGGTAGATCCTCACGGAACAGAACACCAGCAGGCTTGTCAGCACGTTCAGGCTCATGAGGAACATGGGTAGAGCTTGTAGCCTAATAACAACGAACAGAAATAAAGTGTAAAGTAAATAACGAGTAAAAAGCTAAGCTACTTCCCACAGTCTTCCCCCACTTACACCAGCCTAAAATCCTGGCGCTCTATGTGTCCGGTGAGCACGACCAATGCGCCCGGCAGCCGGTACAGCTGCAGGAGCCGGTTCATCATCAGCACCTGCTTCGTCATCGTCACCTGGTAGAATTCACCTGGAATTGGTAGGAAAATGATTCGCATTTGCCTAGCGCCTTATCGGAATCTAAATGGACACATACGAGCAGAAAGCCTTTATGGCATTTGGAGTCGAGCCTGTATTGCATGGTATCGCTGAGAGGAGCCCCATCTTGGAATAGCCAGTAGACGCATCAGGCACCTTTAATTATTTTTGGTACTGACCAAAGTCAAGACCATAGCGCCTATAATGACATAAGGGAACTGTGATTTTTTATGGTTATGCTCACCTTTGTGGTCTTCCATAAGGGTGAGCATAACCTCACAAAAATACGCCTTGTTGCGGATGAACAAACTTCCCTCGGCAATGTTTTAGAATAAATATCTTCGATATAGGAGCCTTCAAGAAAATGGTATATTTTTTATTTCTAAAAAGATGGCCATGCACTAGTAACTCTTACAAAGTTTCAAGTGTCCGTGGGAGAATGCTGCCCATCGTGTTTGACCCACATAAGCTCGTTTCGTCTGCTATGCTATACGAAAAAAGCTTACCATAACGATACCTCCTGTCAGTCTCCAGGGACTCCAGCGGCAGACAGCTGAAGATGTCGACGAGGTAAGCGCCTCGCAAGTAATGCGCAGCCGTGCTGGCCGGGTGGTACACCAGGATGCCGTTCTCATCAAAATAGCCTATCAGCATGCGGAAGAATCTGAGGGAATTAGTCACTAAACTGATACAAGACCAGATGAAAAAATTTGGTATGCCTACTGCCTACGTTACAATGGCGTGCATTGAAGGTAGGCAGTGCTAGTGCTGGTGGCGTGCTGCTGCGATGCACACTACCTACTGCCTACCCTGGAATCGACCCAATGCACTTTAATAAGACTACCCTACGAATAATAGGTACGTAACAAAACCTTGGGATCTAGGGAACAGTTAACTATTATATACATGCATGGTATACTAATATGATTTCGAAATACTTCAGCCAATTTGTTAAGTAACAGAATGCCCCTGCAATCGCATCGGTACTTTTTGTTGAAGATGAAGTAACATCTTTGACATCCTACATTTTGGACATAGATCAATGTATGGAAACATTCATTTCTGAGCCACAATCGAAGAATCTTGAAAAACAGCGCTGTTCAGTCACACTAACCCTAATGTGCTGAAATAAAGTTAATGACTCAGTGCAACTTCACACAACGCGGTAGTACTCTCTTTACTCCATCTTAGGGTCGGCTCTGCTTTCATTGCGTATCATCTTAGTATTCAATATCTCTATCAGTATCCGCTACTCACGTATCCGCTAGGGCGAGCATATCCAGCAGCACCGTGATCCAGCGAAGGCTCGGAAATTGCAGCACCATGTAGGAATAACTCGGGAAGAGCATGGCGGATGCAAAGGCACATAGTGCGCGAAACAGCTCGTAGCGGGTCAGAAACACGCTGTCGGGACGAAAGGTGTAGCGAGGGAAGGTGTACCTGGCAAGAAAATGTTAAATGATAAAGGTCCAATAAAAGTGAGTGCTAGATTTTTTTAAATTCTAGCGATTGTACAACTTAGGGGCTCCAAATGTCGCAGAAGCCTGCGCAATTGCCCACAGAGTCTAGTGAAAAGGAAAATCATGAATGTAGTTATGGTGGTCGTGGTAGGTATGTATTTATAAGATAAATAAGGTCTTTAAGCTGGAGCGTAACTATTGTTGAAACAAATCGAAGAGTGTTTCCTATTTCTAAGTTCTAAATGTAATATTTGCTGTTTTTAAAACAAATGGTCACTATTGACCAAGCTTACGTACCTCAACACTGAAAAGAACCCAAGTTTCTTGAAGGGCTGAAGGAAAGCGAGATCTTTTTCATGTTTCCGTGGCAGTTTAAATGTTTCTTTGGTGGGGACGGGAGGAGGGGGTTGGTAGAACATGAAAGGCTCTCGGCGTGTTAAGAGACGGTGGTACTCCTGTGAATACAATGCTTTGTTGAACTAAGGTGAACTGCTCGTAATTTCAAAAAAGATCCAGCAAAATATACTTAGGAGTGAAAATAAATGGTCACAATGGTCAGCATTCTAACAAAGTGACTGTTTTTACCCGATTGCATGGAGAGGTATACTGGTCAGCACTGATAAGTGTTTGTTTTTCAGTCTACCCATCTTTAAAAAAAACCAGTGGACAAGTTCTTACCTATGCTTTAAAATTTTAAAACTTATAAACTATCATCCATGATTAATGAATGACTAATGTAGAACTTGAAATTAAAACCAAACTATAAAACTCTCAATAACGCTCATCCCAAACCTTTGGATCTACAAAGCAGAAATTTTGTAGAGAGGTTCCCTTCATCATGCTGACAAGGAACAACAACAGATTTCCCGGAATTTCTCCGGACTGTGACAAATCAGTGTTCAGGAACATTCTTCGGATAACGTTAACAATCAAAGACCTTTTTAAGGTTTCACTCCAAGTTTGGAGACTAGGTACCTGTTGCTCCTTCGCAAATTCTATAGCATCCTTAATCTGTGGTATCTCCACGGCATTTACAAGATGTTTCCTTGGTATCGAGAAAACTTGCACGTGAGTGCACGCTCGAACGGTATAAAATGCTGGCAGTCCTAAAAACCAAACAATATCGTTGGTAGAAGGCGCAGTAAAAATCAAAGCCTACCTAAATAAATCTAATTACTTACGCAACAAACATTCGAGAACTCCAAAATGGTTTTTAGCCAACAGGGATCCGACTACTTCTTTAGTATCAGGATTAAGAATCTGCAAAATAAGATTCGAGAGAAAAATACCAGGAGATGCAAAAACCTGATAACGATAACATCGATTCGATCAACTCGATTCCCATCGGGTTACCTTTGTTTTTTTACATGACTTCAGTGATGAGAAGCATGACAAGCTTCACAGACCTGACTCACGTTTCTCTTACTCCCAAAGTTACCTAATGAAAATCTCCACACCACACACACACAATAACATTTCTATAACTCTTATTATTTCTCTGTAGTTTCTCCTCACCTGACACATGCCCTGTTTGATGACATACATCTCTGTGCTGATATCCCCGGTGTTAAGAAGGATCTCATTGGGTGACGTGTAGAACATGCGTGCGTTAGAGGATATGTTTTTAAGGTCCTCTTTACGCAGCAGCTGGGAACAGAACATTATAACATGAACCTCTGCAAGAGAAAAGTGTAAAGTCCAAAACTAAGACGTGACACACCTCATCCTACGCTTGATCTTATCGCTACACTCTTGACAGAGTGATTGTGCTCATTGATTAAGGATCAGTAGTGAACCTTTTTTGACGACTTTCTAGGGAAAAGCGTATAGTGGTTTACCCTTGGTTTCCACACCGCAGTGCCGAATTTCACAGGCATATTGTCAAACAAACTTAAAAATACAATCGTATTCGCCACATTTTTCAGTCACTGTGTAGGATGAGGACAAGGGTAGGAAGAAATGGTAATGCGTACGCGAACGCCAGTTAGACCATACCGCCTCTGGATTAATTCTTAAGAAGTATCTTATCCTGAACAAATGGACTGCTCCCGCGCGCGCGGTATACAAGTTGATAAAGTATCCCGTCAAAATATTTATTTGTTTCGTTAAGAAGACGTACCTTCATAAATGGAATACACAGGATGTATTTGCTGCGCTGTCGGGCCAGTATATCTTGATATACGTGCGGGGGCAGGTCGTAGAATACGGAGCTTTGCTTCACGGTCATCGAGTAGGCCTGTGGAGTAGAGGCGCCGCATCGATATTAACCACCACCACAATCGCACTAGAGATGTGCGCGGACCAATAGAAACGCTTAATTTACTCTCAGCTGTTTCACTAGATATGCTGTGCGAGGATAGGTAAATGAAGGGTTTCTATTGATTTATGAAAAACACATTCCTCGCATTGTAAACCTTTCTCCGTTTCTATTTATAGATATCGTATACGGTGACCATAAAACAACAAAGACCGAATCATCTTCATCTCTCCTTAGTCACTAGTCACCATCCCCGTCCTACTGCTATCTTTAAATGCCTCGGCTTGACCACCGTATAAAGTTGAGTTAATTCTAATCGTTATCTACGAGAAAATCAGGCACCACTACATCAAAAAAATATTTCATTCCAAAGAGATTATAATTCTTATACAACACCAGTGTGATCATAACCTTGTCAGTGTACCAGCAGAGTTCCAGGTAAGTAATGAACCTCTGCCGCAACTGAGGGTCGACGTTGTTCCTGATGAGGAAGTTACGCACGTTTATAATACATGCACTATAGTCCTCCCTGGAAATAACGGTAAAGTTAAGAAACTGATGATTGGTTATTTTTGAACGCATTCCAGTAATTTTGTAGAAATACCTATTCTGTTCTGTATCTGTAACAATTTGTCCTTGCTCTGTTGTTGTAACTTAATTCAAATGTTTTTAATCTATATTCAGTCAGCCAGGTGCAAGCATAGTTCTATTTATACCTATATATAATGACCCTAGTAGATCAAGTCGATATTGGCCGCGATTGGGCGGACGGAAGCACTGGTGTAATAGTCAAAAATCTCAGCAAGCGCTGCATTTCATAAAAATGTGCGTGAACTAACCTGAAAGCGGTGGTGACCATTATGGTGGCAGAGTAGACGGCTTCGATAAAAATGTGTAGGATGATGGAAACTTCCAGCACCAGCATCGTGTAGAACGCGTTGGTCAACTTCTCAACGCCCCACGTCTCCATATGCGCTAGAAAAGAAACGGAGAATGTGAAGAAGGTATTAACAATTCGCTACTTTATCTCTAGCAGTGTGCAGTATTAATGGTTTTTCAACAATGTTATACAATACAATACTTACACGTAAACGTAATCATGGATGTGGCCCAGTACAGACCAAATGTCAACCGATTGCTGACTGACTCATCATCCAGAGGCAGCTTGGCCCAGTAAGGCGGCTGCGTGAAATTGGTCACCAAGCAATGGCCAAATCTAAAAATGAAGTAAGTTCATGAAAAGAAAAACAATTTTAATGCAAGTTTTTTGCCGACTGTACACTTTAATTGTCATCCAAGTATCCGGAAACCAAATTTCAAGTCAATCCGGCCACAGGAATTCCTTTGTGTGTGTGTGAAAATTCCTGTGGCCGGATTGACTTGAAATTACGACTAAGAGGCATGATGAGAAAGTGGGCAGCAGCGTTCTCTGCTGCCAACCACAAATTCTGGAGTCCAGCTCTGCGGTGTGAAATACACAGGGAAACCATCACACTATTTAGCCAAGAATGTTGCCATGAAGGTTCCTTATCCCACGCCCACGACCACTGTGTCAAGACTGTACCATCTTAGAAGAAAACGGCAAGTTAAAAGCATTGTAATAATGTAGTTGGAACTTTCATTGAAATACGGCTATCAAGAAATATCAGGTAAAAAAACAGCCAGAGAATTTGGCGAAAATGGAGTAACTACGACGCCACGCCACTGTAGAGCAGCAAGCCGAGACGTAGACTACACTTGCTTAAGATTATTCATATTCTACATGCCACTTCGCTTCATTAGAAAGCTCTCCACAAAATAAAACTTAAAGGTAACTAACTGGTAGCACATGAACCACTGCTGCACCGCGGCGACCAGGTAGCACGCGATTACCAGAAGCAGCAGGTACGAGAAGAAGCGGATGATGTTGCTGTGGTACACGCACTTCGCCTCCAGGCTCTTCATCATTTGGAAGAACTGATGGACGAAATAAGTAAAAATATGACATTGGGGCTTTCTCTTGAAAGGCCTTGACTCTCCTTGAGCAGTTGGTACTCATGGCGGGTGGTGGTGGTGACTGTGAAGACGAAAAACCTGGAGTGGCTGGAGTGTTGTGATGCATAGTGATCGTCGAATCGCGGCAGTTGCTAACGCTTACGACTAACAAGGATTAAGGATCCAGATAGAACTAGACTGAAACAATCATCTGAATGTATTTAATCGAATGTTTCTATGTGTTAAAATCTATCTAGTAGTTTTTGCGAGAAAGAGTCAACACGCAAACTCCATCCTCCTTTTACTCCTTACCCAAGAAGTAAAAACTGTTATAGGTGGTTTAATTATTTACAAGTGTGCAGTTGGTTTTATACTTGTTTAAACACAGTTTACTCTATATCAGGTCGATTTGAGTATGGCTCTATTCTATACTCCTGTTGAGTTAAATCTAATCTTAATACTACAGGGTCTATAATCTTCGATACGATCTTTGCAACTTATAGATAGCTTACCTTGGGTAACCTAAGAATCTTGTTGATCCCCACGAATTTACCCTCCGCGATTATCCCAAAGATGGGCACAGTGGCCAGCACGTCCAGAGCGAACCAGTAGTTCCGAATCTGCTGCGACGACGTCTGCACGAACGTGATCGGGACCCCTGACAATATAATTATCCTCATCAGTGATGCCTTTCATGCTTATTGCTTGGCTTATACAAGTCTCACTGCTGAGCGCAGACCGTTTGGGCTTGAGCAGAAATTGATCAGCAATTCCCACGTGTTGAGTCTCGCGTTGTTCTTCTTCAGCCAAAAGGTAATTTTCTAGAATTTTCATTTGCCATAAAGTAATTTATTCAGAGTTGATATTAAACTAACCTTACCTAACCTACTGCATTCTATATGATGACATTTAAAAAAATCCTGATAACAGTACTGTTCTATATATTTTATGGCAAACGTTGGTATGGCAAGTGAAATTCGGGCAAATGAAATTCGGGCAAGTGAAGGTCACAGATCAATTCCGATAATCTCGCGGGGGCGAGTCCGGTATCCATCAAACGACACCCTGTTTGACAGGTCATAAGCATAGGTCAAACCATTCGGCTACCATAGCTTTTTAGCGATGGTTAACTTATCTTATCATCATACGAATACCAAAGCATGTTAAGTTCATCGTTTTGCAAGTCATCACTGATACTTTAGAAAATGCAAGTAGACAAAGTGAATCTTAAATGTATACTAAACCAGTGAGAAGGAATAAATAGGTAAGTACTGAAATTTTCGATACCAGGTGACTTTTAGAGGATTCATCAACGAATGCTCATTTTACTCCTTGCATCTTGATGTGTACTCTTAATATCTGAAGCAGAATATTATACAAAATGATATCAGAAACGTCCAAACCTTCTTCGACGTTAGCCCCAGTAGAGAGATAGGCGATGACGTCGAGGACGTAGACGACAGTCATCATCCCGTCGAAGAAACGGAACTCCAGCGGAAGAGTCTTCTTGAAGACCAGATAGTACGGGTAAATCTGGTAGACAAACGTGTAGTAAAGAAAAAAATGAGAAGTGTTACCTTCATGCTATCACGTTATGATTGTTCTTATTTCGCCTTTCCAACTATAAGAACCATTTTTGAATATTGTATATACCATCTTTGAAACCAATACCTACGGAAAAAAATCACAAAAGGTGAAAATCTGGCAAGAGACGAATATTACTCGAGCTTTAGAGACAGTTTACCCTCGAATATTAACTACTCAGACCTCTTAACTGATACTACAGATCAAATATTTTATTTTGCACTTCTTCAAATATAACGAAAAAGCTCTCTTGTAAACTTTTGGCACATTGAGATAGAAGTCTTGGTGGTTAATCGTCGTTATTTGTGTTGAACCATCCTCTTAAATATGACGTCCACTGTTGGACATAGGGACATGGGCCTTCCCTATAAACCTCCGGTTGCTCCGGTTGGAAACGGCCTGAGTCGATCTACCATGAGCCTGCGGCTTTAACCAAGTCAATATTTCTATAGCGTGTATATCATCGATCTAGTTCAATGTGACACTTACGAAGCAAATGATGACAATGAGGCAAGCTACCAGCCAGTTCCAAGCAGTCAGCAGGGAAGATGATGGCTGCAGGATACAAGGGAACGTCTGTCGGAGACAGATGGGGTCAGCGTCATCTGCCAATGACGCGTCAGCACGCTAGAACAAACGGCGACAGCAGCCGGTAAATAGTCAGCAATAAGGACAGTAACAGACTTAGTTAGTATTTTATGCCCCGGGCCGTTAGTATTTTTTATTAAACTAGCTTTTGCCTTCGACTTCGTTTGCACAGAATTAAAATCTGTGGTAAAAGCTACCCTTTAAATACATTTGCTTAAATTAATGATTTTAGTGTTACTACAGCATCCTATATACTAATTTTCAGTCCTGTAACTATAAAACTTACGACATCAGTGTTCATATTTCAGTCACCTATTTTGGGGCTTATTTTAATTTTTAAGCTGTTATCAAAATTCTACACTTCTGATTTCTAAAATGACAGAGTTCCCATTTCATGCAAACTTCCACCCCCCTTTCACTCCTTAAGGGATGATTTCCAAAATCTATCTCCATACCAAATTTCTCAGTGTATTAGCAGGAAAAAGAAAGTATGAAAGTTAGGGTAGGATGGATAGCAGCTGCTACACCTACATTCCTCATATTGTAACACCCAGCGACCTCCAAGAGGTAGTCAGTGCGAGCGAGTAGCAGCTCCCCGTTTTCATCTGTCGTCTCTTTCAGCGCCATCAGGCTTCTCTTGAAATGTAATATGCTGCTTTTGAATCTGTGAAAAAAATACGTTACACTGTACTTATTATATTGATTCAAAAACAATTCAAAAAGCTCATTATTTGTCTAGCCTAGGCTGTTGATTGTTGTTAACAAGTTCAATCTATCGATCAAATTAAATCACAACCACAGGCTGAGCGAGGATTACGTAGTCAATCCAATAAACCGAGCAAATATTTTGCAGTGCATTTAAAGTTAGAAAGACGTTTTCCATATCATAGCGTCCTTTTCAGCCAATCAATTATTCACACTTATATTTGACGAGGCAACCCTCCTCATTATTGCCCGATCATGTCTCATGTGCCGGACTCGCAATTTTTACTCTACCACTTGCTAACAAGCATTACACATCTGCAAGTTTTCATTTATATTCACACGGCTTGGTTTTCACTACTTATCAGTGGCGTAGCGTCAGATATTTCCGTGGCAAAGCCGAAGTAAACCGCCCACATCCTTCGTAAATAATTTGCTTCCTGTTGTCGTATTTTGTCAATATTGGGCAAGCCGGTGGGAATGGGGTTTTATGGACATTTCGCCACTGCTATTTATTAGGTATCCCCCAAAAGTACGAACTAAACTGAAATTAAACTAAAAGAGAAGATTTACATCGTGGGCTCATGTTTCCTTTCCAGAGCATAATGCCTTTTCACTCTGTTCATGTGGTGCTGGAAAAAAGAAACATCAGATTTCATTTTAGAATGTCTACCATAATCAGTAATTGGTCCCCATTTCAGAAGTGGTAGTTCATAGGATTGCAGGAGCATTAAGTACTTATACTAGCACAAATGAACAATGTTGATCTAAGTAGGTAAGTGCATAACAACAAGTACGGTCTGCTTCAGCTTATTATCCAGGGGAAGATACAAGGCCGCAGACCACCTGGCCGTAGACGTACCTCCTGGTTAAGAAACCTTAGAGACTGGTTCGGAATGAGTACCAGATCCCTCTTTCGAGCGGCAGTCTCTAAGGTTAGGATAGCCCTAATGATCGCCGACCTCCGATAGGAGAAGGCACCGGAAGAAGAAGAAGATCTAAGTAGGTACAGTACTTGTTTATTATTTCTTAATTTTCCTACTTAAAAAGTTACAAACCTGTCTAAAGCTTAGCCAAATGTCTAGATGTCGAGCAAACGCACTGGTGAACGCATGTACACGTATGAAAGAGTGATGGACGAATGTTAAGTTTACATAAGCTAAAAAAGGCCGTGGTGGCCGAGTGTTTTGACCTATGGCCTCTCAAGCAGAGGATCGTGGGTTCAAACCCCGGCTCGCACCTGTGACTTTTTCGGAGTTCATGACCGAAATTACATTTGAAATTTACCACGAGCTTTACGGTGAAGGAAAACATCGTGAGGAAACCTGCACAAACCTGCGAAGCAATTCAATGGTGGGAACCCGCGTGGGAACTACGGCCCAAGCCCTCTCATTCTGAGAGGAGGCCTGTGCCCAGCAGTGGGACGTATATAGGTTGGGATGAAGCTAAACAAGAGTTTGTGAATGAGATTTTAAGTCTATCACTGGTGAAATTATGACAAGTATTGAAAATCTCAGTCAAACAAGTGAAAATGAAGTATTCGAAAACTAAAAAATAATTGAAAGCCCGTTTTAAACGTCACATTGAAGAAAAATGAACTCTGACTTGTAACTCAGACAGCAACATGTAATTCTGTCCGGTGTCCCGGCCATGTTTCAGGGCTATGCGCCACATGTCCTCCGCTCGTAGCACGTGCGCCGTGCAAAAGGTGGCAGCCCTGATCTCGACGTGCGCCCTGCCTCCCCCCGCGGTGCAGACGCCGTAGGGGGTGAGGATCGTGCCGCGGGTGAAACGCAGCATCGGGGAGATGTCGTCTTCTGCTGTTAGCATCTGAAAAGGCAAATTAAGCTTAGGATGAATACCAAGTTACCTAGTGCTCATAGCGACGGTGAAGTAATAATACCTCCTATAAATAGATCTCGAGCATGCAACTTAGTAGGTTTAGCTAGGTGATGCCAATGCCAGGTCATCCAGTGGGTCGATTTGTCTAAATTGTACCATAATATTTATTTATTTGCAATAGCGATAGCAGCCCAAGAACATACAACAATAAGAAGTTTTTAAAATTCAGTTTAGACAAAGCCTTGGTATGATTTCCGGTGGGAGGTGTCACAATCTAAGTATTCCCTAACACTATGCTTTTCTGACCTCTATGTCTCCATAAGCGATGTATATAATGGAATCCTTGGTAGAATTCCGCTTGATAATAGAATCGCCTGGGATATAATGAATAGTCTCCATCTTCTGCGCCAGCTCTGACAGGTACTCGTAGGACAAGTCACGGAGGATGCGGCTCTGTAACGTAAAGCAACGATAGTTATGAACTGAGTATCTTACTTCAATTATGTTAGGCATTAAAGAGAAGAAGCAGAAGGAACGATTTTTGCGACTACCGAGCAAGAACCATACCCATAGGGACTGCCAGTTTTGAGTCATGATGTCTTATCCAGATTACTTCTGTATTCGTCCGGGGGAAAAGTAGTGATTCAGCCTTTGCTTGCACCCTGGACATCATTTAGTGATTCAAAGGCCAAATCACGAGAGGGAGTTTTTATACGCTTTGAAAAACGCGTAAAGGCCGCCATTGATGAAGAATAATCGTAGCTTATATGCCTTGGCTTATCTGCAATCTGCAATACATACCCTCTGCGTAGCTTCAAAGTATATGTCAATGTGTACGCTTTTCGGCAGCACGGGCGGGAAGCTCGGTAGCAGCTTAGTTTCAGACACAGCTCGCTGCTTGTGCCAGTACATCTTGTAGAATGTCTCAACTTTATCGCGAAGACTTGGCGGTATCCGGGAGTTGGTCTGAGGAGATATAGCTGTTAGTCGGTGTTAAAGGGGTCTGCGCCCTAAACCTTAATTCCTCAAATGCAACACATCAATTAAATTGTCTTGACTACACATCTGGAAAATGGCTTGTGGATTTCCTGTAGCTTTATAAACTAATTAAATCAGGCGGAATGCACAGCTGGCTTTATAATAAACAACGAAGAAACTGTCTCGGTTATAACAGTAGATGTACCTATGATTAAGGGAATTTGCCAGTCTCGTCGTTTGCCCAACAGCCACAAAGTAATCCATACCATCTCCTGAATGATGAGCCGGTACCGCGTCCTGAAGTTCTCCTCCGGCCGCATGTATATGCTGATGACAGACGAAAGGGAGGCCACGGTCGCCCCTGTGACCACCAGACAGCCAATCATCATCACAAGCAGGAACGACAGACGCTCCAAGTCATTGTCGGGAGTCATCGACGGCCTTGTAAAGAGATAAAGTATCTTTTGGAGTAAGGGAATGTCATCACGGCAGAGTCAGATTGTGATATTGATATATGTATAAGTAGGTGTACCATCAGCCAAATAAGTGGTCTATCAATTTTTAAACAAGTTCATATCAAATGAATATGTCGCTAAAGTGGAACTTTCAAATTGACAGACACGTCTATTGGCATTATTGTTCAATGACATGCAACTTAAGGGTGGTAGACCACATATTTGGCTGATGGTACATTTAACACATGTTACCTAAGAAGCAAGCTCCATTACTGAGACGACCAGATGGCCTAGTGGTTAGAGAACCTGACTACGAAGCTTGAGGTCCCGGGTGCGATTCCCGTGTCGGGGCAGATATTTGTATGAAAAATACGAATGCTTGTTCTCGGGTCTTGGGTGTTTAATATGTATTTTAGTATGTATCTATATCTATATAATTATATTTATCCGTTGCTTAGTACCCATAACACAAGCTTTGCTAAGCTTACTTTGGAACTAGGTCAATTGGTGTGAATTGTCCCGTGATATTTATTTATTTTTTATTACTTTCGCAGGACCTAAAAATGGCTCAAACTAAACCTTCTATACACTAGTACTATTAGTTGTTCTGTAACCCTAGAATTGCCAGAAAAACTGATGACTTGGTGAAGGTCGTATGAAGTTCAATCAGAGTAGCTCAGGATCAGTCTTTAGGAGAAGCTTTATATCCGGCAGTGATGGTCTTTCTGCTGATGATGACGCTGTAACCCTTACCCAATAGGGATAAACATCTTGTTGATGACGTAGAGCGCCACGAAGAACCGCTTGCCTGCCTCGCTGAAGAATAGGTCCGACTTGTTGGACTGCTGCAGCGCCGTCAGCAGTAGACGTTGTCCGGGAGAAGCGATGAAGTCAGACTCGAACTTCTCCGCGAGCTATTTTGACAGAAAATCGGACAGTTTGATTGATGGAAATAGTAAGAAACCCTAAGGCTTTTCCTTACAATTGTAAGCAGGTACAGCGTTCAGAAAGCACACTGTTTTATAGTTTACCGCAGTCTTAAAAGTGGTGGTAGCCTAGTGGTTTGGCCTATGGCCTCTCAAGCAGAGGATCGTGGGTTCAAATCCCGGCCCACATCTTTCTGAAATTCAAGTGCGAAATTACACTTAATAATTTACCTACCACGAGCTTTACGACGAAGGAAAACATCTTGACGAAACCTGCACCTACCTGCGTAGCAATTCAGTGTGTATCAAGTCCAAGCCGCACAGGGCCCGCGTGAGAACTACTACCCAGAAGTGGGACTTATTATTACGAGTATATAGGCTCGGATGTTGGTGATACGCATTTGCGGCCCGCTAAGCATCCGTGGCCCAGCTAACCAGCGCCAGCTCTAGCCCTTGATCAAGGTAGAGCGAGATTGTCAGAACCGCTTCTGTGCCTCTCAACTGGAACTGAAACTGAAAAATGGCGTCCCTTGCTATGACAACTAGAGCGACCGCTCCTATTGCTCTTGCTTGCTTGTAGAGTTTTATGAAAGACACATTGTAGCATAAATAAATAAATAAATAATAAATAAATAAATATCATGGGACACTTGACACCAATTGACCTAGTCCCAAACTAAGCAAAGCTTGTACTATGGATACTAGGCAACGGATAAACATACTTATATAGATAAATACATACTTAAATACATATTAAACATCCAAGACCCGAGAACAAACATTCGTGTTATTCACACAAATATCTGCCCCGGCCGGGATTCGAACCCAGGACCTCAAGCTTCATAGTCAGGTTCTCTAACCACTTAGCCATCCGGTCGTCCAATAAAATAAATAAATAAGTATATCATTCATCTGTGTATTGTCATGTAATGTCTTTATTTGTCCTATGTTTGTTTTATGGCGTTAAATAAATGTTTTTTCTTGCTTTCTTTATTAAACCGTCGGGTGACTAGCAAAACTCACTAATTATCACCTAAAGTCGAGAGGGATAATCAAACTTATGCAGAGCATCGTAAGGTTTATATTTCACTATAATATTTTTTTGCAGTTAGTGACTTTTGCTTGTCACCCGGCGATATTTATGTCACAGAATATATAAGCGCAGATGGCAGGAAAACCGCAGGAAAGCAGTCGGGTGCGCAACGCGATGTAATGTCGGCCGCACGGCACTAAGTTCGGGAGCAATAATTTTGCGAAATGGTAACGGTACCCTCCCTACTTCCTTTTGTAAATAAATAATGATATCTGAAATTATCGCGATTATACATGAAATAACTACCTACCGAATAATTCGTTTAAGTTTGTAGTCGTATATATCTATTGTAATTGAAAATAATAATGCTTAATACACAGACAGACACACATTGTACGTAGGTTTAAATAAATAGGTAAGATTAACGATTACATTTTATTTGCACATATCTAAGCCATACCTACATATGAGTACCTCTAAATGTCATTGGTAGTAGGTACTTATAGTAGGTACTAGGGTTTTGCGATAGTCAGCCCTGTGTATCTTACGCACACATTGACGCGTGTACAGACGTCGTTCGTGCTTATGCAGATTCAAGAACGCGTATTTTGTACGTCGTGGCCGCTACTTAGTGCCATCCACGAAGACGCGTGATTTTGTCAAAATTGCTGGCCATTAATGACATTGTAATAAGAACCACGGCACGCGTCATCGTGAATGACTCTACCTATATTTGGCGTGCATTTAATCAAATTCAAATTCAAATCATTTATTCAGTAAATAGGCCGCAATGGGCACTTTTACACGTCATTTTTTAAACTACCAGCGCTTTCGGAAAGACCGTCATTGCCAAGAAGAATGCGCCGCAAGAAACTTGGCAGAAAGTCATTTTTTCAACATAAAATAATAACAAATAAAATACTTAAAAACTACAGTATACAATTAAATATTTTTTTTTACAAAAAATAATAATAATACAGGGATGTATGGGGTCCCTTAGTTACAAAACTAAACACTAACTATTATCTACGTTCAGTGGAAGTGTACCTAGACTGCTTCCACCGTCATAAATTTAAATAATAATAATAATTTAATTCTGAAATTTACATTTCAGGTCAAGTAACCATTAAGCTTTTGGATTCCGAAGGCAAGCTCACGTCTGCCGCCCCCAAAGTTAGCTCACATGCACTCATGTCATGCTCTGAAAGCAGAGCGGGTATTGCTTCCGTTCCCATAAGCTCTATGGGATCGTCTTGGGAACTTCGATTTGGGTCGATGCCGCAGAGTAGGCAGTTGGTAGTTTGCTGCAGCAGCGCGCCACCGCACTAGCGTAACCCTACTGCCTAATAAATGCACTCCATAGAGTATAGAAGAGGAGACTAACAGAATCAACGTGGAGCCACATGTAGGCGCAAGAAGCTCGCAGCACGAGGCAGACGTAGATGAACTTGAGCGTGGTGACGATCAGGCTGCCCTGCATGTTATTGTTCTCAACCGTCCCTGGAAGCAGAACCTAAAACTCAGAACTTTCTAGGTATCGGAATCAACGGCTTTCTGTCGAATGTCTTGTCGTTGCCAAGAATCTTACGTTAGTTATGTGGACGGTCGGTGTAAATACAGAACTAAGTTATAAGTAGTATAGGTACCTATAGGTGATTCGGGAGATCTTGCTCGCTAATCCTGCCGTGAAGCAGCAGTGCTTGCACTGTTGTGTATCGGCGTGGAGAGTAAGACAGCCGGTAAAATTACTGGCACTTGCGGTATCCCATCTTAGGCCTCTAGATTGCCAACGCATCTGCAATACCCCAGGGGTATTGCAGATGTTTATGGGCGGTGGTGATCTCTTACCATCAGGAGACCCAGTTGCTCGTTTGCCATCCAGTCGAATATAAAAAAAAGACGTGAGCATTATTTTACAAATCTACAACCTCATAAAACTGCGTTGGTAAATCAACACTTACAAATGTATCGGAAAGGGCGGTGCAGGCGCATGTAGTAGCAGACAAGCTTCAGAATAGCCTGCTGGTTCACATTCAGTGCATAGTGGAGATACGACACCAAATCCATCAGGAAACCCACTGAGGAACGATAAAGTCGAGGATTATTTTAACAGTAGCATTCAAGCTCTAGGGCAGGGCTTCCCAAACTTATTTTGACTTTTTTTCTTGGGACGTTGCCATTTTTTTACGACGCCCCTCAATCCAACCCCCAAAAAGCACTTACCAATTTTAATTAGAAAATAATAATAATAATAATAATAATAATAAATAATAATAATAATTTATTCAAAAAAACTCATGTTACATCATATTTAACTTAAGAACTAAAACATACTGTAAAAGAAATATTTACAACAAATGCCTGAACTAGGATTCCCTGTGTTTCAGGCAAAATAATTCTAATATATTTAGATATAATTTAATCAACTTCAAAATCAAATCCAAATTAAACAATGATAATATTGACAGTTTTCTTAATACTAACCTAATTTGAAAGTATAAGCGACATTATAATTAAATTCTTATTCCTTATGCATAAATATAATAAAATTACCTATAATAATGCGACATTTTAGTGATATAAATCAGAAATTATTTCACTATACATAGTAACTTTTCTGTGTCATCGTACGACATGTTCAGTAGGGCAGCTTGGAGTTTTGTCTTACACTTAACATAACTCAACGAATATAAGTCTAGCCTCGCATTCAACCTATTATAAAGAAGTGGACCTAAAAAAACGAAAAATTTTGAAGAAAATACGCGTTTTGGTGTTCTGTTATTAGGGCAGACAAGATCTTTGCGTCTTTTAGCAGTAGATTCAGTGCTGTAAGGGATTGTGGCGTGCTGTTTTAAGACAATGCTCAAAATAAATAGCTGTCTGACTGTTAGAACTTCACATGATTTATATAGGAGGTTAGTGGGATATCGATAGGGACGGAACGTAGAAACTTTGAGAATCGCTCTCTGGCTCTTTCTAGGCTTAGTAGCGACGTTTTAGCCAGCCCCCCCATGAAGAAATGCAGTACGTTAATACATTTTGACACAACGCAAAGTAGACTAGCTTGATTGTCTGAGTATTCGCAATTGAGCGTAATTTTTGAAAATAAATATCAACTTTCGAACTCTACTGCATAGAGCTTCGACATGGTATTTAAAAGAGAGCGATTCGTCAATTATAATTCCTAAGTATTTTATTTGTTAGTAATAGCTATGTCCGGACATGTACAACTTTTACGTGCAGGATCTTTACATTCGTGAGCATAGAGCTTAAAGTTTGTGCTGGGGTTAAATGTAGCCTGATATGATTTCCGAATTGCAAACTGTACATACTTAGTTTTATCAGTGTTTAATGTTAGTAAGTGTTGCTGGAGCCATTATTAACAACATTGAAGCCCATTTGCGCTTTTTCATAGACTTCTTGATCTGACTCTACAGAAAATAACAAGACAGTGTCATCAGCATAGGATATAAGTTTGCCACAATCTAAATCTAGTTTACAAAGCTCGTTGATGTAAATTAAAAACAAGTAGGGCCCAATATGCTTCCTGGGGAACTCCAAAGATGAGTTTTTGAGATCAGAGCTGACGGCACTGCCTATTCTCACACACTGAGAGCGTTCGTCAAGATAGTCTGCGATTAATTTTAGTTGGGTGCCCCTTATTCCTAAGAATTCAAGTTTTTGCAATAATATAGGTATAGAAACCGTGTCAAAAGCTTTCGCAAGATCCAAGAATATTCCCACTGTCCGATTTCCCTGTCGAGCTCCTTCACTACATAATGAACGAAATCAAAACATAAGCATAAAAATAAAAAATAAATTGTGTAACTGGCTGGCTAAAGTAAAAGGATGTGCTTGCTTATCTGAGTATAGCTTCTGACTCGACTCGGTCGCATCGACAATGTCGCGAGGACGTCGCGACGCACAGTTTGGAAAGCCCTGCTCTATGTGATAGTCACTAAAACCTGCCAGTATAGGTTCATAGAACAACAAGGAGAACTGTCAATCCTGAATATCCTCAAGAATGGAATTCCGTAAGAAGTCCGTTAGAAACAATGACCATTTGCACGTACCATCAGCCAAATAAGCGGTCTATCAATTTTTAAACAAATCCAAATTAAACAATGATAATATTGACAGTTTTCTTAATACTAACCTAATTTGAAAGTATAAGCGACATTATAATTAAATTCTTATTCCTTATGCATAAATATAATAAATACCTATAATAATGCGACATTTTGTGATATAAATCAGAAATTATTTCACTATACATAGTAACTTTTCTGTGTCATCGTACGACATGTTCAGTAGGGCAGCTTGGAGTTTTGTCTACACTTAACATAACTCAACGAATATAAGTCTAGCCTCGCATTCAACCTATTATAAAGAAGTGGACCTAAAAAAACGAAAAAATTTTGAAGAAAATACGCGTTTTGGTGTTCTGTTATTAGGGCAGACAAGATCTTTGCGTCTTTTAGCAGTAGATTCAGTGCTGTAAGGGATTGTGGCGTGCTGTTTTAAGACAATGCTCAAAATAAATAGCTGTCTGACTGTTAGAACTTCACATGATTTATATAGGAGTTAGTGGGATATCGATAGGGACGGAACGTAGAAACTTTGAGAATCGCTCTCTGGCTCTTTCTAGCTTAGTAGCGACGTTTTAGCCAGCCCCCCCATGAAGAAATGCAGTACGTTAATACATTTTGACACAACGCAAAGTAGACTAGCTTGATTGTCTGAGTATTCGCAATTGAGCGTAATTTTTGAAAATAAATATCAACTTTCGAACTCTACTGCATAGAGCTTCGACATGGTATTTAAAAGAGAGCGATTCGTCAATTATAATTCCTAAGTATTTTATTTTGTTAGTAATAGCTATGTCCGGACATGTACAACTTTTACGTGCAGGATCTTTACATTCGTGAGCATAGAGCTTAAAGTTTGTGCTGGGGTAAATGTAGCCTGATATGATTTCCGAATTGCAAACTGTACATACTTAGTTTTATCAGTGTTTAATGTTAGTAAGTGTTGCTGGAGCCATTTATTAACAACATTGAAGCCCATTTGCGCTTTTTCATAGACTTCTTGATCTGACTCTACAGAAAATAACAAGACAGTGTCATCAGCATAGGATATAAGTTTGCCACAATCTAAATCTAGTTTACAAAGCTCGTTGATGTAAATTAAAAACAAAGTAGGGCCCAATATGCTTCCTTGGGGAACTCCAAAAGATGAGTTTTTGAGATCAGAGCTGACGGCACTGCCTATTCTCACACACTGAGAGCGTTCGTCAAGATAGTCTGCGATTAATTTTAGTTGGGTGCCCCTTATTCCTAAGAATTCAAGTTTTTGCAATAATATAGGTATAGAAACCGTGTCAAAAGCTTTCGCAAGATCCAAGAATATTCCCACTGTCCGATTTCCCCTGTCGAGCTCCTTCACTACATAATGAACGAAATCAAAACATAAGCATAAAAATAAAAAATAAATTGTGTAACTGGCTGGCTAAAGTAAAAGGATGTGCTTGCTTATCTGAGTATAGCTTCTGACTCGACTCGGTCGCATCGACAATGTCGCGAGGACGTCGCGACGCACAGTTTGGAAAGCCCTGCTCTATGTGATAGTCACTAAAACCTGCCAGTATAGGTTCATAGAACAACAAGGAGAACTGTCAATCCTGAATATCCTCAAGAATGGAATTCCGTAAGAAGTCCGTTAGAAACAATGACCATTTGCACGTACCATCAGCCAAATAAGCGGTCTATCAATTTTTAAACAAGTTCCTATCAAATTAATATGTCGCTAAAGTCGAACTTTCAAGTTGACCGACACGTCTATTGGCATTATTGTTTTATGACATGCAAACGATTATCAACTTTAGGGTGGTAGACCACATATTTGACTGATGGTACCTACTTACACAGATAGGCTCGGAAAATTTACCATTTGTTCCACCTGAACTAGGAATTCGTATTGAGGCTACATATCGTCGATGATCGCTAATACAATGGCTAATACCGGGTGTCTGACACTGAGAATAATATTACAGGAGAGTGTTAAAATTAAATATGTATACTCAGCGGCACAAAATTTGGCCCACTCTTCGTACAAAATTACTACCTATTACTGCATACATTTGAGGGTCAGATTTTTTGCTAAGTGTCTTTGTGGTTTTATATACCAGCCGCGAAATCACGAATTTGCTACTTTCATTTTCATAGGTTACACGGCATTGCCGTATCATCGAGGATATTACATTTTGGGCTTAATTTCAGGCTGAATTCACTCTTTCAATTGAATTGACTGTGTGTAATTTTGCTTTTAATTTATAACAGGCAAAATTCAATTCAGAATGCTTAATTTATTAATAATAAATAAACAAAACAAACTTGTTTCTAGATGTATTTCATTTGGCCGTATTCATTTTGGTCCGAATTCAAAATAGTCATTTTATTAAATAATAAATAAATATCACGGGACAATTCACACCAATTGACCTAGTGCCAAAGTAAGCTTAGCAAAGCTTGTGTTATGGGTACTAAGCAACGGATAAATATAATTATATAGATAGGATACATACTTAAATACATATTAAACACCCAAAACCCGAGAACAAACATTCGTATTTTTCATACAAATATCTGCCCCGACACGGGAATCGCACCCGGGACCTCAAGCTTCGTAGTCATGTTCTCTAACCACTAGGCCATCTGGTCGTCCAAAGTCGTTCATGTGAATGATTTTCCATTTGTACTGAATGACAGTAAATCAAGTAAAGTGAACCTTTCATAGAGAGAGTGATGTCTTCGCTATGCGACCGGCGAATGGTGACAGCCACGATGCTGGAAACGTGCACGAGGTACACGACGTTATAGATTATATCCAGCGGCGACGTTCCCGGGACGTCAGTCTCCATGAAAGCTTCGATGACCATCACAAGCACCATGATGCAAATCATCACGTTCCAGGTAAACTCCTCGGGCATAGAGCAGAAGAAGTTGACGAAGAACTCCTTCGTGTACCAGTGAGGGTATTCCGGCTTGAAGGAAAAGGGTGTTGATAAGTATATTTTTAGATTTACGGAACCAAAATGGCAAAACCGGAACCCTTGTAGTTTCGCCATGTCTGTCTGTCAGTCCGTCCGTCCGCGGCTTTGCTCAGGGACTATTTTGCACGGATATATATGTTAACTATGCCAACAAAATGGTACAATTAAGTAAGAAAAAAAAATTTTTAGGGTAGGTACCTCCCATAGACGTAAAGTGGGGTTAATTTTTTTTTCTCATTCAATCCTGTAGTGTGTGGTATCGTAGGATAGGTCTTTTAAAACCATTAGGGGTTTGCTAAGACGTTTTTTCGATTCATTGTTTTTTTTGCAAATTATTCAACTTTAAAGAGCAAATTAATAAATCATTCATTTTAATTTTTTTCAAATTTTCATTAAAATCGAGCGTCACTCCTAAAGTCTAAACCCTTTCCCTAAGACTAAGGGGCTATTTCACCATCCATTGATTAGCGTTAACCGACGGTTAAATGTGATGCCGTCTCCGTCTATTCGAACTAAACAAATAGAGACGGCATCACATTTAACCGTCAGTTAACACTAATCAATGGATGGTGAAACAGCCCCTAAGCCTACAAATTATGCTTCTAACGAGAATTATGATTAAGATTAGAGTATCGATCTATTTACCTCTTCGATATCCGATGCCGTGGTTTTATCAAGCGATGGGTTCTCGGTGAACTTTTCTTCTTTTTCAGCAAACATAATTAGAGCTGATTCCGCTACGTTATAAAACAAATTATATTAGGTGTATTATTAACTAAAATCTACTACTAATATTTTTTTAATAACACATTACTGGAAAGTAATTATTCCGTACGAAGATTAAAGTTTTGGAACCTGGCGAGCCTAACTGGCAAGCTCATGTCGAACTTCTGACTTTGACAGCTTTAAGTATTCTGTCTCCTTTCTGTTTCTAATCTCCATAGAGGTTTTAGTTTCCTAAGATAATCTTTTTGGTAAGGAAACATTCCTAAGAAACCTTCAGAGAGTTTCATCCGACCTTCTTTATTTACATCTCATCATATATTTTTATGTTGTAAATTACTAGTTTTTTGTATTGTAAAAAAAGTGTTTTAGTTGTCGAGTTCACTGCTGTTGTGTTCTTTTAACGCTTAAATGGTTCCAACGGAAGACCAGCGTCGGCCGCAAGGTTGACATCATGCTGAGTTGGGACCATTTCGTGACAAAATTTATTTCCTTTTTTCTTTTTCTTTTATTTTTAAAAATGTCACGAATAAATGTTTTTCTTTTTTTCTTTCTTTCTTTCTTTCATAATAAGGCACTTGTATCATCGCCGTCGAGAAAGCGATTTAGATGAAGTTCAGAATACAGATAGTTTGAGTCCAGAGAAAGGGCATAGGAGGGCATATAGGTAACTATTTAGGATAGATTTTATAGGTTAGCATAAACGAATTATACGCGGACGCAGTCGCGGGCAATAGCTAGTAATTTTCTAAAACAATTTATTTCCTTTAAGATATGCTCCCTTATAATCCCTTGAACTTCCCTTCTTAGTGTGTTTTTTAGCGAACAAATATTCTATTATATTACGATTCCACGATTAGATTAGGTGAGTACCTAACCTAACTACTTTATTTTCTTTCTGATTATGACTGCTCTACTTTGTTTTAGGGCATGAGACCATCGTGTCGTGATCGACCAAGATATCAGTTCTGACCAGGAATACTACATCCATAGGTGAAGGAAATAACAACCCATACTTCATATTTAAAAATTTAATTATAATTACAATCACATGGCCCAGTATACAGTAAATTTGTACTAATGGCTTGTTCACACCAATGAGCATTGACTTCCTGGCACATCAGTGTTGATTTGGTTTTTGTTGCTTCACTCGTTCTTCTAGGACCAGTAAAGGGGTATTTGGTAATTGGTAACCATCGTAAGGTATATTATTCTTCTTCATCAATCATCATCATCATCCGTGACCACGCATCATACGGTCTTTCAGTCAGTTAATCATTGATCATTATGAATCATTTTCAGATAATCGCACCAACAGATAGTTTCCATAAGGCCCAAGTTTAATTTCCACAGCCCTTTTTGCACCAGCACTGGATATCAGCCATTTTGTGTAAGTAGGTACTTAAATTTCACCATGATCGCTTTGTTTATCTCTTTTTAAGCAAATGAAAAGAAAAGAGATGTACTGATCTACAAACTAAATCTAACCATGCAGCTGCTTAATTATCACCATCATCATACTCGTATCGGTCGTAGGACGTCCACTATTGCTTCGGTTGGCACCGGCATGCATCCACCGTCAACCCGCGGCTCTAACCAGGTCATCCATCCATCTCATTGGTGGTCGTCCTACTTTGCTTTTCGGCCCCAACGGCCATCTGTTCTCCGTGCTATATGGCTTGCCCATTGCTACTTTAACAAGCTAATTCGCTTGGCTATGTCAGTGACCCTCGCTCTCGCTCAGAAATGAGAAAAATAATGTAAACATAATATCTTCTCACTTCTGAGCTCCTTAATACGTCTGGCGTATTACCATTTTTCTTTTCGCTCAGTGCACCTTAATGTATTGGCCTAATGGAAAGGATGTACGAAACATTAAAGCTGAAGTTAGCACTGGTGTGAACAGAAGATAAGTTGTCTATTTCGCTTTATTGAGGTTCCGTAGGTATTCATCTCGTAGATTTTGGTTCAGCCAATGGCCGATCTTGGTGCGGAGCCATACGGGTGCCAGATTCGTGAAGAAGGCCTGGAACATAAGTTTTTTTATATTATGATATTTTCTCCGTATTTGAGCAACCCAATTGACACTCACTACGTTACATACATACATATATTAAATATTCAGCAAAGCTGAAGACAAGGTCAGCCTTCCTGAACCAGATAGTTTTTTAGCTCTTAGGACTAAACCACCGATACACAGAATACGTACCTGAATCCCATGAACCCAATAGCCATTAGTGTCATGCACCCTACCGATCATGGCCACGGCATACTTGGCGTAGGACTCCGCCGTCGCAATCAACGGCCCTCCGGCCATGACCCTCTCTGAGAAGGAGTTCATGTTGGTGGCCACGAAGAAGGGAGCCACGTGCTGAACAAAGATGCCCTTCGGGGCGTACTCTTCGCGGATTGCGTGGGTGAAGCTTCTGACGTAGGCCTGTGGGAAAGAGACAAAAAATAAGATGGCATTCAATATACAGTAGATAAGTTACATGGATAATGGAACCGGTCTATTTCGAATAACTTATTGGAGCAGGCGTTACTTTGCGGAGGTCCATTTCAACTAACTAAAACAATTACTACTTTGCTCACCCGCGGCCTTATGATAGCTACCTACGTTTATGCAAGAAATGTGTGTTCATGCAGGTCCTCCACCTCCACACTATAACACACACAAATTACACAAACCCATCTATCACCACCACCACACTACACTGACGCGTTTCGAACTCAACCAGAGCTCATCTTCAGATGAACAACGGTGAACGGTGTGATCCCGTTGGGTATGGAGTTACGAAATTGGGCACTGTTGTTTATAATGCAATTAACGTCAATAAAGACCGCGATGTAGTCAGCCAAATATGTGGTCTTCCACCTGGTGGTACCTATGGGTCTACCCTAAAGTTGATAATCGTTTGTATGTCATAAAACAACAATGCCAATAGACGCGTCTGTCAACTTGAAAGTTCGACTTTAGCGACATATTTGATTTGATATTTGATAGGAACTTGTTTAAAAATTGATAGACCACTTATTTGGCTGATTATCATCATCGTCATCATCATCTCAGCCGTAGGACGTCCACTGTTGGACATGGCCTCCCCCATAGACCTCCAGTCGCTTCGGTTGGCAGCGGCCTGCATCCACCGTCCCGCGGGTTTAACCAGGTCATCCGTCCATCTCGTTGTTGGACGGCCTACGCTGCGCTTGCCGATCCGCGCTCTCCACTCGCAAACTTTTCGGCCCTAACGGCCATCTGTTTTCAGTGCTATATGGCCTGCCCATTGCCACTTCATCGAGTCGATCCCACAGAGAAGCCTCAAGCATAGCTCTCTCCATAGCTCGCTGAGCAACTCTTTTAATATTTTTCATGTAAAATCCCGGAATTTCAATTTTTCGAAGTAAAAACAAAATGTTTGCTATCTTACAATCAACAATAGCTGGACATTTTAAATGTTAAATGTAGACGTACGTTTACCACAGGACATTCCGTTCAGAATATACCATGACAACTTCATTAGAAATTGGACGCCCACGCGTCATTATATTAGGGGCCACCAAGACGTCCATGCGTCCATGACACTGATTAGGGGCCACCAAGACGTCAATGCGTCAATGACACTGAATTGATGAAATTACTAAGAGTTTTTGAGCTTCACGATTTAAATGGGTCCCGACTGTTGAACTTTAAATTAGCTACTTAACAGAGTTCTAGACCACTAGACTTATTTTCTTCCTTTTGTTTTGGCAGTCGGGTTTTTTGATTTTTTTTAATTTAATGTTTTATTTTACACTTTTTTTATATTTATGTGAAAACGGTAGATTAAAAGTATTATAACCCATATATATTTAAAATGGGCTAATTATTAGCTTTCATTTGATACCCATATTGTTACAATACAACTTTTTTTTTCAGTCCTCCGCCATTTTTTTTTTCGCAGACGCCATATTGAAATAGTATATAGCCTATGTCACTCCGACGTTATGACGAATCCAATGATACCTCAAATGTTAAAATCTTTCTAGCCGTTTAGGCTGCAGCGAGGACCTAAGAAATGGACATACATACCCACATACATACATACGCTCGAAAAACCTAACCCTCCTTCGGGCAGTCGGGTAATAATTCTTTCTTTCACCTTGGTTGCCGCATAGACGGACATGAGCGGGAACGGCTGCAGCTCGCTGCCCGAGGACACGTTGACGAGGGCGCCGCGGCCGCGCGCCACCATGCCCGGCAGCAGCAGCCGGCTGAGCGCCGTCACGGCGCCTGCGTTCACCAGGATTATGTCCAAGGAGCGGGAGAGCGGCGCGTCGCAGAGCTCCACGGGAGCGTCGTAGTTCAGACCCACGTTGTTCACTAGAAGAGATGTGTTAACGCCGTTTAAACTGCAAGCAAAGCGCTCGGGCATGCGACAAACACCTAGCGCCTCACTCGGCTTTACGACACCGACACCTATCACACATATCAAAGGCGTATTATAAAGTTAATGATTATATCATGGACAGGGATATTTGGAAATAATTCCGATCCGCATTAGCGATCCCTTTAAATAGCGAACCTACTGTGTTAAAAATAAAGTTGTGTTAAATACTTCTGATGTATACATATCATTTAATAATATTGTAAATCTGTTTTAAAAAAAAATATATATATATACCTCGTTGAGTTTCTTGCCGGATTCTTCTCGGCAGGGGTTTTTTCGAACCGTCGGTAGATTTTTTTTGACATTCATAAGTGCTTGTTATAGCCTAAATTGAATAAAGATATTTTGACTTTGACTTTGATATCTACTTTTTTATGTAGTTTTTTTTATTATATACTGTAAAGTTTGAGTCAAGTTTTAATCATCTCCTGATCTTCAACACGCACCCTTGCATCGAGATTGACGCCTTAACAAGATGTACTCGTACATGTACAAGGTGTTTTTAATCAGGTGTGAACAGATTGTTGGGTTAGCTTGACTAATCCAGGCGAGGGTCGAAGGGGTGCAATGTTAGAGAGAGAGATAGAGAAATATTTCATAGCATATATTCGATATAAAATAGTACATTGTGCATTAAGGGGCGTAAGAAAGGGATTACTAACGAGAGTCCCAACCATCTGGAACTGCTTGAAGCTTTGTAAACCAAATTACATCTACGTCGTTGGCAGACGGGCGCGTGTTTCGCTACTGATTCGCTAGGTAGCGTGCGCGAGGTTGTAAACCAAGTTCCAACCAAGGTCACCTCAAGGTCAAGGTGCAGGTGGTAGGACCTTGTGCAAGGTCCGCCCGGATTGCTACCACCATCTTGCTCGCTAATCCTGCCGTTAAGCAGCAGTGCTTGCATTGTTGTGTTTCGGCGTGAAGAGTAAGACAGCCGGTGAAATTACTGGCACGTGTTGGCAACGCGTTTGCAATACCCCTGGTGTTGCAGATGTTTATGGGCGGTGGTGACCTCTTACCATCAGGAGATCCACTTGCTCGTTTGCCTTCCAGTCGTATAATAAAAAAAACCTCTGTGTTGTGTGTTTACTACCGCCTGGAACTGCTTAAAGCTTCCATACCTAAGATTCCAATGTCCAAGTCTTTGAGCTCCTTTTCAATGTTCTGGTATATCTCAGCTCCGTTTGAGAAGTCTGCTACTATAATCTTCGTCTTCACGCGATGAGTTTGTTCTGAAATGTGTATTAAACTGGTTAATGAAAAATGACAATTAGAAAATGCGTTGTTCGTTAGTATCTTGATTACCGAGCTTCGCTCGAGCTACTCGATGTTAAAAAAAAAAGGCCAAGAGCGTGTCGGGCACGCCCAAAATAGGGTTCCGTAGCCATGCGAAAAAGTTAAGTAAGTAATATTTTTATAAGGATTTCGTTTTTTGTACGGAATATTCCAAGTTTAGGTATATTTTATCCTATCCACACTATCCACACTATTAGACGAGAAAAAAAAATCACCCACACTGCGTCTACGGGAGGTATCCTAAAAAATTTTCTTTGACTGATGTATATTCATATGCCAAATTACAGATTTCTAGTACTCTAGTACGCGGACAGACAGACAGACGGACAGATATGGCGAAACTATAATGGTTCCTAGTTGACTACGGAACCCTAAAAAGGGGTGCAGTTCAATCGGTATACAAACATTTTGTATAATTTCAATCTGTACACAAACGTTTTGCGTAATAAACTTTTAGCATATGAGTAACGAACATAATTTTGTTTTAAGTACCTAACGTTTAAATAGTTAATTTAATTATAATACTCAATTTTTATAACAACATTTGCTTTTAGGTATATTAACATGACATAGTATCATAATCATACCTATAACATACCGCATACATTAACCTTAATTTAATTTGTACATATGCCACGAATGTAAAAAAAACTGCGTGCTAGCCTCCTTTGTTTCAGTTAACATTAATAACGCTGATAAAGATAAAATTACAAAAACATATATAGCCTTAAATAAAGCCTAATAAAGGTCAGCATATAGCCTTAAATTTTGGATGGATCCGGGACAAAACATACGAAAGGTTAATGATTAGGTACATTGTACAAAAAGTGGCCACCGGAGATCGAATATTATATTATTATATTCAATCTAGGAAGTGTATGAATACTAATTTCATTTTATGTATTACGCAAATCTAATGATAAAAAACCGCTGTAGGTATATGTACAATCAAATAAACGTAAGGTTTTTATGGCCTTACTCAAGTAGGAAGTACCAATCTAGACGATAATCATTATAATGCACTAGCTGGTGCCCGCCGCTTCGCCCCCGATTTAATTTTTTTTTTAATTTTTTTTTAATTTTAGAAATCTCCTTTTATAAGAACTTTCTCCTGACAATAGCAAACACAATCAAAAAAGAATTAGCGAAATCGGTCCAGCCGTTCACGCGTGATGCCGTGACCAAGGGAAATAGGGATTCATTTTTATATATAAAAAATAAGAAGATTATGAATACGTAGAGTTGCCAAAATGTTTACAATACCTAGGCTTTGAGCTTTGATACAATAGTGGAAAATATCAAATATTTCTATGGGCGGTGGTAATCTCTTACCATCAGGAGACCCACTTGCTCGTTTGCCATCCAGTCGAATAAAAAAAAAAATTTTCAAAAATAAGCAATATATTAATGAATGAAGTTTGCATTCCGTCTCCTCTATAAAACAGACTCCAAAAAAATAACAAAAAATGGAACCGACTACAAAACCCTTGAAAATATTTTTCTAGGTAGGTACCTATTAGCTCGAAGTCGGTGCCTCAGCACGAGCCACCCTAGCGTTAACCCACTGCACGCCAATGTAAGGCTGCATTTCCACCAGAGATGTACGAGGATGTGTTACGACTTTGCGAGGAATGTGTTTTTCATGAACCAATAGGAACGCTTCATTTACTTATCCTCGCACAGCACCGCTCTGGTGTAAACAGCTGAGTGGAGCGAGGCGAGGAATAAAGCGTTCCTATTGGTTCATGATTCACATTCCTCGCACATCTCTGGTTGAAACGCAGCCTTAAGAGAAGTCTCTTCGTTCCATTCTCCATACAAACGTAGTCCCGGTCTCATTTGAAAACTAGGCAACAGAAATAGACGAAATTTTGTACGTATGGACTAGACGTAAAATTATCTATGCCTGTGGTTTTTCAGATTTTCATATAAATGTGTAATATCAGAATTACAGGAGCTCAAAAGTCGACAAAAAGATGTCAAATTTGCACGAGAATTACAGACTAATTAAGCATTTTTACAAAAATATAAAAAACCACAGGCATAGAAATAATAATTAATATCTTGATTGTAAAATATCATTGATTTCTGTGCTATACTTTTCGTATAATATGAGGACAACGAAACCCAAAATTCAACCGCCCAAATCTTGAAAAGCCTACGCTATCTCGATATAAATAACGGACGTCGTTGCGGAAGGCATGGGGGGGACGGCTGCGAGCGCTTATGTCACGAGCGATAAAGACAGCAATATCCCAAACGAATAAAAAACGCGGCCGCGCGGCCGGCAGGGAAACATTATTAAACATTACCGGCTTATCGGTAGCTCACCTATGTCAGTGGCGACGTTTCGCAGCTTGTCGGGGTTGCGGCTGATGAGGACGATGTTCAGACCGCGCCGGGCCAGCTCCAGCGCGTAGTGCTTGCCGATGCCGTCGGTGGAGCCAGTCACCACTGGAAGTACAAGCGAAAGGTTAGTAATGTTAGGATTTCTCATAGGTATAGATATATACACCGTGTTTTTTTTGATATCCGTTAACTTCGACAGATGAATCTGTTCATTGATATATTGATATTAACTACCTGATTTTTATTTCCAGAACAATACAGGTCCATCTAAAAAAAAGGTATATTAGGTAAGTACAATAAAATTAAATAAGCTAAAACTATAATAAATCTAAAAATGGACTCTGCGGCATGGTATCAAAGATGCTGGCAGCATTTCCCCGGTGGATCGCAAGACTGATGCGTTGAGCGAGGAAACTGTCAGCTCTTCGGTCTCCTGTGGTCTAAGGATTACTACCTGATTATTAACTTTTTCTCGAAATTGAAAAAAAAAAATATTTTTTGCATAATAGCTTCACTTTATTGTTAATTATTAAATTGTAAAATGAACAAATTAGACAACTGACATTGACTTTCTTTTGCTAAATATGTGTGAATCAAACACGGATTAGTTATGGACTTTGAAAAAAAAACATAAATTAAGGACCTTTACGCTGTTTTAATGCTAATAACTAATTATCTTAACTCTTGATTATCTTATAAACAGTAAGAGTTAGGCCACGTGTCTTACAAGGAAGGGTACGCAACTGTCCGACTCCGATTTGATTTATTTTGATATATGTTATAGAGTAGTCTAAAATAACAGACACGTATTTTTTTTTAGCTGCCCAAACTCAACCTGTTTGGAGAAAATGTCCTTCAAAGTACTGAAAATTGACCAAACCTTCTAATTTCTGTTGAGAGATTTGTTCAAGAAATTGATAATTGATTACTGGTTTCGTTATATGTTGGAGAACATGAAAAAAGAAAGGAGGCGTTTCATTTCACCACAAACTCATATTTTATATAAAAAAAACACGTCAAAGTTTCAAACTTTTCGTCGCTTCACTCACTTCCCTTTAGTTATTTTGGCTTAAAAACTTCTTGATCCATGGTCCCGAAAAAAAAAATATAAATCTCATTCTGAAGCCCAGCCGTGGTATAGAGAAAACGTTGACAATCAATAACGGGACGAATATCGCCTGGTGGGGATAACTAATCAAGTGATTTGATCAGTTATCGCGACCACCAAGGGTTAAAAAATTATTAAAGTACATATTACATATATTCGCTATTAAAAAATGGGGGTTGGTGGTAGAAGGGTGAAAATTTAGGGTTTTATGTATTTTAATGCCGAATCAAAAAAATAGCATTATTATTTTCAAAATGAAAAAAAAATTGGGGTGGACCGCCCTTATCACTAAGGGGTATGAAAAATAGCTTACGTCCTATTCTCACACCTACCAAATATACGCAAAAAAAACATATATTGAAATCGGTAGAGCCGTTTCGGAGGAGTTTTGTTATAAACATTGTGACCCGAGAATGTTATTTATATACTTATTACATATACAAGAATTGCTCGTTTAAGGTATTAGATTAGATAGATAACGGAAAGATAGGTACCTATTGTGTTAAGTTTTCATAAAAATGTAACCCGGAGCCCCGGAGCTTCATCTCTTTTAATAAAATCTGCCAAAACAATAATGACGAAAAAAACGCCGCAAAAAAGCTGCATTTTAATCTACCCTCAGCTTTTTCGCCGGTTCTGAGTCATACTCCGACTAACCAACTCATGATCAAGGTTTGCGAGACTGTTAAGATGGTTTTCCACCGGCGAGGCGAGGCGAGACGAGGCGAGGCGAGAATTGACATTTCTATGGCAGCGCCCGCGGCGGCCCCCGGCGGGCGCGCGAGAATGCATACAAATTTCAATTCTCGTCTCGCCTCGGCGGTGGAAAACCACCTTTAGTTAGAAGAAGCCGGTTATGTCATAAAGTTATATGTTTTCGTACGTACGTACCACTTGACCTTGTAGTCGACTCACAGTAATTGTGTTAATTCATATACCATTAATTGTGTTTGTATTAATGTTATGTTATGGGTCAACCACAATTTTTTACAGGTTCAGATAGAACTGACGGTTGTGCCAATTACAAAGTGAGGAAACGGGGTAGAATTCAATTAAAAAATGACACGGCATTTTGGATTTAGATAGATGATGATATGGTCAGGATAATTTTATAAGTACGTGACGAGTACAAATAACGATAGGCGTAGCATAATTAGTAAACTTTTTAGAAAATTAAAAGATTTAGAAAATTTTAAAAAAAAGTTACACCGGCACGAAGCCGCGGGCACCAGCTAGTTACTAATAGTAGATTGGTAAACGAGGGTTGTAAGTGATCAATTACACCCAAGATATTTAGGCGTACAAGCGTGCAAAGCGAGCAAGGGTGCTTATAGTTCGCGGGTGTAATTGATCATTTACAGTAGAGTTGAACACTACTTTGCGCACAAATGTGAGGAAATAAAGAAAAACCGTTATAAATGTATATGCAATTTGTAACATAGCGGAAAAAAAATTATCGCGCCAAACCGTCTTTTTTTTCTAATGGCATCGCGCTCTTTGGCTTTGGCACATTCAGCCAGCACTGGCCAGGAGCATTATGACAGCATGGAGGTTTGGAGGTATGTATTACGCATTACAATCTCCTTGTTTACCAGTTCGTGAATACAAAGGAGCACCATTCGATTTTTTAATTTACTTACATCCCTAAAGATGTAAATCGAATTTACAACACGGATTCACAAGTTAAATGCAACCTACTTTCGGAGAGCTTAAGTGATGAAAAATATAATAAACTACACTCAAGTCTAAACCTCTCTCAAGTGCCTATTTTTGTCCATGACATTTTAATAATGTTGCCACTCAAATAAAAGCCGGGTTCAGCTTTCATTAGACAGACTCTAGCGTAGGCCCTATCTAAGAGGAACGTGAACTCTCATCTCAACATGCAGACTTTCGCAAGCCGGCGCGGTCTCGGTAACAATCTTCTGTCATTATGTCGCTCAGACAACGATGTGGTTTTGTGGCCTTTGGAGGCAAAGTTGCAGTTTACAGTCTGATGACTGATTTAATAGCTTGATGTAACAGACGCCAACTGCCCCCGAGCAGGGTTACTAGATGAAGAATTCAAAAATCCGAAAAATCCTGACAAATTCATGTCCTTTAATTATTATTATTTAATCGTATGGCATTAGAAATATGTGGGCAATCAGAGAACAGCTTTGAGCTTACTAAGCCAGGCAGCCATTTATTTATTTATTTTATTATTCATGTCCTTTAATGATGGCTACAGATAGGTTTTGTATACTACACACAATTTGTTTTCTACGATACTGGTAACTGGGTAATAGGAACTAGAAATGATGTAACAAAGAAGTAGAATTTTCTATTAACGTGTAAAAAAGTATAGTTGTCACAATATACTACAATTAAATCAAGTCAAATTCACAATATTTATAGGAAACTAGATTTTTTTCTCCGTGCAGTTATCTCAGACTACAATTAAAATTGCTTTAAACTTTCGTGATTCTCACTCACTATTTTCACAACCGCGATTTATCATGCTAACAACTACTCGTTTGTCACTTGTATGTTACTCGTTTGTTGCTAGTATGTTACTCGTTTGTTAGCGTGGTATATAAGTGCCGGTTGTAGTAGGTAAATAAAAAAAGTCATCAGTATTCTACAATAATATATATATAAAACAAAGTCGTGTTAGTTACACCATTTACAACTCAAGAACGGCTGGAACATTTTTATGATTTTTGTGTTTTTAGATTTGTCTTCGTCAGGAATAGAATAATAAGTATTAAAAACATTGGAAAATTGTCGAAAAAATAAAATGAAGGAAAAAAAAATTTCCCTTACAAAATGTTACATCCCATCGATACGGTAAATTCCCTTCAAATTAAAGAAGGTATTTAAGTTACATAGGTTTCGAATCGACAATATAATAGATGATCAAACGAACTTAACAAGTGAAGTTCGATCGATATTATATGAGTACGCTTCATTCGAAGATATAAAGACAACATGTAGTACTTTTAATGTACTGGCAACTTCGCACTTGTAAAATAATAAAAAGTATGAATTTCCGTTTCCTGTGGGTATCTACCTATGCGCTGCTTGTGGCGGCGTGCCCTCATTAGTTTAGAGAGTAGGTGGATACCTACAGCACAAAATTTTTGTTTGGGTAATGGGATGGGTTGGGACCTTATATCTTCGAATGAAGCGTACTCATATAATATCGATCGAACTTCACTTGTTAAGTTCGTTTGATCATCTATTATATTTCGTCGCTTCATTCTTCAGATATAAAGACAACATGTAGATGTTTAGAGAAAAAAATTTTGTCAGATAAGAAATGCATAACAGAACATAACCTTTATTTTCATATTTATCAAAGATAATGTTTATCAATCAAAGTCAGTTTAAATCTTAACAACTGTAAAATCACTTTTTAATCTAACATAAATCACCATAAGAATCTAAGATGTATTACGTCTCAGTACGCATTTTGCAAAGCAAGCCTCGTCTTGTTTTATTGGTCGATGATAGAACTTTGCGAATGTTTGAGAAGAGATAGACCAGCCGGCGGCCTTCCTGATGGTGTCTAGGGAGATACCAGAAGCATGTGCCGTGGATGTGGCAGCATGCCTCGTGCTGTGCGCGCTGAATGTCGCCACATCCACGCCGCTCTCACCTAGTACCTGCTTAATCCATCTGCTAATAGATTGAGCAGAGGCTGGCTTGTGTGGTTTCCGGTATGTCAATATGAGTTTATTATCTGTTAGCTCAGATCTTAATTTACTTGTAACGAATATATAGTCTTCTAAGGCGGTGGCCGGACATATAGCGCGATTTTCCTTAAAATAGGGTAAGTAAAGCACTGGTTGCTCACGTCCATGTGCAGATGTTTTAATAACATCCGTAATACCAACTTCGATACCATTTGAGCCCACGACGATATTTTGCAGCTTAATAAGCGAAAGGGTCTGCACTCGATGTGCAGTACACAGTGCTAGGAGAACGACCAATTTTTTGGTAATTTTTTCAATTGGTAGTTCTCGATTAGGGACCCAATTTTCAATATAATTGAAAACTAACTGTGGGTCCCATGTACTGGAATATTTTGGCAACGCTGGTCTCGACTTATAAACACCCTTAAGTAGCCGCTTGATTAGAAGATCGGAACTTAGGTCACTACTTAATAATAGGGACAACGCTGAGCGGTGATTGTTTATAGAACCGTAAGCATCCCCGTTATTGTATCGTTCTGTTAGGAAAAGCATTACATTTGGAGATGTCGCTGTATAAGGGTTCAATTTATGAGCCTGACAGAACTGCCACCACGATTTATACGTTACGCCATACTGCAGTAGAGTATTTTTAGAAAGTGATCCGATCATTAACTCTAGGGCTACGTCTGGTGTTCCTCTGGATGAAAACGCTTTCCTGAGAGCATCGCGGCACCCAGGATAAGCTGTGTCCTCGAGTGATGTGGAGTCCTGAAAGAGTACGAATGAAAGTTGGGTGTAAAATGTATAATACTCGACCGCAGCATGCTTATCAGCAGTGGAAACCATGGCTGAGATCGCCATATTGGGAATACTAAGATACCCTCAGCCTCGTCATTTATAATTTTTTGAACACATTTCAAAATTAGTGAACATGGCGGAAAGGCGTAAAAATCTAAGTCTTTCCAGTTCAACGTGAATGCGTCTACAGTGAAGGCGTCTGGGTCTGGTTTCCAAGCGACATACGTTTTACATTTGGCATTGGTGCGAGAAGCGAAAAGATCTATTTTTGGCTCACCGAAGGCTATCACTAGTTTTTGAAATTCCGAGTTTGTTAACTGCCATTCTATATCAGGATTCAATCTTCGCGACTCTTGGTCGGCTTCTACGTTATCCTTTGTATTAATATATGATGCAAACAGCCATATTCTTCGCTCTTCGCACCATTGCCAAATAGTCCTTGTTAAGTCAGTCAAATGAGGGAAACGTATCCCACCCATTCGATTGACATAACTAATTGCTGTCGTATTATCGACTCGTAACAATATATTGCAATTTTGTTTGTCACGAGCGAAACACTTAAGTCCGAGAAAGACAGCGAGTAGTTCGAGATAATTTATGTGAGAATTACGTTCGCTATCTTTCCAACCCCCACCGACACGAGTGCCGTTGCTAAAGGCACCCCAGCCGGTTTTGGAGGCGTCTGTGAAAATTTCGAGGTGGAAATTAGGTATTGTAAGCGGGTTAAATGTAGACAATATATTATTGGTCCACCATTGTAAGTCTGGTAGAATAACTTCGGGCAGCTTTATTTTTGTATCGTAACTTTGATATTTCGTAAGGGCGAGAAATTTCTGCCGCTCCAAGATCTTGGTGTATAGCCAGCCGTATCTTACAGCTGGGCAAGCAGATGTGAGAACGCCTATTAAGTGGGCAAGGTCTTTTATCGTACACAGCGGCCTATGAGAAAACTTTTGTATCAATTGCAATATATTGTTTCGTTTGTCTAACGGAAGCGATAACGACATGTCGATTGAGTTAAACCTGAATCCTAAGAATTTGCAATCCTGCATTGGTAGTAAACAGCTTTTATCGTAGTTAACAACGAAACCAAGGCAGTTCAGTAATCTAAGTGTTTCATTAACATTACGTGAACACTCCTCAAAGGTATTACCGATACACAATAGATCATCGAGGTATATGACAGATTTATGGCCACGGCTCCTTAAATTTGTTACAACCTCTTTCATGATTTTGGTGAAGGTTCGTGGGGCTGAGGACAAACCATATGGCATGGCCGTAAACTCGTATGACAAATTTTCAAAATGAAATCTAAGATACTTTCGATGGGATCTAGCTATAGGCACAAGAAGGTATGATTCTTTTAAATCTAAAGTGGCCATAAACCCATTAGAAGGTATCATTTTTGACGCGGTTCTATAATCTTCCATTTTAAAATGGTCTTTAACAACATATTTGTTTAGACGTTTAAGATTAAGTATAAATCTATGGCCACCACTAGATTTCGGTGCCAAAAATACACTGGATACAAATTCATCAGGTCGGGGCTCACATTCTGAAATCGCGCCAAGTTCCAATAAGTTTTTGATAGCTATTTCCATATCCTGTTTTTCTTTAGCTGAAAAACAATTACGTGGGGGATTAGCTTGTACCGCTTTCTTGACAAAAGGTATGCGATAACCGTCACGAATCCAATTTAGGATAACAGGGTTTTTAGTAACACCTAACCAGCATTTGTAGAAATGTTGCAATCTGCCGGCATGTACCTGGGTTACTGTCGTATTTTTGCACGTTTGCTGGTGGTAGTCGCACTCGTTGAGCGCGTTGTCGTCGTTGGCTGCGCTGCGAGGGGCTGGCGGCGATACGGGTACGGGTATGGCGTCATTGTCCGGTAGGTCGAGGTGTGCCCCCCCCTGCTCGACGATGGGAAGCGAGGAGGGCCCGACCAGTTTCCCTGTTGACGAGGTCGAAGTCCTGAAGACGATGAGTTTGACGTGGCCGGCTTTTGAACGGAACTCTTTTTAATTTGTAGGCCTTGCTTCTCAATTACTTTCGAAGCTTTAATTTTTTCCGATAGTTTTTCTCCGAAGAGGGTTTCGTCTCTATCTTGATCCTGTATAACAGACAGGAACGCCTTATCAAGGCCCGGAGTTATAAGCTTAGTTCTTACTTGTGTCTCGACGAAGTGGAGGTCCGAAAGGATTCGGCAACCATCAGATAGGATCTTAACGGCTTGCACCTTGTCGTCACTGGTCAATAGTGTATTCATGGCTCTATTGATGGCGGAAATGCCTAAGCCGAGTTGTTCCTGCTTGGCCTGTATTTTTTTATCTCGTGACCTCACAGTTTCGGCAACGGCGGCAGATATTTCCGCATTTAAGGTCGGTGCCCTTAATAGTTTACAGTTCCCGGGGATACTGTATTCTTTCAAAAGTTGTTCTTTTGCGTCTTTCGGCATGCCCTTCTTTAGGATAGGGAGCCACCGTTGTGCCAATTTCTCGTGAATATCTGGGCCATAAGCCGGAGTGTCGTCAGATGGGTCACCGAGAGCCTGTAACATCTCAGGAGCGAGTTCGGGCTCGAGTACCGGCGTGGCGGTATTTTGTGTGTCGCCGCCGGACTCGGGCGCCGCGTCCGGGTCCGGCTGTGGGGGTGCCGAAGTCGTGTCATTGTGTTCCTCTGTGTTTTGTGCTCCGTTATCTAAAAAACCGCAAAATGAGGGTAGTTTTATAAAGGAACGAGATCAAGCAAAGCTACGCGTTACGCGTCTAAATTAAAGTTAGATATAATGTTATAATAGTCTCAGCGATCGCTGGAAGACTTAAAACCATCGTGCTGACCCACGGGCAGCCTCCTGGCTATTTTTTACTGCGTCGTGCTTAGCCATCGTGTTAACCCGCAGTTAACCTCCCGGCGAGCTTATAGACGTCTATATGTTCGATAACAATCTAATAACGGAACGGAAAAGGTTTGCACAATGCACGTAGCATTTTTAATTACTTATTAACGATTTTGTGTAGGTAGACTCACCCGAATTTTCCTCGGAGTCCGATGACGAAGAGTACACAATTACACGACGAAATCTTTGCTGTTGTAACTTCTGAATTTTTGCTTTGTATAAATCAATTTTATCTTCTGCACTTCTTTTAGACATCGTGGAAAACGTTAAAGTTTTTTAAGGAAGCGTGCGTTCGTTGCCGCGCACAAAAAAAGAATGAGGGCACGCCGCCACAAGCAGCGCATAGGTAGATACCCACAGGAAACGGAAATTCATACTTTTTATTATTTTACAAGTGCGAAGTTGCCAGTACATTAAAAGTACTACATGTTGTCTTTATATCTGAAGAATGAAGCGACGAAATATAATATCCACAATATTCGGAGTAATGGCGTATTTTAGTTGGTACAGTCGAATTCATAAACTTATGAGCAAATATTTGATCAAAAATATCTGAACACGACTCTATTGCTAACGGCGTAGAGTCGTGTTCAGATATTTTTAATAAAATTTGGCTGTTAAGGCGTGTTTTATTAACTGTTATTGCTGAAATTAGACCCAAGCCGTAAGCTGTAAACCTGTTCATTAATAATAGACTCCATACTGTTTTACCTAATTATCTCCATGCATTCCAGAACATCGACACAAAACCCTTTGCCGCAATAATGTAACACTTCATATGAATCTGAATATTTTGCATAAACTTAGCTATCGTAAGGTCACGGTCAGCAAAGATATTCTTTTAGTTCATTTATTACTAGAGTTACCTCGCATGAACTATTAGATGAAGCAGTTGAATTGAAAGTCCGGGATTTTAACTACACTAGTCAAAACAAAATCTAATTTTCTCAATAGCCCTTAGGTTGCTCATGCTAAGTGTCGCAATATGTGTAGGGTTGACACACCGACTATAATCTTTAGAAGACATTATGATGAAAGTGTTTGGTATAAATTTGAATACAGTCAACATCTCTTTGCAGAGGTGGTTTGCACAGAGGAAGAAGCGCAATTTTTATTTCGGAGTTTCAGAAATTTTAATGTAGTGAAAAACAAAATCATCCTAAGAGCTCTCTACTGCCGGGTGACAACTGAACTGTGAACTTTTCTTATGTTCGTAAAAGTCGTCATTGTCAATTAAACTGTCAACTTTTCATAAATAAAAACAGCAATATAATAAAGGCACAAGACTTTATACAGCAAATTAAAAATAAAACTTAGTGTGACACAGTTTAATTAATTAGAAAGGTTTTAGCTAAAGAAATACCCTTTTTAAAAGACATTGTTAAAAAAATTCAACTTGTTGATTCAGTTTTAGATTTTTGAGAAAAGCAATATATTCGCCTCGCTCTTCCAGGAACTGATCCGTACCAATAATCAGCCAGCAATACCTCCAGGTAAATGTTGTAGTGTACTATTCTTCACTTATTTCACTAACAGATAAACAGATAAAATAAGAATGTCCGCGTTGACAACCCTAGATAAGTGCCATTGACCTGTGTGCGGTAACGCGACTCAAACTGATTTGCCTAGATGCAAAGGTTGTGTTTTCGCGTGCTCTCTGGGTTTCACTGAACGTAGAAAACAGCAGGGCTACTACGAAACTCGAAACTCGAAGTTCGTGTAGTGCGGTCCCTCTGACACTTCTATTATTTAATACGAGAGCGAGAGGGACGGCACGATACGAACTTCGAGTTTCGAGTTTCGTAGTAGCCCAGCGGGGAAGAGGGTCGGTGGATGACCTCTAAAATTCGAAATAGGAACAAAAAATCATTGTATCTTTTTATCTTTATAAATAAAAAATAATCACCGAAATGTATGCGCATAACTTCTGAACGACGGCACCAAATTGGATAATTCTTGTTTTGTGTTTATTATTGTCAGGTCAGGACAAGGCTTGTGTGAAACAAAAAATAATAAAAAAACCGGGGCGGAGCCACAAGCAACAGCTAGTTTAACATAATTATGGTTCCGAAACCAAAGGAAATAATCTTTTCTTAGAGCAGTTAGCTTCATTACAGACAGCGCTGGGAAAATAAATATACGTAATACGTGATGTAACGAATATTCGCATTCGCATTCGCGAATATTCGCATATTTTTGCATTTTCGCATTCGCATTCGTATTCGCAAAATTTCTGCGAATGTTTTGCGAATATGAATATCAGAAAAAAATACAATTATTAAATAATAGATAGGTTAATAAAATCAAAATTCATTCATTTCTTATGTTTTTTATACAAGAAATGGCTTAATCTCGTAATCACATTATCAGTCTTCACTTAATCATTTGGTATTATTTATTTGTTTACTAGGTAATTCTCGGAACTAAATACAAACTGAACGCACTTCGTTCGAACGGGACTGCCATAGGCAATTTGGCGCCAAAACGTAAAACTGAATATTCAAAAAATGACATACGTTACATCACTCGTATGGCTTTTTATTAACCACATGTTTAAGCTCACGTTTCAAGGGCCGGCGTCCATAACTCGCCTTATGTTATGGGCGTCCATGGGCATCGGTGATTGCTTTCCTATAGGCAACCCGCTTGTTCGTTTTCCCATATGTATACAAAACGTGATATTTAATTTTTCTTAACAATCGTCAATAGGTAGCCTAGTATACATAGGTATATAATTTACAAACAACTATGGCATTTAGAAGTGGACAAATACAATAGATTTTCACTTTCTACTAGGTACTTTCACTAAGAAAATTAACATAACACGCATGCATGAGTTAGTTATACCGTAGTACAGTCAAATGCAAATATAGAGTGCAACAAAGAGTTAAAGTTGAAGATGCCACAGTGGTACAAAATACCAATATCTCCTAAGAGCTGGTTTACACTTATCGGATGTCGGGCTCGGATTTTAATCGGATGTTCCCTTCGATCACAGAAAAAGTCCTTTCTGTGATCGAAGGATGTTCCAGTGGCAGAGCATTTTATATGAAGCACTTTCTACAGAAATTACAGGGTTTGCTCACTTTTTTTACCCGACTGCCCGAGGAGGGTTTGTTTTTCGAGCGTATGTATGTATGTATGTAGGTATGTGGGTATGTATGTCCATTTCTTGGATCCTCGCTGCAGCCTAAACGGCTACACGGACTTTAACATATGAGGTATCATTGGATTCGTCATAACTGTCGGAGTGACATAGGCTATATAATATTTCAATATGGCATCTGCAAAAAAAAATATGGCGGAGGAATGAAAAAAAAAATTGTATTGTAACAATATGGGTATCAAATGAAAGCTATAAGTTAGCCCATTCTAAATATATATGGGTTATAATACTTTTAATCTACCGTTTTCACATACATATATCAAAAAAAGTGTAAAATAAAACATTAAATTTAAAAAATCAAAAAACCCGACTGCCAAAACTAAAAGGAAGAAAATAAGTCTAGTGGTCTAGAACTCTGTTAAGTAGCTAATTTAAAAGTCAACAGTCGGGACCCATTTAAATCGTGACGCTCAAAAACTCTTAATAATGGGTCCCGACTGTTGAACTTTAAATTAGCTACTTAACAGAGTTCTAGACCACTAGACTTATTTTCTTCCTTTTAGTTTTGGCAGTCAGGTTTTTTGTTTTTTTTTAATTTAATTAATACTTTGGAGGTCAATTTCACCGAATAAGTAGGTTGAGTTTGGGCAGCTAAAAAAAATACATGTCCGTTATTTTAGAATACTCTCTAACATATATAAAAATAAAATATTTCGGAGCCGGACAGTTGGGTACAACCTTTCCTTGTTACAGTACTTTTTTTTTTTTATTTTTGGCTATACTTTGCGATTGAGCCAGCGTACTTCCATTCTAGCATGGTGTAGGTGACACTTATGCACGTTTCGTTTTACTCAAAAAAAGTTGCTGTGGTCTAAATATATAGAAGTATATTTCATTTGTAGCCTGAATATAACTGGAGAAAAATATTTGAACATAAAAAACTATGTTATACGAAATAAATTTAACCTTTCAGATTTTATAATCAATTAATAAAAATCAAAGCACAATTAAGTGAAGAAACGTAATATGCATGTAACGTAACTCCAGACTCATTTAGTGATGGACCTAATGGATTCTTGTAAACTCCGTTTAGCCTTACTAAAGTGGAAAATAATATTCCAACCTAGAATTTCACTAATATTCTCATCAAAATTAACGTAATAATCTGTTTAATTATGACATTAATTATACTTAATTAAGATATAAATTACTCGTTTTATCGAGCCAAGTTACGACACTATTGACAGCTGTCACCCGCACCATGCTACAGTGAAAGTACTGTAGTTTACGGATGGCCCCTAAGATGCGGTACGGCACGAATTGCAAACTCCTAACCAACAGATTCAATATTCACCGATCGTAGGTTTACCTAAACCGTCTTCCGTGAGTTGATCAGGTTGATCAAACACGCATGCAAAATATTTGCTTCAATAAAACGGACTTGTTTGTCATCCGACTGGCTCTACCTGCGTCTTCAATAACAGGTACTAAGTACATTAGTATCATAACAAATATTAGTGCGACATCATTGTTGTTTTTTACAAGATCGTATTCGTATACGACAAATAAACCGAATTATTACGTTTTACATCATAGCGACTGACTTTGAGACGCACAGTGCTGAATTCTAGAATTTGGTAGACGTAGAATTAGGTATATACCTACTTACGAGTTAAACCGACAACGAATTATTACAATTAAAAAAATGTATGACCTAGAGCCCACTGCACTTAAATAATAGGTATAGGTAGGTAGGCACTTTAATAAGTTAGTAAAAGTAAACAACCTTCAAGTTCTGCATATGATCTAGCTAGCTTCACATCATCTGGATTGGCCCAAGATACAAATCATACAGGAACTGTTAGTTATTAAGAGCTGTCACCTATTGTTATTTTTAAGGGAACATACAACATAATGGCCAAGATCAAGTGAATTATGTTTTTTTTTTAATATTTAAAGAATCGACTTAAATATTTATTTACTCAAATAAAAAAACAAAAGAAGTACAGATTAAATTAAATAAAATAATACTAATAAGAAGAAGACAAAGAAAACTTACCTAAGAAATCTTAACTACATATATCTAAGATGTTACTATAAAAATAAAAATTATAAAAAGAAAACCCCGTCCAAAAGATCTGCCTGTGGCAGAGTTCCCATGATGCTGGCCCCTATGTTTTATTGTCTTACCCTTCGATCATCAAAAGGTTTTACCATCGTATTAAGTAATTCGTATTTTGTCATCTGTTCAGTACCTACAGTAGATAATTTCTAATTTAATAATTTCAGTTCAGTGTCTTTAGTAGATTCATTATGGCCATGGCCACAGAATGAATTTTCGTACAGTAAGCGCTACTGTAATTTCACGAAGTAAAATTTAATTGAGACGATATTGCATATTATGTAAATGAGTAAAAAAAAAACAACAAGTAGTAAGTACCTATATGATGTTTTAAACTGTCGTAAGTATATACACATACAACTATCCTAACCTTGAAATACATAAATAAAAAATAAAAATAAAACAATTATTTAGAGCAGTCCCCTTAGGCAAGGTAACAATGATGCTGACAGCGTTAAAAGAAAATGACTTTGCCAATTGACTTTGACATTTTTTTTTTTTAAGTTTCCTGCATAAATATATTCGTTGACCTGTACCTAGTTATCAGTAATCAGAAATTTATCTGGACCTTGAACATTGAACAAACATTGGATATCGTTATCACATTTACCCAATAAACCATTCTTATTCTTACATTTTCTTATCCAAAATTACCAAAGGTTGACTAAACCAAGCAAGCAAATCAAAATATTTTGCATCTACGAGTAGAATTGAACTTTGTTTTTTTTCAGTCATGATAGGTAAATATGCTAATTCAAGTCCAAGGTTCACGATCATTGATTAAAATGACGAAGCAAATGAATGAAATTAATCTATATGAAGGACATGGCGTCGGTGTCTCATATCCATATTGGTTTTTATTTGGGACAATACATTGACATGATCAATCCTGTCTCAGATTTAAGGGTCACCGTGTGTATGTGTCGTGACATACTGCAATAAGGCGTTAAGTAAACAACTGAAAACCTGAAAGTATTTGGTCAAATCCAGTCTAAAAATTTAGAAATGCAACATAGTTTTTCTCCGAAAAACGGCAAGCTAAACTACAAATAAAATTACTAGTGTAGAATTAGGAATAAAATAGGTAGAATTATGGACTTATTTTACTTGCTTCGAATTTTGAGTTGAACTCTATTTATAATATAATGTTTTCACCACACTTGCTCGTCAATGACGTTATTTCATGCCTGTATCTACTAAAAGACAATGGCCTCAATTGTTCCCGCGCGGTCGCAGGAATTATGGATTTACGCAGTGTGGATTTACGTATAGTTTTCCTCCCCAAGGAAGTTATGACTTTATAGTTTTTAAAAGTTAGTAGGTAGGTACGTCATTTCAGACTAAAGAGGTTTCAAGTCAGCCAACGTTTTATTTAGGTACATCTTTAAAACTTAGATACCACGCTTCATGAAACTTCGTTATTTTTATATTTTAAATTTATATCAAATTGTATTGCAATAATGTTAGTAAATATTTTTTTAGCGTGTTGGAATAATCTGGCCGTAAGACAGACTGTCTGTTGCGATTGGACGACTTTATACTTACATAGCTTTTATTTAGTTTCACCTGTCCCGTTGTCTGTCTGCAAGTTAAATTTGACCAACTTCCAGTAGTCATGATTGACTTGAAATTTGGAATACTTATGTAAATCACCTGACAATACATTAATAGATTATTAGTGATAGTGACATCCTGGTAGTTCAGCCAGGATCGTCTCCGCAGGACGGAATTCTTCAACGGTTAATAGCATCGACTTGATATTTGGTATGCAAATGTAGTTTGGGTGACAATGCAAGTACAGTCAACAAAAGTACAGTCAGCAAAAAAATTTTGTATTAAAAATGAAATTTTTATGGTTACTTTATTTTAGCATTAGAAAGAAGGTAAGTAAGCGATCTTGACGTGACTTTTTATTAAAAAACACTTGAAAAATAAGTCACAGCAAATATTTAACAATTAGCAAGGACATACCCCATTTTTCTAATGATAAAAAAAACGAAGTATAGGTCGAGTAGGTAAATGTAGTTATTTAAAAAAAAAAACTAAGTAAGTACAAGAATAAACTGATGTTTATGTCTTCGTTGATATCTTTTTCTTATTTATTTCTTGTTTTGAACAAGAAAATAATTTGAGACTCACTCATATTCATTCATATTGCAGAGCGGTGGCGCGCAGTGTGCGTTTTGCAGCAGCCGCCGTGTCGCGTTGCTCCTAGAGGAAGAGCTACGAATTAGCCCGAAACATGTCGAGCTGAACTCGATTTAAGACGTGAGCTATCCGGCTTAATTCATTAAATATTTCTTGTTAATGCTTGTAAGTAGGTAGAATACTTACTTCTGTATTTCCTGGTTTTGGATGCAAAGACAATTTGAACCCTGTTGTACTTAAGTTCGTGGAACTGGCATTATACCTAACATTAACAGATCCCTTTTATGACTCGTGTTGAAACCTCGGAGACAGCTAAAGAATTGCTTAACACAAAGAACGTGCGACGACACGAAGAGCATACGAAGCACCTACCGAACGTTACGTAACTTAGAAGCATCCATCTCAATAGCAGTGCCCTTAGTGTAAGTTTTCGGTTACAAAATACGTCTCGATCGCGTTCCTACAAATTGAGATTTTAACGCGAACGCGATCGAGACGTATTTTGTAACCGATAACTTACACTAAGGGCACTGTTACAAAATACGTCTCGATCGCGTTCGCGTTAACATCTCAATTTGTATGGAAACACGAACATCGCAAACGTTCCGATAGAGGCGCTGTTCGTGTTTCCATATAAATTGAGATTTTAACGCGAACGCGATCGAGACGTATTTTGTAACCGAAAACTTACACTAAGGGTACAGTACCACTGCCATGAGTTTACAGTGACGTACTCGATAGCACGGCGTAAATTATTTGTATGGAGAATTATAGAGCGCCTCTACAAATAATTTACGCCGTCGCTATCGAGTACGGTCACTGTAAACTCATTCAAAATTCAAATTCAAAATTCAAATCATTTATTCAGTAAATAGGCCGCAATGGGCACTTTTACACGTCATTTTTTAAACTACCAGCGCTTTCGGAAAGACCATCATTGCCAAGAAGAATGCTAAAACTTGGTAGTGGTACGGAGATTGTTAAGATACAACGTCGAACGTCGTCGATTCCTTATGCCCTTCCTATCCATCATTATTATCATCATCAATGGCTGCGGCTTTAACCAGGTCATCCGTCCATCTCCCTGGTCAGTTGGTTGGTCGTTCCTATCCATTATATACTATTCTATATACTATATAATATTATAAATGCGAAAGTGTGTTTGTATGTTTGTCCGTCTTTCACGCCGTAACGGAGCGACGGATCGACGTGATTTTTGGCATAGAGATAGTTTATGGGCCGAGAGTGACATAGGCTACTTTTTATCCCGGAAAAATGCACAGTTCCCGAGGGAACAGCGCGCGATAACCGTATACCACGCGGGCGGAGCCGCGGGCAAAAGCTAGTAATATTATAAATGCGAAAGTGTGTTTGTATGTTTGTGTGTTAGTCCGTCTTTCACGCCGTAACGGAGCGACGGATCGACGTGATTTTTGGCATAGAGATAGTTTATGGGCCCGAGAGTGACATAGGCTACTTTTTATCCCGGAAAAATGCACAGTTTCCGAGGGAACTTCGCGCGATAACCGAATACCGCGCGGGCGGAGCCGCGGGCAAAAGCTAGTACATATATAAAATCAGTCGTGATACAATACATCGTAAAACTGTAAGACACCTAATGAGGAAGTCTTGAGAATGGTTAACGAACGGAGAACTATAGATGCTGCGGGAAAATGATCGGGCATTTGATAAGATACGACGGCTTCTTCACAACAAGATTGGTTTTTTGGAATCTTTTTGTATTTTTTATTTCAATTCCAAAAATTTTGTTACTTTTACGGTCATCCCGTCGTGTCGTGTTGTGTTCTTCACAACAATTTTGGAAGGAAAGATCGAGAGGAAGAGAGGAAGGTCGACGTCGTGTCGTATCAAGAGGTCAAGAGGATGGCTCAGAGGAGGGATGACTGGAAGATACTCCACCGACAAAAGTACGAGTAGGTATAACTCTTAAGTTAAAGAAGAAGTACCGTTTCAACATTCGAAAACAGTATAGGAATTACAACTACTCTACTCTAGGTAGTCGTGACCACGGCCACTATAATGTGGTCGAAACGTCGAGGTATTACTCGGGTGTTTTAGCGTGATAAGTCCGTTTGTGGTATTTTGACTATGACTGAAAATCATGAAAGTTTAAAACGTTTAGGAATGACCTAACAACTTATTCTATATGAATTATGAGATTAAGTTATGAATAAAAATATGAAATCGTGGATACTCTATGAATGTCTTACTGTCAACCTTATGCGATTCCGTTACTAGTATATCTTTAAAGAAGTTATTGTTGCTGGCAACACAAGATTTTGTTAGCGTTAATGTTGGCAGAATTTTTTTTCTCTTATACATCCGGTCGCCCATCGGCCATAATATTGTTTCTGCGTCTAATAAGACAATTCCGCGTTCTATTTTTTGCTCTTTTCAAACTGTGTAAGTGTTAGTGTTTTTCATAATAAATCTTCATTTCATACAGTGCACAGACTTTTCTTGGGAAGAAACAAAATCACAATTTACAGTCCACTCTCCCAACAGTTAATATTTTCCATAATAAATACTTTAATTATACATATAGGTACAAGTTCTTATCCAAAGTTGTTGCTTTAAAGATAGAAGAGAAGGTCAGGTTTTCAGGATGTCGACGTCCTTGCAATAGAAACGCAATCATTTGACTAAGAAAAATGATAATTAACATAAGTCTTGCTACTTAATTTATCCTCTGGGTCAAATATAAACTAACCCGGTAACTGCGGACAACTTAACAAGTTCCGGAAGCTAAGCTAACCTAGCAAACCTTAACATCATAAATAGAACCTAGAAAGCAGGTAAATATATAACTTGACTCACCCGCCCAAGGTCCAAATCGCTGTGACAGGGGCTTTACTTCCGTAGGAAGGAAGAACGGCATCAAATACGACGATATTAATTCCAAAGGAGTCCATAACATATCAAGTAAAGATAGGAAAAGCACTACAGCTCCAAATATAGCTAATAAAATTATTAATGACATGGCTGACTTCGTAAAAGCAGTTACGCCAAAGAAAAAAAAACTAACATACTTTACCGCACAAGCAGTAAGTAGAAGATTTTCTTTCTAAATTTCGAATAAGGAATGTTCTGTAGTTTGTTTACGAAGAGCGCTAGTGACCGCGTCACTTTAGCATCGCGGATCGATGCGTACTGAGTGAATGAATGGATAGATATTCTCGGTCTTTTAAATATCTACATCTACAAGCGCCTACAGATAAAAAAAGTTCATAATACATATGATTGATTACTTGCTATCTTGATCTCTTGATAGTGTTTTAGAGTTCCGTTTCTTGTTCACTACTTACCTTACCAGTTGTTACTTGAAGTGAAGTATCCAGCCATCCGTAATCCGATGACATACATAGCTTAATAGCAAAAATATTTTCATATAGCGGGCCCATTTGATACGAACATAGTGTTAAAAATATACACAGCTGTCCGTCTAGCATAGCCTGTCCGTCACAACAACAACAAAGGGCCTACTCCGAAGTTCGAAAATCGAAGTCCCTCTCGCTCTCGAATTAGGTAAATAGTATTGTGTCAGAGGGACCGAACGACATGAACTTCGACTTTCGAATTTCGTAGTGGCCCCGCAGGTCACAACTCACAGTGCTGTGTTTCAGAAGCTGTATTTAGATTAGACTGATAATATCAATTAATTTATCATTCTACTTTGTTCGCGATCGCGCGCGACCAAAATATGATCGAGGGTAGGGCTCATTCTACCCGTGGCCGTTTATTTATACGCAATGAGCTACAATTAAGACGGTAAATAACGTTTTCACACCTCTCCTTCAGAAAAGTAACTAAAAGTAAGTAGAGTAAGAAGTAGTAAGTGCAACTTTTCTGTTCAAGGCTTTTCTAAGTGTTTTATTGCAAATGCCATTTTTTGAAGTTGATAATTGTAAAGCCACGCCATTTTCTATGCTAGTTGTTCTTTAATAATATTTAGTTTTTTTTTCAAATGCTTGGTGTGAAAAGTTGTATGAGCCACTCGGGAGCAAAATTATTTTCATCTTGGGCGTTAACACTTGAATCCCTCATTACGCTCAGAATTCTACTTTAGAATCCTGAGCGTAGCTAGGGATTCTATTGTAGAATCCTTCGCTTATTCGGGGTTCAGTGTACGCCCTCGCAGTAAATACACCATTTTGCTCCCTTGTGATACAAATAACTATTTCACTTCTCATGCTCGTAAAGTTCGTATTTATATGCTTGATCTAGGCGACATAAAATAACTTTTATGCTCTAGTGATAAAAGTAAAATCTTTGTCTAAGACCAAGGTAATCAGGCGTCATCAGCCACAAACAAAAAAGTTGCTATGTATTTTTTTAATATTTTTAATTTTATGTAAAACTAAAAATTAATCAATTCAATTTTCGCTTTTTTTAATTTCTTGCTTGTATTGTAACCAATGATATTGTATATAAAACAGGGAGTAGATATGTAACTACCGCCCCCGAGTTGAAGATTCATTTAAACGACCCAATTGTACTATGAAATATCATTGATTGTAACACAAAAACGGTATGTCCGCCGAAAATGTCATTGTCTTCAATATTATATTATATATTATTACATATACGTTTTGCAGGTGGTAGGTGGGTTCGATTCCCAGCGCTGGTCTCTTTTTCTGGTTTTTCTGTGCATCCATTCTCAGTTTGTATTTTCGATATGGTTTTACGGGATGACCGGGATGAACAAATTTGAAGTTGAAATAAAAAATACAAAAAGATTCCAAATAACCAATTCAATTTTTTAATTTCGAGCATCTGAAAAGTTATTGAGAGACCTACGTATTATAGTCCGTGAGCCCAGCCTCAAGTTGCCTACGTAGCTGACATCACTACAAGATGTGGCACACGGTGGAAAAAGTTGTGCAGAACGAGAATCAAAAGACTATCGCACCTAAAATTAGCCGGAAGTTTGAGAAATCCTTATTTCCGGTCAACATTTTAAGGTCATTTTAGGTCATGTGACATTATTACAAAATGTAGCCTCATGTAGCCCTTTATCCGTAGAGGGGCCACATAAGTCTGTCAGTTCTGAGTGCTGTTGTGCCTGACAGATGGGGGCAAAGATGATTGGTCCCCGGTATGGAAACGTTATGATTTAAGTAAGTACCTATAAGTGTTTTCGATATTTTTTTATGTTTCTTTCTTTAGTTTTATGGCCTTTGATCTCTCACCCAGACGATCGTGGGTTCAAACCCGGGCTCATATATCCGAATTTTTGAAATTCATGAGTGAAATTGGGTAAGTAATAGAATATATAAAAACAAAACATATAATATTCATTACGTATAACTTCACTTTCTATATTTTTTAATATAACATACGTTTGCTATAATGGTCATAATATATAATGATAAAATATATAATTTCATTATGTATAATGAGCTATGGAAATAAATACATTTAGTATAACGATAAAATTATATAATATTCGAAACCTCTAACAGCCAAAACATACATTCATTTAATCTTACAACGGAACACATAACGCTCAAAAATATATACTTTTAAGGTTTCCTCGCTGCTATAAAAAAAACCTAACATCAAAGGCTAAGCCTTAGCCTTCTGAACCTAAACTATCCAAGTCGCTTCTGCTCCGAACCGTCATGCTCTCTCGCTTCGCTCGCTCGCACAATTTTTTAAGTAAAACTTTGCAATACCAAATTTAAACACCTAATTTTCTGGTTTTCAACTTTACCAAGTATTTTAGGAACAAAGCATATCACTTGATATTATATCATATTAATGTTATTTATGAAGTTATTATGTATTATAAGCGGTAGACCTTATGTATGTTATATAATATGAATTTAGCCTATAAACATGTTATTTCTTATGAAAGTATATAAAAGAACTGTTACAGTAATCAAACGTTATACTTAATGAAATTATAGTGTTTCATGTTATACATAATGTAATTGTGTATAATGAACGTTTATAATATGAAATTATATCTAACGTTTTTATATAACTTGGGACGCAACGCACCCAGTGAAATTACATTCGAGCCTTTTAAACCTGCGAAGCTTTTCAATGGCGTGTGTGATTTTTCTCAATCCGCACTGGGCCAGCGTGGGAACTCGGCTGACTGCTCAAGTCCTTTCATTTTGAGAGGAGGCCTGTGCCCAGCAATGCAACGTATATAAGCAAGGATGATGATGATAATGTAAATTTTACGAAGAGTGAAATAAATAAAAGTTTCGCGCACCTTCCACTTTGAAACCATGTGACATTCAACATTATAAAAGTTGTATGTATTTATTATATCCTTTTCCTATTGGATAGTCAAAGATAATCATACTTAATGAGTCCAGTCGTGTGTCGGAGCTGACACTAATTTTTATCAAATAAGTCATTTTCAAATGCCGCCCAAAACTTAACAATTCCTTCTCTGGCTTTCACACTGTCACTGTCTGCTGATTACTGCTGGTTGTATCTTCTGTCGATTCTTCTTTTAAATTGTTAATTCCTTTCAATTTATTCTTCAAAGTGGCCAGTGACACTGAAATATGAAAAGAAAAAAATAAATTAATTCCAGGCATACGATGTGGACGCAATCAAAAAAAGGTACTCTGTGATTTCGACACTGGACATTTTACGACTTTGACTAAGACGCCGGAGGGAAAGTTTACAGGGTCGATCAACTTTTTGTTGTCCCTCGTTGCTATATTTAATTAAGAGTTACGTTCTCCTGACCTGAGTCACTCATTAAACCGTAAGTTTGTGGGATTAAAATTTGCCAAACATGCATTTCTGAAGCCCATTCTATAATTGGTCATCTGAAGGGAGGACGATGGATGCAATATGGTGACGAAAGCATAAGAGGGATAAGACTTTTATGTTCGAGCTTTGGCAGGTGGGGGTGGAGGCAAACAGCTTGTTGGCTTGTTGAATTTATTTAGCTCAAAAATGAAGCGAAAAATAAAGGCTGAGCTGCGCTGTGCATGCGCTTATATAAAGTCAAGCAGCGCCCTCTGCAATACTTAGAACTAGATTTATTTACAATCACGCCCTCTGTGGGTCGTGTCTTGAAGCTTATTGCTTTCTAGCTTACAACATCGACTTATGAGTTAGGCAAAATGATCTAGCGATCTAGTTCAAAAAGCGTCACATAGATGGCGCTTTGTACACTTTTATAATTTATTAAAGTTCGATTAATATTTTTGTGTAAAAATGTATAGAAATTTGAGTGATGGTGATAATCTTCCTAATAATGGTTCAGTAACACTTTACAAACACGTACCACTTACTTAGATGTAAAGAGGCAATTTTCCCCTACATAAGTGGATAGTGAACTAAAAAAGGAATGCACTGAAAATATGGAATATAGAAAAAAATACGATTATTAACTACAATAATAAAATTATCCAACTATTATTCAACTATGTTCTCTTTTTTAAACCAATTGTAGTCATATCCAAATTATATTACGTATATTGCTCGACATGATTTTGACGTAAATTGCATCCATCGTCCGCCCACATCTAATAAGCATGTTAGTATAATGTGACACAACATCTGTTCCATTAAACTGTACTAGTTTTGTCCCCTCGCTGACGGGACAATAAAAACAAAAACCGGCCAAGAGCGTGTCGGACACGCCCGAAATAGGGTTCCGTAGCCATTACGAAAAAATTAAGTAATATTTTTCTAAGGATTTCGTATTTTTATACGGAATATTCCAAGTTTAGGTATATTTTATACCTTAGGCTGCTATTTACTCTTAAACTACTAATAATTCTCAAGAAAACTTAGCCGTTATAGTTTTCCTTGAAAGTTTGATATACTAACTACCATATATTATATATTTTTTTTCAAATTTTTCCACCCACCGGTTTAGATTTCAGAGGGGTGGGTGGACGCTCGATTTAATGAAAATTTGCACTTTAAAGTTGAATATTTCGCAAAAAAAAATCACTGAATCGAAAAATCGTCTTAGAAAACCCCTAAAAAAAGACCTATCTAACGATACCCCACACTATAGGGTTGGATGAGAAAAAAAACACCCCCACTTTACGTCTATGGGAGTATCATCAGCCAAATAAGTGGTCTACCAATTTTTAAACAAGTTCCTATCAAATGAATATGTCGCTAAAGTCGATCTTTCAAGTTGACAGTCACGTCCATTGGCATTATTGATTTATGACATGCAAACGATTATCAGCTTTAGGGTGGTAGACCGCACATATTTGGCTGATGGTAACCTAAAAAAAACTTTTTTTAATTTTTTATTGTACCATTTTGTCGGCATAGTTAACATATATATCCGTGCAAAATTACAGCTTTCTAGCATTGATAGTCCCTGAGCAAAGCCGCGGACGGACAGACAGACGTGGCGAAACTATAAGGGTTCCGTTTTTGTCATTTTGGCTCCGGAACCCTAAAAAATAGTTGATCCACCCCACAACAGCTTCTGCCATCTAGTAATAGAAACTTGAACTACTTGGAGAACAACCCGTAACATAGAGGGCGTCTCGGTGAATCGTTTTCAAGATGTCGACAATTTTAAAATTTGGTACCACACCAGAGTTTAGCAGTGTTTGAGTTAGTGAACAAAATCCATTTAAATCCTCATTTTTTTTAGGGTTTTGTTGTTTATTTTGTATTAAACACGATCATTATTAGTTGGTTCACATGTCTGAATTTAAATTTTCATTAAAAACGCTACATTTTTAGAATTATTTCCATTTAAAATCTTTGCAAGTTATTTATGAAACTTTGCTAAATGCGTCAGTATCTTTAAGGTTATTGCGTCTATGTAACGCATTTACCCCAATGTCAGTGGTCAATAACCGTTTTTTTATAATGTAGTTTTAACAATTTTAACACATTTTTCATGTTAAGTAAGTATATTATTTTACCTGTAGAATGTTTCACTGACTATCGTCTAAATAATGTCACTTAATTAAACTTTTCATCTCACTCTTTTCAATCGTAAAATCTTCTAGTTCAATCGGTCGAATCGTAGAATATTTTTAAATAAAAAATAAAACTGCCTTAAAAACACACAAAGGAACTAAAAAGCAAAAAAAATATATATAATAATAATTGAATCGGCTACAAAAACCGACTAACTGAGAACCTCCTCGTTTTTTTAAGTAGGTTAAAAAATGTTTGCAACCTCTGGTACTTATTTAGCTTTGGATAAATGCGTCTGTAAATGAAGAGGCATTTTCCCTAATTATACTATTTTTGGGCTCAGCTGATTATTCGCGGTTTGTGGTTCTTGTATTAATAATATCTTCTAGATTATTATATTGCGAACACGTGCCATGAAGTTTTGAGGCGAAATCCCAAAAGTTAGATAATATTTAAAAAGATGCATTTTCCCAAATTGAGGTAATAGCGTCTAAAATCCCGTTTTTTAAAAAAATGCTTGTATATCTTTTAACTGTCGTGCAGCAAAAAAGTAACTTCAGATATTTTAATGATAAAGAGTTGTATTAAGCACAGAACGCAAGAGTATTTCAATACACTTAATACATACTTCATAATTTGAGATTATTTTTAAAAAAAAACAAAAAAACAGTGACGCTTTACCTCAGGTGACCTTACTTAAATCATAGATGAGAGATCTAACATATACGAAATCTACATATTTGGGTTCGTCTTTGACGTCTCTAAAAACTGGTCGAGGGTTTTCATTTGAAACTAATTAACACAATTGTTATGGCCCGAAAACCAGTTTTTTTGGCCTAAAATTGTTCAACTTAGATGCCAAATATCTCGAAAGCAATGAACTTTGAAGTAAATATGGGATACTATATTGCTTAAAGCCGTTGTTGTTAATATAATAAGCTACAAAAATCATCAGAAAACTAAGGAATTCAGATCGAAGGTCATTCGGGCATGGGATCCCCTTAAAACATTTGAGGGCACGGAAGTGCCCCCGCCAAGTCGAGCAAAAAAAACAAAGGCACGGCCGTGCGGTACCATACTTTTCTCGAAGCCATTCAGGCAATTTTCAACCTTTGATTTTCATCAGTCTGGACCATCAGTTCAGTCTTCGGGATATTTCAGCAGATGGTTGGGTAGATCGCTCTGAAGAGATAAGGCCGCCTTAATATTACTTACCTTGTAATTTCATCTCTGTGTCATCTGTATCGTTTACTATATTGTGGTGTACAATAGAGTAATTGTATTGTAAATACGTACAGATATATTTACATATATACATATTTACCTATATATAATAAGTAAATAAACCAATAAAACTCATCAAGTAACTTTTAAATTAAAATTGGAACGTAGAACCTCCTCCTTTTTTGAAGACGGTTGAAAACATAAATTGAAGTACTTAAGTATTTAAACTGTCTTGTCCATTCTCCTTTTAAGAATGTCCTTTTAAACTTGTCTCTTTTAAGTACCTACTACAAGGTACCTAAACCTTTCGCCACCGATACGAGTATTTGTTGCATCTTTCAATTACAAGCAAACCAACAGTATGTGGGAAGAGTATGGCTCAAGGGCATGGGCTCGTCTACGTGTTCTAAAAATAGACCTTGCTAATTAATACATATGCATGAGTTTATATATTACGACGATGAAAAATAAAATAAGTAGATAATATACTACTTTTGTTAAGTATTTTATTACTTCCTTGACTTAATGACGTTTTTTTGGGATTCTAGTCCTGAAAATTGTACAGCGTGCTATTTTTCGTTTTCGTTAACTTTAAGGAAACATTCAAGACCCCAAATAAAGTTGATTGATTGATTTGTGCAATATATTATCAGGTATCAGGTAGGTCTGTCGAAGTTTATGAAAATTGAAGAACATTCTGTAGGATAGTTTTCCTATGGAACTACGTCTGTGTGTCTGACCATCCGTCTGTGGCTTAACTTAGAAACTATTAATAATAGGAAGCTGTCATTTTGCATAGGTATTTAAGAAAATGTGGATTTCTTACGAACGTATTTATAATGAAATTACTGGCACGTGAGAATATCCATCTTAGGCCTCTAGGTTGGCAAACGCTATGTCTGCAATACCCCTGGTTTGACAGATATTTAATGGCAGTGGTGATTCTCTTACCATCAGGGGCCAAAAGGCTCGTTGCCATCCAAAGTCATAACGAAAAAAATAAAAATAAAAATAATGTCACTGAGATTACTGTATATTTCAACATTTTTATTAAGAGAAAACGCAACCATAAATAAAACCTTAACAACTATAAACTAACTACCTAACTGAACTACAATACCTACTAAATTAAATCTAAAAAACCGGCCAAGAGCGTGTCGGATACGCCCGAACAGAATTCCGTAGCCATCACGAAAAAATTAAGTAATATTTTCTAAAGGATTTCTTATTCTGTACGGAATATTCCAAGTTTTAGGTGTATTTTATTACCTTAGGCTGCTATTTACTCTTAAACTAACTAATAATTGTCAGGAAAACTAAACCGTTCCATCGTAAGTTTGATATACCTACGATAATCCTGAATTTAATCAAATTTCACCCATCGGTTTATATTTTAGTTGGACGCTCGATTTAATGAAAATTTGCACTTAAAATTTAATATTTTGCAAAAAAATCACTTAATCGAAAAATTGATTTAATTTTTTTTTTATAGTACCATTTTGTCGGCAAGTTTTACATAATAATTGTGCAAAATTACAGCTTTCTAGATAGTCTCTGAGCAAAGCCGCGCGACGGATAGTCAAACAGACAGACATGGCGAAACTATAAAAAGCGGAAATGGCGATGCGATGCCAGAGCCCTTTGGTCTCCAGTAGTGTCGGACCAGGTAAGCTTTTGCACTTCTTTAATTAT
>NC_133474.1:2349169-2459198 GCF_025370935.1 Choristoneura fumiferana
CAACAGTATGTGGGAAGAGTATGGCTCAAGGGCATGGGCTCGTCTATATACGTGTTCTAAAAATAGACTGAATCTTGCTAATACATATGCATGAGTTTATATATTACGACGATGAAAAATAAAATAAGTAGATAATATACTACTTTTGTTAGGTATTGTATTACTTCCTTGACTTAATGACGTTTTTTTGGGATTCTAGTCCTGAAAATTGTACAGCGTGCTATTTTTCGTTTTCGTTAACTTTAAGGAAACATTCAAGACCCCAAATAAAGTTGATTGATTGATTTGTGCAATATATTATCAGGTATCAGGTAGGTCTGTCGAAGTTTATGGAAATTGAAGAACATTCTGTAGGATAGTTTTCCTATGGAACTACGTCTGTGTGTCTGACCATCCATCTGTGGCTTAACTTAGAAACTATTAATACTAGGAAGCTGTAATTTTGCATAGGTATTTAAGAAAATGTGGATTTCTTACGAACGTATTTATAATGTCAGTGGATTACTGTTATATTTCAACATTTTTATTAAAGAGAAAACGCAACCATAAATAAAACCTTAACTATAAACTAACTACCTAACTGAAAAACTAATACCTACTAAATTAAATCTAAAAACCGGCCAAGAGCGTGTCGGATACGCCCGAAACAGGGTTCCGTAGCCATTACGAAAAAAATAAGTAATATTTTTCTAAGGATTTCTTATTTTGTACGGAATATTCCAAGTTTAGGTATTTTTATACCTTAAGCTGCTATTTACTCTTAAACTACTAATAATTCTCAAGAAAACTAAACCGTTCCTCGTAAGTTTGATATACCTACGATAATCCTGAATTTAATCAAATTTTTCCACCCATCGGTTTATATTTTAGTTGGACGCTCGATTTTAATGAAAATTTGCACTTTAAAATTTAATATTTTGCAAACAAATCACTTAATCGAAAAATTGATTTAATTTTTTTTTTATTGTACCATTTTGTCGGCATAGTTTACATATATATTCGTGCAAAATTACAGCTTTCTAGATAGTCTCTGAGCAAAGCCGCGGACGGATAGACAAACAGACAGACATGGCGAAACTATAAGCGGAATGGCGATGCGATGCCAGAGCCCTTTGGTCTCCAGTAGTGTCGACCAGGCGCTTTTGCACTTCTTTAATTATTTTTTGTGCGCTGGACCCCAAGGACCCAGGGTTTCAAATCCGACAGCAACGAAATTGTATGCTGAACCGAGACCCTGGTATTTTAATATTTTCCTGCCCTCGGCCGCCTCGCCGCTGCGCCAGCTTTTTTTGTTGTACCCTAGGTGTGAACGTGCTAGGGCTAGGGCAACGTAGCTGTGATACCCCTCGTGTTGACAGGTGTCCATGGGCGGCGGTGATTGCTTCCCATCAGGTGACCCGTATGCTCGTTTACCCCCTCTTATAATAAAAAGTACTGTTTTTCCAAGATTCACTAAATGTTTGTTTTAACCCGCTAAAAGAATATGAATATTTTTCACATTCTTTTATGTATTTTTTTTTCAATAACTGCTTTTATCTCCGAATTAGCAGAACATAAATAAAAGCAAAGTAAAAATAAATATTAGGATGTAGCAGCTAATGGACAGGGCGTAGGATATATGGCTTAGTATCATTACATGGTTTAATATTACGATTTATTTTAGTTGCTATTCTTATTAAATATTTATATTTTAATTTAACCTATCTTAAGACTTTATTTATTCTAAAAGTAGATACTTATATAAATTTAATACGTTAATCGTAATCAACGTCATATTTTTGTCGATATTTTTTACCCGACTGCGAAGAAGGAGATATGTATATTCCTATGCCCTCTTGTAACTACTCGTCGTTGACTGAAGCGATATTGATAAATTATACGTCATTGGATTCATCTTGATGACGCGAGTGACAGTGGGTACAAGAGATTCTTGAAAAATCAAAATGGCGTATTTTTGGCGCCAAATCGTAAGCTTTCAAAAATGTTTTTAATTCAAACCTATCGAGTGGGGTATTAAATGAAAGCTAATAATTAGCCCATTCTAAATATATATTGGTTATAATAGTTTTGATCTACCATTTTCACAGAACTATTAAAAAAGTGTGAATTAAAACAATAAATTTAAAAAATCTAAAAACCCGACTGCCTTAAAAATACTAAAAAGAAGAAAACAAGTCTAGTGGACTAAAACCACAATCTGTGGCTAGAACTTTGTTAAGTAGCTAACTTAAAGTTCAACAGTCGGGACCCATTTAAATCGTGAGTGACACCCTTCTTTTTAGTATTTTTAAGGCAGTCGGGTTTTTAGATTTTTTTAAATTTACTGGTTTTTTTTTATTTTTTTTTTTTGATGAATCTATTGTCAAAAATATTTCAAAAACACGTCAATAGATTTTATAATACTTAAATTTTTAGTAGGTACCTAACCAAGGCACCTACCAATAAGTCTTCGTTAAAAAATATACAAGCTTTTTTGCTTGCAGTAATTTTTGTTGATTTAAGTCTTGCTGATATTTAAATTGCGTACACTTTTACCTATCCTTACTAGCTAGTAACAAGATGAAAGTATTCGATTTGAACAGTCAAAATAGTACCTACCTGTCATTGTATGCCTTCTAACAATTTTAAATAAATAAATACCACGGGACAATTCACACCAATTGACCTAGTCCCAAAGTAAGCTTAGCAAAGCTTGTGTTATGGGTACTAAGCAACGGATAAATATAATTATATAGATAGATACATACTTAAATACATAGTAAACACCCAAGACCCGAGAACAAACATTCGTATTTTTCATACAAATATCTGCCCCGACACGAAAGGTCAAACACGAAGTGACAGTAGGTAAACCTTGTAAAGTGTACGAACTTTAAAAGTTTAAATTTTAATAAAATCTTATAAAAATAGGAACCATACGTACCCATTTGCAATATCCTGGTCTGAGATTTTTCATTACTGATTAAATATATTAATTCCAAAATCAAAATCACCATTATCACTACAAAAACGCCAATAATAATAAGGGTTATCATTGCGTGGATATATTTGAGAAATTCGTAGTTAAATTATTTGACGCGTTAACTCCACTCGAGTGTCGAAGTCGTTTAAAGTTTTTCAACAAAATGTGGTCAGAAAGCCGGTCTTTAATTATTTGCTTAGCATGTACATTGTATTTTTATGGTTGAACTTGGTTTGAACGAGTGGGAAATTGATAATGGTTTTAGTGTTTTTAGTGTTCCGTACCCAAAGGGTTAAAACGGGACCCTACTACTATGACTCCGCTGTCGTCCGTTCGTCTGTCTGTCCGTCTGTCACCAGGCTGTAGGTATCTCATGAACCATGATAGCTTAGACAGTTAAAATTTTCACAGATTATGTAGGTATTTCTGTTGCCGCTATAACAACAAATCCTAAAAACAGAATAAAATAAATATACTGGCTCCCATACAACAAACGTGATTTTCACCGTTATTTTTGCTCTAAATTAATAACGGCAACAGTTAGACGCTTGAAACGCACACAAGCTTTACATTTGCGCGGAAAAGCAGTGCATGAGGTGTGTTTTTGTGCATGGGGTTTTATTTTTATGTAGGCTATTTTATATGATTTAAACAGACCAGTTAAATCAAAAAATAACGAAGACCAAAGACCACGCGGTCGTGGACGAGGACGAGGACGTGAACGAGGGCGAGGACGCGGGCGAGGACAGGGAAAGGGGTTAGCTCAGCCCAGAGAGCTATTTCCTCAAAGTTCATCACCAAGCCCACCATCACCGGGTCCGGGTCCTAGTTCCAGGTTAATTTAATTATTTACTTATACGTACCTACAGATTATCATGTCGTCACCACTTTCGAAAAACCTTGTAGCAACCTGATTGCAATAAATGAAACACGGCGGGAATTTGTATGTAAATATATATTTTTTTAGATCATATGAAGAAGAAAAAGCGGTAATCTTAAAACGGCTCGCCGACACCAAAAAAAGATTAAACGCTATTCCGTCAGAGACCCGTAATACCTATGTGGCCAAGAAGAGGGAGAAGCAGCTGGAGAGGTTCTTGCTGCCAGACGCCCCTCCTCGCAAGCAGACGAGGTGAGATATCTAAAACTACAGTTATAACTACTATTTATTAACATAGCGGTATACACTGAAGTAACTGTATTAATATAACAATTATGTTTTAGGAAACAGTCGCCCAATAGAAGCGAGTGCCGGTTAATGCCTGGGTCTCCGGCGACACCTCCAGCTCGGAAGCTTATGCCGTGGGAGATAATGTAAGATGTTTGTATATGACACCGTATAATTGTAACTCCGCGAGAATATAAATAGCACGCGAGATTATAAACTGACGGATTGGTTGCTTACGTTAGATTACAATCTTGCGCGTTAGATTATAAACCTATGGGTGTTTACAATCTTATGGTGACATAAGGTATATCTACAATGTGCTGCAGAATTGCTTGACCAATTTATTACTGAATTCATTTATAAATAATTGGCCATGCATTTGTGCAGCCCATAATATAAAGTAATTAAATTTGCTTTCATAATGCTTTTTACGTCACCCTAGGCCGTAATTGGGATTTTCTGCCCAAAAGGAGAAAATCTCACTTCCTGGCCGAGGCAAGACGCAACTTTATATCAACCGCAGGCGGTAACTAGTAAAGAATCCGATCCGAAGGTGAAGGCCACAAACACCTGCGATCCGGGACATACCTATACTAATTCACCGCCCTAGGTATGGTAATGTACTATAATCAATTCACGTTTATATATTTTGCCTACAGAGAAGATGACCCTGCCTGCGACGAATTGGCGACTACGCCTCGCCAGCAAAGGCTCGAGGCAGAATGTGATACCCCAACTAGGTGATTTTGGTTTTTAGATGCTGTTTTTATTGTTTTGTTAGCAACTTTAAAAAAATACAAACTTCATGCGTTTTTTAACTTTTGCAGCGTTTTAAGTTTAGATAGTGCCGTAGAAGTCCCGCCCAACAAACATTTTAGTCGTATTTGTGTAAGTTATGCGACTCATAATGCTATAAACATCGTTTAGAAGTAAATTTAGCGTGTAATATGACTATGGGTCTCTTATCATTATACAACTTGTAGTCGTATATAGAAATCGTATAAACTTCTATACGACTGTTTTATATCACCAATACACAACTTTTAGTCGTATAACTAGTGCTGTCGTCTTAATAACGTCTATATGACTTTTACACCGGTATTTATCGTATTAGAGCCGCGAAAACTACTATTACGTGACGATCGTGTAAGAGTAATATATTGCACTCTTATAAAATTTAGAGTCAATTTGTAGTCGTATATAGACATCGTATAGACTTCTATACGACCGTTTATATGACTGTTACACAACTTTTAGTTGTATAACTAGTGCTGTCGTCGTAATAACGTCTATATGACTTTTACACCGGTATTTATCGTATTAGAGCCGCGAAAACTACTATTACGTGAGGATCGCATAAGAGTAATATATTGCACTCTTATAAAATGTTGAGTCGATTTTTAGTCGTATATTGACATCGTATAGACTTCTATGCGACGTTTTATATGACATTTACACAACTTTTAGCGGTATAACCGGAGATGTTGGCTTAGTAAAGTCTATACGACTTTAACACCAACATTTATTGTGTTATAGTCATAAGAACTACTTTTACGTGACGATCGTGTAAAAGTCATAAATTGCACTCTTATACAATTCTAAGTTAATTTGTAGTCCAATATGAACATCGCATAAACTTCTATACGACTGTTTTACATGACTATTATACAACTTTTAGTGGTATAACCAGTTGTCATCTTGATAACGTCTATACGTCTTTTACACTAACATTTGTCGTATTAGATTCCGAGGACTACTATTTTTTACGTGACGATCGTATAAAAGTGATAAATTAGGTACACTTTTTTAAGATTATAAGCCGATTTGAACACTTTTATGCTACTATTTATTACGTATATAACTTTAGTGACACAGCTTTTCTTTGTAACGTTGATAATAATATTTGAAATTTATAAAAATTTCACCTAACCCTAATTTCGTTAAAATGGCTGACAAAAGAAAAGTTCACAGAATGCAAAGTCGTTTAGATATTGTATTACGGTTGTATCTTAAACCCTAAGACGTTTAAAGGTAATTATTAAAACGTTCATTAAAAACATTGAAAAGAATATAGCTTAATTTACAGAATTTATAAGGCGCGTTCATTATATTGAGAAGACTAGGGCATATTACTCGATAGCGTTAATTTCCCAACAGATAAATGTACTTACTTAGTCGTACGTGAGTTTCGAAGATGTCACAAGAAGATAACTAAAATATAAAATGGCTGTTCTACTTTGCTATGATTAAAGTAATTGTCCTTCGCAGTTTTTAAGTTTGAATTTACTACATTTATCTGATAACTTTACAACAGAACCCCATATTAAAGTCACGATAAACACTTTTATTCGATAAAATGCGGTAAAACAGCGGTAATAAACACCATAACTCCATGAACATTGGTCATGACACCATGTCTCACGATTTCTATACGACCACTACACGACTGATACAGTGACTTATAGGACTGCTACTTGACTATATTACGACATAGATTCGTATAAAATGGGCCTTTTCTCGGTCATATCGATGTGATAACGACGTGTTTACGACCAGCTTATACAACCAAAAGTCAAAATTGGCACGTTGTGGCCACCTGTAAAATGTTTGTTGGGCGGGCTTCTCACCCCTGCGTGTTGACGGGACTACAGGCAATCTGAGTATGTTGTGTTTACTCTGACCCTAGTGAACGATTCTCGATTTTTTATGATCAATGCTAATTTTGAATTATATTTTAGGAAAACAAACACCGGTCACACCGGCAACGCACAGGTCCCAAAAACCGGGCCCTTCAGGGCTTCAGGGCCCTCCTTATATTTAATATGAGTGAGTCTCACGGTAGTTTCATGTTCAAAATTGCAAATCTTTACGGAGAGATATGGCAAAATAAAGTCAGAGCGTTCACACGGCTTAGGGCAGCAGCCGCTGAGTCGCGTTGCTCCGAAGACGAAGGGCTACGGATTAGCCCGAAACATGTCGAGCTAAACTCGATTTAAGACGTGAGTTATCCGGGTCATTATATTTAATATGAGTGAGAATCACGGTAGTTTCATGTTCAAGACTAAGAAGAAGCTTTAAGTTAATGATTCTTTCGAACGGATTTAATGCTGAAGCCGGAAGGTACGCAACGGAACTCTGTTATAAAAAACAACGTAACTAAGCCGTGTTTGGGCTTAATGGAATCGTTGTGAGATGTTACTTTGGCTACGAATCACTAAAAAGTGAGAAATAAAGATTTTTTTAACAAAAAAGTAAAAACTACTCCAAAAAAAATAACAAAAATAGGAACGGACTACAACACCCTTGAAAATATTTTCCTAGGTACCTACTAGCTCGAAGTCGGTGACTCAGCACGACCCAGCAAGAGGGGTTGAAACCTGTAGTATGTAGGTGAGGTAGACGACTATTGCTCCACTCCTGCTTGCTCGTGCTGAGTCACCGACTTCGAGCTAGTAGGTACCTAGAAAAATATTTTCAAGGGCTTTGGAGTCAGTTCCATTTTTTGTTATTTTATTATTTATTTTTTGAGTCGGTTTTACTTTTTTCCTGAACGAAAAGTCACAAACGTCAAAGTCAAAGTCATCGTAAACGTCATCGCAACGTCATTTCGATCGAATAATCTTGTTTTGACGGATCGGTCGCGCTGTCAATCGTTCATTCACCATTACCTCTCATATTTCGTTTTCTAGAATTTTTTTACCGTACAACGGCAAAAACTACTAGACACTGGCAAAATTGTCCTCTGATGGACAGAGCCATATTTTTTTAAAGAAACAACAACAATCTTGTTTTGTTTTGTTCATTACGACCTCACGACATTAACACGTATAATTTCAAACTACAAAAATAAAGATGGAGAAGGAACTGGACCGAGTTATCGAGGAGATCATGGCAACGCCTAACGTCAATGGATGCTTGGTTGCGGACCATCAAGGGCTTTGTTTGGCTTCGAAAGGCACGGCGCACGTCGACTCGGCGGGCATGATCGTCGCTATTTCGGAGCAGGCTTGCAAAATTCAACCAAACTTGAAGCCTCCAACTGTGTGCCTAGAGACTGACACGAAGCAATGCTTGATACAGCGACACGGAACTATTACTGGAGCTATATTTAAACAGAAATCTTAGCGAGTAAGTAAGACTTGTTGAGACCTTGGAATTTTGTGTACTATAACAAAGGCGGCTTTATCTGTTGACACATAATATTTACATAAGTATAGCTGAAATGACTTTGTTCCATGTTGGGTATTGAGGAACAAGAATTATCGCGAAGAAATAGTGCTAGTATGGTAAGGTTGCCAACTGACCTGTTTTCCCAGGACATATCCTGCTTTCTGAGGTGCCCCAAGACGTTTCAGTTACTTTTCAGGATAAGGCCATGTTTATTTGTAATCATTATTATTATAATTATTTATTTTTTCTTTTCAAATATTCATAGAAACATTGCTACTCTATTCCTATATCCTGTTTTTAAAATAAGATTTTGGTAAAAATTTAATTTTTTAATACAAGCTTTTTTACTGACTGTACTTTTTGTTGACTTTACTTGCATTGTCACCCAAACTCAAACTACATTTGCATACCAAATTTCAAGTTGATGCCATTAACCATTGATGCGCTCCATCCTACAGAGACAAATACTGGCTGAACTACCAGGATGTCACTACCAGATTATTTTATTGTTACGCAACGCAATCTACATAATCAATAATCAATCAATCAAATACTTTATTTACACATAAGTAAACATAAACCTAAGTATGCCAAATTTCAAATCTATTCAAGTACTTACTGGAAGTTGGTTGAATTTAACTTGCAAGATTTAGCTACAGAGAGACAAGACAGACAACGGGACAGGTGAAACTAATTAAAAGCTTGTAACAAATTGTTTTGGTTACCCCAACAATAAATGGCAGTTTGTGAAATTATGGTTGGCGACCCTATATCAAGGTGACCAGTTATTCTAGTTGTTCAATCATCTTTATCTTTATTTTTTCTAAACTTTTATTTTAAAATATTCTTACCTTCAGATTTCAAAACTAGAGCTACTTATATTGTTTTATTTATCACAACTACTGCCTTGTCTATTTATAATATTTTTAGTTGTTACAACAGAGTGAAACAATCAATTACAGTTTACTGTACAAATATGATTCAATGTCATCACTTTATATTTTTGTATTGTTGCAGGACATGAAGACCAGCGCCAGCCTTTGTCTTGATTACCTTTAGGTGCACTTGATCAACTCGTTAACCACCTCCCTCCCCTAGATGAGTGCACATCTCAAAAGCTGCTTGCTTTATGCATCCCTTACATACAACATTATAATGAATTATGGTGCCTCTCGCATACATGGTACTTGACTTATATTCAGAGTTATAAATGTTTGAAAGTCAAAATTGGATAATTTTTATTCCTAGCCACTCACTTGCTTTGAATTTTGAGTTGAACTTTATTCATCATGAAGGTGCTAGGTATTACTATTCATTTTTGATATTGTGACCCGAAAATTATCCATACAAATGTATGATTAATTTTCGTGCCACAATGGAAAAAGTTAATTTGTAGTAATTTTAACTACCTGCGTTAAGGTGTGCAACTTTTTGATCTTCACCCACATATAACAAAATAATAGCGTTGACAGGCAACTCTAGTTGCCAAAAACATGTGAGTGGCTAGACAGATTTGAACATTTCAATATAGGCATATATAGGTATTACTGCTAAGGGTGAAGCCAGACTAGCGTAATTTTTTGAGTCGTGAGCCGCGTATATTCGGTCGCGTTATTTCTGCTGCATTTGGTTCTATACAAAAGTACAGTTGAGCCACACGGAAATTCAAAATGAGTTCTCATTTTAAGCCCCAGCTCATGCCTCAAAAAATCACGCTTGTCTGGCTTCACCCTAAGTCTAGCCATCAAATTTACCTATCCTAAGGCTTTTTGTGATGTGTGTAATATTGTAGGATATGGAATATTCAGGAGTTATCAAATACCATATTGATGCCCGCAGCAGCCACTGTACACTGTACAGACTCTGATACAGACTGCTACATAATATAATTTAATTAGTAAGGTCACTTACAGTACTATTAATTGGAGTTAACACTGGGCAGATGGGCGTGCCTTGAGTCAATTTTCAACTTTGAGGTCATACAAATAAAAAAGTTGTTACATCTGTAAACGTGGGTAGCGGGAAAATTGACTGAAGGCACACCCATCTGTCAAGTGTTAACTCCAAGTAATCATACTGTATATGTAATCGGAAAGTAAAATGGTGTGATGAATGTAGTTTAATATTATTGTTTATTTATATGTTAGTAAAGAAACAAAAAAAACACCATCTGAGCTAAATATTAATCCTTTGTAACTGGGACTAAAGCCCAGATTAGATCTGCAGGAAAAAGCGAGCGAGTTGTATTACATGCGGCACTTCAAAGTCATTTGCTTGCACTTTTTTTTGCAGGTGTTTCACCATCCATTGATTAGCGTTAGGCTCTATTCGAACAAAACAAATAGAGACAGCATCACATTTAACCGTCACTTAACACTAATCAATGGATGGTGAAACAGCCCCTAAATCTATTAGATAATACAACACTTTTCTTATCACGATTAGAAATGGCTTGCAGGAAATATTTTGTATGTGGTTCTAAGATTACCGAATTTTTTTTTATCCAAAGACCATTGTCAGTAGCGGTGATAGGGTAGGGCGCGGTGGGGCTACCGCCCAGGGCGCCGGATTAAAGGGGCGCCTTTGCTCATTGTGCGAAGCCTAATGCTAGGGCCACACACATAGCGATAACGCGAACATTCGCTTTATCGCGATGTGTGTAGCCGAATATTCGCTAATACTTCGGCACTTCGGGCGAAGCCGCAGACACTTCGCCTTTGTTTGCAATGTCACCATGCACAATGCCGTAGGCCGAAGACGAAGTTTTATCGCGATGTGTGTTGTCCTACCGTTACTAGATAATTCCCAAAAGTTGGGGGCGCCGTGGAAATCTCGCCCAGGGCGCTGGAAGTGCTAAAACTGGCACTGACCGTTATGGATTTCCTTGGGATTGGGAAGGCCTTTGTCCGTCCGGTGGACGTTTTCATGCTGATTGCTTAATGTTTGGAGAATAAAGGAATGGCAATACTGCTGTTCAAAATACAGGGAAGGTACGGAGTCGTAATGACGTGCCGTATTCGTAGCGCTTACGGCACGTCACTGCGAGTCCGTGCCGTCTCTGTATTTTGAGCAGCAGTGTGGCCGCCCCCTAAATTGAAAGACCCTGTAAATTTTCCACTTTGTTGTGATCTTCCATTAATTCCACATCAGTGTCGGATCTTTTAATCCTTTGTATTGTCTCATATGTAGTTTTAGATTTTTGTAAAATGGTGTAAAGAAATTACAATACAATACAAAGACTCTTTATTGTACACCAGAAATAGTAAGCGATACAGATACACAGATAAAAAAATACAAGGTAAGCAATAGGCGGCCATATCGCTTAAGAGCGATCTCTTCCAGGCAACCTTTAATTACTTAGATGCCATACTGATTTCATAATTTAATTACTTTATAATGTTAGCTATCACGTGTAGAATATTACTTATAATAAAGTTTATTTCAGTTGAACTGTTTTTATTATTGTTATTCACTTCGCGTAAGTGTGAGATTAATCGCCCGTCGCACACAGACTTTGCTTATATGTATGCCAGCGACAGTACCACTACCATGAGTTTACAGTGACCGTACTCGATAGCGACGGCGTAAATTATTTGTATGGAGAATTGTACAGCGCCTCTACAAATAATTTACGCCGTCGCTATCGAGTACGGTCACTGTAAACTCATGGTAGTGGTACTGAAACTACTGAACTATCCGAACTACAGCACATCATGGTATCCAAAACCGACCAATTTATTCTTCAGATTTAGGGGCTGTTTCACCATCCATTGATTAGTGTTAACTGACGGTTAAATGTGATGCCGTCTCTATTTGTTTTTTTCGAATAGACGGAGACGGCATAACACTAATCAATGGATAGTGAAACAGACCCTTAATCTCCAAACAATAGAGTTTATTCTTAGTTGGGGAAAATTGACAGTTTGTGGTAACTTGATGTGCTGTTACTTGTACTTTGTACCCATTCCATTTAGACCACGAGCCTACTAGGGGGCGCTAGGGTAATTGTTGCACACGGGCGCTACATAGGCTAGAGACGCCTCTAACTACTCAATTCTTCGTTCAAAGTTCATAGTCGACGGTAGCTCAAGCGCCTCGCCTATCGAAGCCAGACGTTCAAACCTGATTTTGCGTAAGACCATGCATTTTTGCATCTGATAATAACAATAAAAAAATTGCAAAAACAATCAATTCCGAATATCCATTTCCAGGTGTAACTATAGATTTGTCAAATATCAGGAAAATGGAAATTTCTCAGAAACGGTAAGACTTTTAAAAAGGTAATTTTCTATATTTGATAGATGAGCTGCCCACCTATCTCCTCCCTAAATTTGTCACACTTTTTCGGGACACCGTATTATGTACAGTCACCAGCATTAATATCTGCCACAGCGGAGAGTGTAAAAATATCTGACACGTCCTTACAGCCCTAGAAATAGTCTTATCAGATATTTATGCACGCTCGTTGTGTCAGATATTGCTGCTGGTGACTGTACTATTCTAACATTTGGAACTCTGTCTGCCATCTGTCAATGGGATAGGGAAGTTAAAAATAAAAGACCAAACTCCAATATACACACATTTATTACAGATATGCCGTCCTAACAGTAACATAGCTACACAAGAAACAACTGTGTAACTCACTATACAATACAACCATATTATCTAAACAGTGTACAGGATGCAACCGCGGCGGAAACATACTATGTCGCTTGATAAGAAAAAATCTACATCAAAAATGAAATTCGTGCTAGGTGCCCACAATGCACCCTTGAAATCCAGAACTCCAGACATACGTATTCTAGGAGCGTTACCGTTCGGTTGAGGGTCTTCAGAGGTGAAATATCGCTAGATGGCGTTAGAATCGTGAGGTCCGTTTGACGTTTGCTTGCGATTGGCTCATTTAGTTATTTAACCAATCACGAGCAAACGTCAAACGGACCTCACGATGCTAACGCCATCTAGCGACATTTCGCCTTTGTGAAAACCCTCATTGTCTGGGAATGGAAACTATATTCGCTTGCATACGCCGATCGATAGTAGCACGTGGTGCCATCTATCGCAACTATCATAAGCAGACATAGGAATCCACGGGGCAAAGTTTTGTGACTGGTAGTGAGTTCCTATATCGATAATCTCAATTATCGATGCTTGTTCCATATACAAGTGATCACTCCCAAGTTTTTTTTTTAAATATGTTATTATCAAAAGTGTAAAAAATTTACAAAATAATAACGTAATTCTCTTCTTTTTTTAAACGATTTTTGATACTCATCCAAATTGTTTTTCTTAATTACTGTCCCATCTACTGTTGTTAAAATAAACGATCAGAATTTGTTCCAAATTTTCGGGCGTTAAACGTCTCCGTTTTGACTGATAATCCATTTCAAGTGGCTGAATGACAAATAAATAAATAAATCATTTAAAATATGCTTTGTTTGAACTTCATACTCGTCATCAGAGCAATAGGTAAGTACTTAAAAAATACTCACAATACTGGGGGCGATTACTAGTTTGTTTGTTTGTTTATACTCTTTATTGTACAAAAAGGAAATACAAAAATGTTACACAAAAAAGAAAGTGCTAAGTACAAAGGCGGACTTATCCCTAGTATGTGGGACAAGCATCGATAATTGAGATTATCGATATATATTATTATATTATTACCACCGGTCTTTCTGTACGTTAATGAATAACTTAACATCACGGACAATTGATTCAATATTAAATTTACATCGTGTTCTTAAATTATTAATAAAATAAATGAATGATTTAATCGAATACAATAAAATCATAAGATTAATAAATTATAATTTTAAATTACAATCATATAAAGGAAGCACGTAAAAAAAAACATTCGTCAGTCAGACGTGTATTGCCAGATTAATAACGCGTTGGAACCGTTTATAAGTTAAATCATGGCAACACCGCAAGCATAAACTTACAATCACAAAATTGGCGGTGTGAGCAAAGTTTAACCTAATTTAACTAAAGGAAACTTATGTGAGCAGCGTGAAGTTAGCTGCCAATTTAATACAATACAGCCAATCTATTGGTCGTTCGTTGTTCCCAGGCCCTATATTACGAAGTGCAAAATTCGTAATTCGTATCTTGCCGTCCCACTGACTTCTATTATTTAATACCAGAGTGAGAGGAATGGTAGGTACGATACGAACTTCGATTTTCGTAGTAGCCCCCATATATGATTGGCTAACGCGTCTCACCACGAGGAGAATACGGGCAGCTCATTGGCCCAAATGCCTTCACGCAACTCACTCAAGTTCACCTGGGATTATAAACAATCGCTACCTAAAGACTAGTGTCTTAACCAAGATAATACGTCGGCCCTTTACCTAAATATATTATAAAAATATCTGCAAATACAGTAACAGTGATATCAGTTTACAATACATTGTGTGGAACAATTCTCTAGGGGTTATACATGTTATTGTAAATCTATTTTATATATGTGTATGATATGAGCGCGCGATATCCAGCAAACTGGAAAAGCCAATTTGGAGGACATTTAGAAATGACGCTATTGCACTAAACAAGGAGAAAATAATCAGCATACATACGACCATTTTTAAATCTAAAGGTCATAATTATAACGCGCTAGCACAGACAGCCGCATTCGCCGTCTTTTGTCCACCGCCTTAACAAATATAAATTGCAACTGTGCTCACATTACATAACCCTACAATAAGGGTTTCTTGAAAGGAGAAATATCGCTAGTTCGCGTTAGTAACGAGAGTACCGATTGACGTTAAGAGCGTTTATACCTGCTGATCTGGCAACGTTGCATTTTTGTTACTTTTTCTCGAGTATTCCATAAAAATGAGGATTTTCACAGAGGCGAAATATTTGGAACATGAAACTACCGTGAGACTCACTCATATTAAATATAATGACCCGGATAACTCACGTCTTAAATCGAGTTTAGCTCGACATGTTTCGGGCTAAACCGTAGCCCTTCGTCTTCGGAGCAACGCGACTCAGCGGCTGCTGCAACACGCGCACTGCGCGCCGCCGCTCTGCTCGCGCGACTACCCGACGAAACTGACACCGGCACACAACTACCCGCGTTTTCATCATCATTACAACTGTCAAACCAACCAACCAACTGTCAACTGTCATTTACGGATTAGCCCGAAACATGTCGAGCTAAACTCGATTTAAGACGTGAGTTATCCGGGTCATTATATTTAATATGAGGCGAAATATCGCTAGATGGCGTTAGTATCGTGAGGTCCGTTTGACGTTTGCTCGTGATTGGTTAAAAAACTAAATGAGCCAATCGCAAGTAAACGTCAAACGGACCTCACGATACGCCATCTAGCGATATATCGCCTACGTGAAAACCCCTCATTCAATGAAAAATAAAAACATGCGTCTGTTAGAACTGCTCTTAATATGAAGGGTCCACGGAAAGAACGTGTCTAGTCACCTAAGCAACCTTTTGAGTTATAGCGGTTTGAAAGTTCGTCATCACGAACAATTACTATGGTTACCATTTATTTAGAAGATCAAAAAATAGATTTTTATTGTTTTCAGATTATTTAATTCAGTGGTAAGTCATAGTACTTTGTGAGCTCTACATTTTAGATTAAAATCTCAATTTTAAAAAAGGTGACTAGGCATGTTCTTTCCGTGGACCCTTCATATATATAAGTTAATGTGTCTACAGTCTACTCCAATAATAATTCGTGTTAGACTTTTATATTGTTTAAAAACGAACAAATTAACGGTTTCTAAAGAAAATAAAAGCCTATCACGAATAATTATTGGAGTAGACACATTAACTTATATATTAAGAACAGTTCTAACAGACCACATTTTTAATTTTCATTCAATTTTTAAGGAATAATCGAGAAAAACTAACAAAAATGCAACGTTGCCAGCTCAGCAGGTATAAACTCTCTTAAAGTCTTGCTCGCGATTGCTTCATTTATTTAGCCAATCACAAACGAGACCATGTCAAACTTGTCATATTGTAGTACTAGATACTAGCGCCAAGTAGCCAATCACAGTAACCCTTATCTTTTGAACTTCACATGGGCGATCAAGTTTTTCTTCACACATCTACAAACCAGGAGGACTACTCTGAATTTCGAAGTTCGCATCATACCGTCCCTTTTACTGTCTTATTAAATGTTATAAGCGTGAACGGGACGGCACGATATCAAACTTCGTCAGGATAACGCCTGATGTACTGCTACGAATTGCGTGTTAACAAGTTTAGCCCTAAATCACCTACTTGTGTACCCGCTAGAAATGATGTATTTCGATACCCAGTGATATTATGCTACGAACTATTTAATAAGCCGTTTTTTACTTTTTAACTATTGAGTAGGTTTAGTCAGGGATGTGCCAACTCGGAAAAAACTTGCTCTTTTGTTTGCACGCTGTTGGCGCTGTGGTGCCCCAGCTAAAACTCGATTTAGGATTGAGTCAAGTTAGTAAATCGAATTGGCACATCTTTAGGTTTAGCCACGAATACTAACACTACCTACGGCTACAAGGAAGTAACTATAGATGATTAACGTATTGGAAACTCTATAGCAAACGGAATAGGATGGAAGGCACGGTTAAGTTAGGAAAAAACATCAAAATGAGACCTATTTTCAGTACAACTCGGAATGTATAGATTCCAATTCAGGAAGTCTTTTACGCTTCACGGACATTCTTGAAAAGATAGATGCATAGACTTTTATTTTGTTTTTTTTTTTTTATTATAGTTTGAAACCCAGGAAACGTTATAGGACAGTCTTTATCCCGGAAAATTGCACAGTTCCCGCAGGATACCGATAAATGAATTCTTGGCAGGCGGAGTCGCGAGCAACAGCTAGGTTAAAAGCCTTTGGCGTGAAATCAATATTGACATAATCGTTGGCGTTCAACCGACGACGGAACGGATACATCCGTCGTCGTTGAAAAGGTTAAATCGAGGCGCACACGTCAAACGCACGGTTAAATCATACACTCCGCCTCGTCATTGAGTTGACTCTTTACAAATCCACACAAAATCAACGAAGTGTCCAAGGGGCAACGCGTTCAGTTGACGAGTGTAACATTATTTTATTATGAATAAATATGATATAAACATTAATTAGACTAATTAACAGCCCTTGATTATTTAGTAGTCCCTGATTATAATAAGTATAATGCATAGGGCGATTGCACATGAAATATTGGAACATTATGTCGGTCTTCTCATCATATGTTGATATAAAACGTCATAGAAACCAACTTACCGAGAACCTCGACAACTTTTAAAAAAAATATTTTATTAACCCCCGACGCGAAGAGGTGTTAAGTTAGACGCCAATGTCTGTCTTTCTGTCTGTGGCATCGTGCTTTCAAAAGGATGGACAGATTTCAATGTGGATTTATACGTCAAAGCGAGTTTCCTTGCGATGGTTCTTAGCTATGTCCCATTAAAATCGGTTTATCCGTTTTTGAGATGTGGAACTTTGAAATAACAGTGTCGGGCGTTTTTCATTTTTTTTAAAGTTGGTTAGGTAAGGTTATCTTCTTAGCAGTTAGCCTCATACAAATGGCTGAAGACCATTTGGTTATAAAACATTTCATCATTTTTATTAACGATGAATTTAAGTACCAGATTAAAAAACGGAGCAACGAACAGATAGCGAAAAATAATTCAAGTTATCATTTACTTACATACAATAACGAAGTGTATGTTACTACAATATATCTATTCTATTTGTGAACGTTCGATACGTTGTTGGCAAAATTGTAACAATGACTCGCTATTTGGTCCGTCTAGAATTATTGCGAACGTTTTGAAATAAATAAATTTTCACATCAAATTATGCGAATATCAAAATACTAGAAGCGACACTTCAGTTCAGAACAGCACACCTTCGTTCCCAACAGTTGCGGCTACGGCACTGCAAGTTGCTAGCGACGTCAGTGACCCGTAACAAAATGGAACGGCTAGAAAGCAGTGTTAATTCACGCTAGTCATTCAGTGTGTCCCTTTCTTGCTAACATAGTAAAAAAGGACGCACTTTTCTAAGTTAACAGCATGTTTACTTGAACCATTGCTGTCTGAATTAAGTTCGATATTCTAGTATTTTAGTGACCAACATACTTAATTTAAATAGATAGGCTATTAAAATAATTATTCTATCAGTTTACACATAACAGTAGTTCAATTGCAACTTTCCTATAGTGTTTGAATTCCCTATATATTTAATTTATTATTTTTTATTTTGACTTTACGTCATACCAAATACATGCATCAAAATTGTAACACTATTAAAACAATCTCGTCTATTACATTGTATCTACAAGCGAAGTGGGGTAGGCGACCAAAATCTAGTTTAATCGTTCGAGCACCAAACGTATTTTAAGATTAGCTAATCCATAGTTATCTCACCCTCAAAATCAGACTTCGCCTATATAACCATACAAATACTGTGGCAGTTTGAAATTAAGTAAAATTAGCAAGGGAAGACACAAAATTTCACACTCAAATTTTATGTTGATGATACGTTCAGTCGCTTTTAAAAAACACTGGTGCTCAATAGATTAAACAAAATACATTTTCCGGTAACCTCCCCATGCATTTAATTTTGGCAACACTCTGTTGGAGGACAGTGTACCGGCAACCCCAAAATAATGGGCTATTGGAAATATTGCAATTATGTAAATAACCTAATAAAATACGTTCAGCTCTCCTTTTAACAACTAAAGAGGCCATAATGAACATTAAAAAGATTACAAACTTAGCTTGGTAACATTATTTTAAAATTAATGGATTTTTAAATGAGTCTACGATCTCAAACTACTTAAAAGTATACTGAGCTGTTGAGATAGGATTATAGGTCATAATGATGCAAAAATCCCCAAGAAACGTACTGGAAGCGCTTAGGCCTCGGTTGTGGAGAACAAATTTTATGCCTGATTACAATTTTAATTTCGATTTGTATCTGTATTAGATAATACAGAACAAGATTGTATTTTAAAAAAAGCAGTAAATACAGTGCGTTTTAAGGAGCTCGAGATCGCAAAAGTACCAGAGTGGCATAAGCTGCGAGGCTATCAATCATCATACCCCATTGAAGGCTGACTTTATATGGAAAAATTCTTCAGCCAGTTTTGTATAAATATTTTACATAAACTATTGCACAAACTAATGTAAACCAAAGACGTGTTTGTATCGAGTTTCCTAAAAAAGAATCCTCAAGTAAATAAGTGTTAACTATCACGGGCGTAACTTGAGATCGCAATCTAAGGTCCGTATTAAATGACTGCAGTCAACGCAAACGCGCTATCAACATTTGCGTAATAATTTATAACTAATTTAGTAATAAACCTAGTTTCCCAAAGTGCCCCAATTCATTAGTATTGAAACCAAAGATTTAGAAGTTTAAGTATACCTTCGCAGCGAAAAAGTGTAGTTACATTAGACGCTACGGCGGGTAGAGAAAGTGGTATGAGGTAGGGCGTTATACTTCTAAATCTTTGATTGAAACTTTTTTGACACCAAATTTTTTATTTTACTTACAAGGTATCTTGAATTTTTTCTTGGAATGTTTCAGTACGTGATTGAGATGGTTTAAGTGAACAAGCCTACACAAGTTTTTCAGATTTTTTATGGTGGTTTATAAATGTTCTCATACATTAATAGACGTCCAAAGTGTACCGCATTAAACATACTCAATACGACCCGTTCCACACAGTTCGTCAAACTTCGTAGTCAGGTTCTCTAACCACTTAGCCATCCGGTCGTCAAAATGAACATGAAACGGGTGCGTATCTAGTCGCATAATATTTGACAGTCATAATGTTATGTTTGTCTTAATTTTTGTTAGTCATAATTTTTTCAAAAGTTAGATTACATTTAATGGATTCAGAGAAAAAAAGAGTTACAACAAGCAATACATTATAACAAAAATTAAATTATTTCTTTGAACAATTTATACGAGCCGATACGGTCCCATGAAAAACTCCCACAGGCTCGGTCAAACTAACCCAACAGTACTGTAACACTGCGTTTCTAACATAGCCGTGCGAGGGTGTGTTGCGAAGAATGTGTTTTTCATGAACCAATTCATTTACCTATACTCGCACAGCACAGCTATAGTGGAAACAACTGAGCGGAGCGAGGATATGTAAATTAAGCGTTTATTGTGTTCTAGAGGTGGACGTTATTTCACGTCACCGTATACAGTAACTGGTGACGTGCTGAAAATAACCAAATCACTGGTTTCACTTCAAGCGACAAGTGGTGACTTTTGTAACGAGCTATTTTTGTGGTGATGCGATTTTCGCCTCAACGTCACAGACGTCACGAAGTAGATAGAGTAAAAATTATAACCTTAACTTTATACAACGCCAAAGAAACGATTCTTAGATTACGAAATTATTGATATTACACCGAAAAACGATGCTTGTGATAAATAACGTCATAGCTAAATAGCTTGTAACAAATTACGTTAAATACTAGTTTCATTTCTAATTCAGTTAGTGACTGTCACAGAACGCGTCACTGCAGGCAGTGAAAGAAACTGGTTACTAAAATCACTGGTTTTAGTAACCAGTGACATGATTCTTGTCACCAGTTTCGTTTCGTTTCGCTCAAATCACGTAACGACCCACACCTATTGTGTTCATGAATAACACATTCCTGGCAACACACCCTCGCACATCTCTGGTAGAAACGTAGCCGAACACTCCAGATTAATCATAAGACTCGCGAATAGCAATCAAATACCTCTCTGCGTACGGCGTTAACTGCAGTCGTTTGTTAGAAGTACCAGGGGAGCATAGCAGGCTGCTACTTGATGGGCACGCCGGTGAAGGAGACGGGCTGTTCGTTGGTGACGAGGCCGGCGCGCGGCGCGGCGCTCAAGCCCGCCTCGATGTTCGCCGCCGATGTCCGCATCTCGTCTGCTGACGCCCTGGTGGAAAATTTAATAGTTTAATTTTATTTCCTTGTTATTATTATTGTTTTTTGGTTGTTTCTATTTCATAAATTTGACATAAATTAAAATTCTTGTTTTTACTTTTTAATTGTTATTATTATTGAATTTAACTCTAATTTGACATTGTAAATTCCATTATTATTTTTGGCTGACAATTTTTTTTATTCGACTGGATGGCAAACGAGCAAGTGGGTCTCCTGATGGTAAGAGATCACCACCGCCCATAAACATCTGTAACACCAGGGGTATTGCAGATGCGTTGCCAACCTAGAGGCCTAAGATGGAATACCTCAAGTGCCAGTAATTTCACCGGCTGTCTTACTCTCCATGCCGAAACACAAGAGTAACATAATAACGTAACATAATTTATCGTAACATGGTTTATTTTTTGCTAACATTTGACGATTCTTTTGTGAATTCCTTATAATTACCTGACATGTGTTTATAATGTATTTTTTCAACAGGTAATAAATAAATCTAAGCTAATCTAATAATTTCATTTATTTATTAGTGTTTATCCGCTGCTTTGCACGCGTTAATCATTAAATCCAGCAGTTGAATTGAAAAATCCGGGATTTTACTAAATTCCCGTGGGAACTCCCGAAAATTACATCGTGTTCTATATTCACGTTGTATTATAAACTACCCTGCCAAATGTCATGACTCTGTACACAAGTAATTTTGCGTGTGTGTATGTGTGTAGGTGCTGAACATGCCATCTTGTGCCGATGAATTCCATTTTTATTCATGACTGGTTCAACTTGTGTTTCTTATTCTAACAAACAGTTAAGTGTAGAGGTTACATAGTACAGATGTACTGTATAATGGATTTCCATGATTTTTTATCGGAAAGTTCTTATGTATCGTGCTTTCTCAATAAGGGTTTTCACAGAGGCGAAATATCGCTAGATGGCGTTAGTGTCGTAAGGTCCGTTTGACGTTTGCTCGTGATTGGTTAAGTAAATAAATGAGCCAATGAGGGCTATCGTTTTTTGTCTCACTAGATGGCGCACTGTTGCGTGAGGTTTTTAAGTATGGCTTTCAAATTCTGTTATTACGGGCGTGAAAACATAGTTTAGATTAAAATCATATTTAATACACCTTAAAACCGTACCATAAAAATATCGAGCATGCCACAGTGTTGCATAGTCCCCGTTTTGTTCGGAAAAAAGGGAGGACAAAGGTTTCCGAAAGACAAAACTGTCTCAAAACACAGACATTCATTGCCCCGGAACGCATATTTGCCATAATTAATTTCAGATATTGCAAAATATTCACAAAATTATTCTAATTATAAATAAACCCGCTTGGTTCACCCAAAAACTATGAGATTTGACATTTCGGAGACCTCACGCTACACTAGCGCCTCTATTGGCGAATTCATACGCGATAGCCCTCATTACGAGCAAACGTTAAACGGACCTCACGACGCTAACGCCATCTAGCGATATTACGCCTCTGTGATAACCCTCATTAGCTTCATCAATGTCACTCATTTGATACATTAATTGATTGACACTTCGGGTGCTATCGTATTCTGATTGAGATCCGATTATTTCCGATGAAAAACCATCATGCAGTGCAGTGGCACTACATCTGTAATACATTTGGGAATAAATAACAACAAGTATAACGAACAGTAAATTACAAAAGAAACAAAATGATTTACTAAATATGCTAAAAACAGAACATAATGAACATGATAAAAATTAAAACCTGAAAAAAAGAACTTGACATAAAAATAGCACATGCAAAACCAATTGGTCCTTCGAGCCGGATACATATAAGTATGTTAAGTAAGGTGAGCTGTTAACTAGCATTAAAGATTAGCGCGTAACATGCTTTGTGCTAACTACGGTTTGCTGAATCACCATTAAAAAAATAAATTATGTTTCATTTCTTTATTAATATGGTGTAATTTTGAATGTGTTAGAAATGAAACATAGAACTTCGTAACTTTTATTCTTGACATGAGTTTTCAAGACAATTAGATATATGTCGAAGTCTTGTATAAAAGTTACTTTATTATTAACTATTGACCCGACATCCTAGTACTCTTTTAGTAAAAAATAATAAACACAGTACAAAAAGATAGATACGGCCAAAGATACAAAAATATGTATACACGACTTTGTTGCCTTCACTTTAAGGTCGTGTGTCCGTATCGATCTCTAACCAACTGAATCGTGACCCAACATGGAACTTTTTCACAAAGAAAGTCAAAGTGACATCGCGTTGACTAACAATAGTTATTTGTGTCACAAGGGAGCAAAATGGTGTATTTACCTGAGTAGCGTAGCGAGGGATTCTAAAGTAGAATCCTGAGCGTAATGAGGGATTCAAGTGTTAACGCCCAAGATGAAAATAATTTTGCTCCCGAGTGGCTCATACAACTTTTCACACCGAGCATTAAGAAACTTGAAAAAAAAAACAAATTCTAAATATTATTAAAGAACAACCAGCATAGAAAATCGCGTGGCTTTACAATTATCAACTTCAAAAAATGGCATTTGCAATAAAACACTTAGAAAAGCCTTGAACAGAAAAGTTGCACTTTGCTCCCTCTCGTCAGGGAGGAAAAGTTACTTTTCTGAAGGAGAGGTGTGAAAAGATAATTAAGACGATCACTTTGAGGGCCTACGCTAGCTGCCGCGGTTTGCGCGGAGCGGGTGGACGCCTGTTGAACAATAGCATGAGCAGCGCTAACTGCGCAGGATTGTACCTGCACCCGCCCGCAGGCTGCGCCCGCGCAGTGCACCCGCGACAGCTTTCGTAGACGCTGAGAACGTTCTACGATGGGTCCAGAGTCAATGAGGGCTATCGTTTTTTGTCTTTCTAGATGGCGCCACTGTTGTTGTTGAGGTTTTAAGTGTAGCTTTCAAAGTCTGTTATTACGGGCGTGAAAACAAAGTTTAGATTAAAATCATATTTAATACGCCTTAAAACCGTACCATAAAAATATCGAGGAATCACAATGTTGCGTAGTCCCGTTTTTTTCGGAAAAAAGGGAGGACAAAAGTTTCCGAAAGACAAACCTGTCTCAAAACGCAGACATTCATTGCCCCGGAACGCATATTTGCCATAATTAATTTCAGATATTGCAAAATATTCAAAAAAATATTCTAATTATAAATAAACCCGCGTAGCTCACCCAAAAACTATGAGATTTGACATTTCGGAGACCTCACGCTACACTAGCGCCTCTGGCGGCGAATTCATACGCGATAGCCCTCATTGGTTCCACAGTAAGTGCCTTAGGGCTGCGTTTCTATAAAAGATGTGCAAGGATTTGTTGTTCATGTACCATCAGCCAAATATTTGGTCTACCACCCTAAAGTAGATAATCGTTTGCATGTCATAAAACAATAATGCCAAATAGACGTGTCTGTCAACTTGAAAGTTCGACTTTAACGACATATTAATTTGATAGGAACTTGTTCAAAAATTGGTAGACCACTTATTTGTCCGATGGTACCAATAGAAACGCTTCATTTACCTACCCTCGCACAGCACTGGTGTAAACAGCTGAGCGGAGCGAAGCGAGGTAAATGAAGCGTTCCTATTGGTTCACGGAAAACACACTCGCACATCTCTGGTTGAAGTGCAGTCTAACCCCCTTATTCATAAAACTTAACAAGCCTATGTTAACTAACAAATGCTTTGTCCCTTTCTAACAAATACAAATGTCGAAGTGACAGATAAGGACAAACGAATTTTAGCGGCATTTTAACTAAAATAGGTTTGATTGTCGTTTATGAATAAGGGGGTAAGTGCCATAAAAGCGGCCATTCAGCGCGGCGTCTCTACAAGTGTTTGCCTCGTTTAGTTCGGGCGCCAGACGTCGGGGTCCTCCATCAGGGTGGCGTGGTGGTCCTGCGGCAGCGGGCCCGGCGGCGTCGCGCCGCCCGCCGCCATCGCGGCCATGTCGTCGCGCGTGCCTCTGCGGTCACACCGCGTTACCGACCACAGACCATAAACAGCCCTACGCTACTACGCACAGCCACAGATTAAATAGTAACCACAAAACAAATAGGTACAGAAGTCAATCTCATTGTATGTACTTCACTTTTCATACCTACGCTCGGCGGTCGCTCTAGGGTTGTCAACTATGGCTTATGCACAAAAAACTATCGTGGTAGTGGCACTCGTATGTAGTTGTTTGATTTATTGTTGAGAATGAAACGCAAAGAATGGGAATATAAATTAATAATAACTATAATATTTTAATTTTAATGTCATTGTTACCACTTGTAGCTTAAAAAATGACAATTCACGGTTTAATGTTGAATTTAAACAACCGCGTCCACTGAACAGTTATAATATAATTTTTTTGTTGCTTCGTTATTGCACAAAAAAGTTCACAGACGCGTGTCTCAAGCGGATGGCACTCGCGCTCGCACTGGTCCCAACCGGTCCGAGATATCGTGTCCGTGAGCAGTGTCTATGTACGCGTTGCTCGAGCGCACTTTATATGTATATTGTATTCTGTACCTATCTGTTTTGTGTAGTAACAGTACCGACACTCGCGTTTCAGAGCCTCTATATCCATCTACCAGCCGGTGCAGCCCTAACTTTTTTTTTATATGATAGGAGAAAAACGAGCAGGCGGTTCACCAGATGGATAGCAATCACCGCCGCCCATTGACATCCATAACATAATTTGAGTTACGGTAGCCCTTTGAGAAAGGTATAGGCTCGTTTTTAAAAATCCCTATGTTCCGGAGGTCCTAAGGTCCAGAAATGCTGGCGCTGCTAGCTGATTCCAAAGCTTCGCCGACTTCACCGTGCATGCCAGCTATTGAGGTGGTTGTTAGGAGTCACAGAGTAAATTTTGAGTGACAACCGCTATGGAGCCGTCTATAAAATCATCCATCATCAACCCAGCCTATATATAAGTCCCATTCTCAAGAACCTATTTCTTTCATATTTAAGTCGGTTCGATTCCCAGAACCTGCACACACCTGTGAAGTAATTCGATGGTATGTAACTACCGCCCAAGCCCTTTCATTCTGAGATTGTTTCTTTGATTGTAAAGGAATAAATATGTATCCAATATTTTGTGATAATTTAAATGGCGCACTAATAAGATTTTTAGGACACTTATAATCTAGTGCCATCCACGAAGACGCATGATTTTGACAAAATTAGACATTAATGACATTGTAATAAGAACCACGGCACGCGTCATCGCGATTGACTCTCCTATAGTAGCTAAGGCATACTGACCAGGTTTACCACCTAGGTACCAATTAAACAAAGCATCCGACAGACGCGGCAAGCATAACCAGAACCTATTTGGGGTCATTTTTTATCAACCCACAACAATGACTATAAATAGCTCCACAAAAACGTCTTCGTATCAAAAGATTTAGAGGAAGCAGCCATAATGGCCAATAGAGCGTGGCCAATAAAAAGCAGCGGAATGCGCCAAGGACGAAGATTACCACCTACGAATACAATAGTAGAAAACAAACAGTGTGCTGCTGTTATTCATTAGATTTGAAACTATTCATTGATGTTCCCACACAAACCACACACAGTGTTACTTACATAAATTATGTTATAAAAACCAATCACAAAGCTGTTATAGTACATTGTGTCTTAAGGGCGGTAAATAAGGAATTACGAACGAGAGTCTATTAGAAGCCCGAAGTCGAAGACTGAGGGCTTTAATGAGTCGATGTTCGTAATTCTAGTACCGCCCGTGCGACATACAATGTTTTTCATCACATTTGCAAGTAAAATTTTATATTTGTAAAAGAAAAAATATAATTCTTCCAAATATTGGCGATACCTTAGGCTGTGCTCTTGGCAGCGCCGCCCTCAACGTGCGTGTGCATGTGGTGGTCCATGTAGTCCTGCAGCAGCACCATCAGTACGGGCACTGACTCATTTACCGACCACGGGTTTCATGACAAGCACATTAAGGTCGAGGGTTTTATTTGGGGGGTTGCAACCAAGGTAGCCTGCATGTTACGACACTGTTTACGAGCAAGTGTGATGAAAAAATCATTAAACCCACAAACGTTAGTTGACAACACTACAATGTTAATACACCATTGTTAGGATATTTTACAGTTTACATATAAAAATCTATATATGTAATCATGTCAGTGCGGTTGATACACGTCCCAGTAAACATTGCCCCGGAATGTGCAATGCGAATTATTAGGGCGCACGTTATAAAGTCGTACATTCCGGGCCGCACAATAACTGCACCCAAGTTTCTGTACAGCATTGCGTGAATTTAGTAGTTTGAAGTAGAATAAATTTTAAATTATTTCCTAAAGGACCGACCACACCGGTGCCCAAAACACGCTCACGCATCGTAAACTCTTGTGACGCATGTTGTCATTCGCGTATCGCGTACCGATCACTCCGTTGAAAACGCCGACACCGATGCATGTTTTATCATCATTTGATATAAATGCATGTTTTATCATCATTTTATATCAATGCATATTTTAATACAGTCTGTCAAATAACAAATGTAGTTGCGATGTAAGTCATTAAGAAACATCGTACATCTGTTTAGATAAAGATATATACATCTTATTAACAAACTTTCAACAGAGGGTTATCCGAACCGGCGGTAGATTTCCTACATTCAAAAGTGCACGCCATGATCAAAATAAAATAATGACATTTCCGCTTTGACTTTGACCGGTTTCACGCGTCAAAAAGGCCCGAGTCACGTCACTGCGTTCACTGCGCGTCAGCGTTTTTTGAGCAGCAGTGTGGGGAAACCTTTACACGATAGACTTGACCATGTATATAAAGAGCTACTCACTTCTTGCCGAGCGCCATCATGCCGTATATGACGCCGGTCGCGAAGATCAGCCCCGAGCCGAACCAGGTGCTCAGGCTGAGGAAGCACAGGAAGAATGGCGGGAGCGCTAGCCTGGAACATACAATAGGTAATCAGGACACTTTATAACTTTGCATTACTTTTACGGGCTGTTTCACCACCCATTGATTAATTTTATTTGACGGATAAATGTGATGCCGTCTCCGTCTATTCGAACAAAACAAACAGAGACGGCATCACATTTATCCGTCATATAATTTTAATCGATGGATGGTGAAATAGGGGGTTAAACTTGCAAATTATTTGTATGCCTGTTGGCGAAACCAATACATACATACATACATAGTGATACCAATTACATTGTAAAACTTTGTGTATATTGTAACCACCCATGGTGACAAATAAAGATACTTTGAGGACCAGCCATCGCGACGCGAACCGTTATTGTTGAGCTACTCGCCACTTATAATTTAGCCGAGTTAAGGAGCGGCTACACCGCTGCTCAAAATACGGAGACGACACGGAATCACAGTGACGTGCCGTAAACGTAACGTTACCGCATGCTCTCCACCAAAAGTCGTGACGTTTACGGCACGTCACCGCGATTCCGCACCGTGACCGTTTTTTAAGCAGCGGTGTGGTCGCTCCTTTACACGTACTCGATATTACTATTAATAAACCAGAATAGCACTACACGGCCAAATTACGAACAGTGGCAAGTGGCTAAACAAAACAATCCCGGTCCGCGGCTGTTCATCGTGGTGTGGATGTTTTGTTTATAAAAAAGTTTTTGTTAAAAATTTCATTTTTAATACATTTTTTTTTGCTGGCTGTACTTTTTGTTGACTGTACTTGCATTGTCGTCTAAACTATGTAGTTTACGGATATGCATCCGTACCAAATTTCAAGTCTGTACTATTAACCATTGGGGAGTCCCCTCCTGCGGAGACGACCATTAAACTATCACTACCACTTACCAGATTATTGTACTGTCACCAAATTTACATAAGTATGCCAAGTCGATTGGACCACTGGAAGTGGGTCAAATTTAGCTTCCAAGATTTGACCCAAACAAACAAATAAAGAAAGAGGTGAAACTAAATAAAAGGTTGTAATTACTAGCCTTCATCCACGGCTTTGCATGCGCAAACCATTAGGTTCAACAGTTGAATTGAAGTTCGTGGATTTCGTTGTATGACGAAAACCCATGCAAAATTTTGTCTCCAGACTAAGTGGTTAAGATTTCGAGATTTAACATGGATCCCGTGGGAATATCGGGAAAACACGTAGCCCATGTGTTAATTCAGACGTCCAGCTATATACATATCAAATTTCATTCAAATCTGTCCAGCCATTTTGGCGTGCACATCAAACAAACAAACAACTTTTTCTGTAGAATATGTGAACACTGTACTCTACCTTCCAATTCCTAAGTTTTCTCGTTTTCCGACATGCAAATAATCAACACAATAACGCCGTCCCACTCGCAACTGTCGCCGCCCCCTAATTACCGTGTCGTTAGCATTAACAAAGGAATTAACACAATGTGGAGTAAATTACAATCATCCGTGACATCGCTTTATCAACGCGAGGCGATTCGCGTCACTTTGGACTAAAACAACTGTTTGTTGTGGCGTAATAGTTGGGAGTTCTTTTTTACGATTTAGTAGAAGAAAAATACACACGTGTCGTGTTCATCCTCTACCTGTACACCGTGTTATTTTTGATTTCCGTTAACTTTAAGAGAACATTCAACAGGTCAAATGAAGTTAATTTCTCCAAGAAGTAGTGGCGTAGCCTTTACTGTTTATAAGATAATCAAGAATTAAGATAATTAATTAATGCGCAATAAAAAGTGCAAAGGTTCTTAATTTATGACGTTTTTTTTATTTCTGTGACTAAAGCGACTAACATTAGTTCACACATTTATGACATAAGAAATTTTAATCTCTCGTCTCTTTTATGTATCACGTTAATGTCCAATAACAATGCCTGTGAAGTTAACATATTATGTATGAAAAACAAAAAAAAATGATTTGACCATAAAGTTAATTACCAGGTATTTTCTATCAATGAACTGTCCCTATACTTCGAAGTAAGTTTTAAAGGCCGGCAACGCACTTGTGACTCTTCTGGTGTTGCAGGTGTCCATGGGCGACGGTAATCGCTTACCATCAGGCGATCCGCCTGCTCGTTTGCCCCCTATACCATAAAAAAAAATACTTCGAAGTATAAAATTAGTGTAAATCGCGGGTGAGCAAAGAAATTCTATTAGTTCCTTGTAAAATTCGAACTTCGTATCTTGCCATCCCGCTGACGGTAATATTTAATACTATACGAACTTCGCTTCGCTTTTCGAATTCCGTAATAGCCCCCTGGGCCGTCAGCCGAAGTTAACGGAAATCAATAACAACACGGTGTATAAATGAACAGTTAACCAACAAGACTCACCCAACATAAGCGGCCGCTTTGTTCCAGTAGGGCCGCGACTCCACTTTGTCCGAGAGCGTCTGCACGTAGTCTATGAAGAAGCAGCAACAGGGAGCCTCGCAGACTATCACTATGAAGCCGGCCAGCATCTGCCAGATGCCCGCGATCAGGCACTGCACGTCCAGCAGGATGATGCCGAGGCAGTTGAACAGCCCGAGGATTATGGCGACTGGAATCAATCATCATCATCATCATCATCAGCCGTTGGACATAGGCCTCCCCCATAAACCTTTTGCTGCGGTTGGAAGTGGCCTCCATCCTGCATCCACCTTGAGCCCACGGCTTTAACGGAAAAACTTGAACCTCCAAGTATCAATCAGCTTCGTTTTTTAAGGTTCCGTAGCCAAAATGGCAAAAACGGAACCCTTATAGTTTCGCCATGTCTGTCTGTCTGTCTGTCCGTCCGCGGCTTTGCTCAGGGACTATAAATGCTAGAAAGCTGTAATTTTGCACGAATATATATGTAAACTATGCCGACAAAATGGTACAACAAAAAATTCAAAAAACAATTATTTTAGAGTACCTCCCATAGACGTAAAGTGGGGGTGATTTTGTTTGCAAAATATTCAACTTTAAAGTGCAAATTTTATGATTGATTGATGATTTTATGATACAGAAAACAGGTACACAGAGAGAAAATTACAAGGTAAGCAATAGGCGGCCTTATCGCTTAAGAGCGATCTCTTCCAGACAACCTTTCTACAGAAAGAAGGAAGGACTAGTTGTCTTCTGTGTGGCTTGCGCCTTACACTTGAGGATTCACATATTCGTACGATAGTGAGTGACCAGCGTCAAACTCAGCTCGTCATAAAAATCGGAAGCAAGTATTTCAAATGTATTGTATAAAACAAAACTCTGAATGATGGTGAATCACGCACACAAAAAAATGAGGAAAAATCAACATTTACCTGTCACAAGCTTAATATGAATAAACTTCTTTTGACTTTGATTAAAGAGTAAACATTAATGTATTAAACAAAACAACTAAAGCATTTATCTTTTACATTGGACAGTTGGTGAGTCACACAAAATTGATAAGAACCGATAGTAATACAAAGACCCGAAATTACATGTCAATTGGCATTGGTCTCAAAAAAACAATGTTTATTTTTATATATTTTAGAACAGGGTTTCTCAAAGTGGGGTACGCGAACCCCTAGGGGTTCGCTATTCGACGGTAGGGGGTTCGCGACAATTTTAACTAATGGTGGCTGCAAGACTGGCAAGATGATTAAGATTGGTTTTAGGAATCTTTTTGTATTTTTTATTTCAATTCCACTTATTTGTTTGTTATTTGTGGTTGTTTCAGTTTGTATTTTCGTTGGCAAGATGATTATTACCTATATTTGTTACCTTTTATTGAAATAAATAATACACATTATATTATCATGATGATTGAAATAAAAATAAACTTACTTACTTCAACAGCCAATTTTCATCAACATCCAACTTTCTTGGGGGGGGGGGGGGTTCGCTGTCGTCTAGAAACTTCAACAGGGGTATGTGGAGCCATAAGTTTGAGAAACCCTGTTTTAGAAGTTACCGGAAACCATAGTTGCCATGGCGTTAAAAACTATGTTACAGTGGCAGTGTTAGAATTAGGCGGTTTAGTAATATAACGTTTATTTACGATGAAATTCAAACAAAGGTCAAACATTATTTTGCAAATATGCACACAATCAATTAATATTTTTTTACAAAAATGTTAAAAAATGATTTAATAAGCCTATTCCTCAAAATGGTTTTGGAGTTAGAACAAATTGTAAAAAGTGATCAATTCCAATTGTTTTTCTTTTGTGTTGCCTTTCTGATCTAAGTTAATAACTTACAGAACTTCTATGTCTGCATAAGTCAAGTCGTAAAAATAGTAAGTTGAATTTTACCCACTTCTAGTAATCAAATTGACTTGAAATTTGAAATACACATACATGAAGTTTAGGTGACAATGCAAATAAAAAAGCTTGGAACGATATGTTTACAAAAACTTATTTGCTGGTTTACTGCACCAAAAAACCTTTTTATTCAGGATATTATGATGACGGCCCGATGCAAAAAGAGGGGTCAAATAAGTTTATGACCACTATGTGCGTCTGTCTGTGGCACCGTAGCTCTTAAATGGGTGGACCGATTTGAATGCAGTTTTTTATATTATAAATCAGGTTTCTTAGTGCTGGTTCTTAGACATGTCTCATCAACATTTCACATTCATAAGTGCTTGTTATAGCCTAAATTGAATAAAGATATTTTGACATTGAATTTGATGTTTGCTCGTGATTGGTTAAAAAACTAAATCAAAAATCAAATCAATATAATTTATTTTCGGATAACTGAGTAGATCCAAGTATATTGTTAGTTTATACAATATTCTTATGAGACTATGGTAGTAAGCTGATAAGATAAATGAGCCAATCGAAGCAAACGTCAAATGTCAAATGCACCTCTAAATACTAACGCCATCTAGCCATATTTCGCCTCTGTTAAAACCCTCATTCAATGAAATTGTAATATTGCCCTCTTGAGGTAAAAGGCAGTATTATAAAAAAACATGTTTGATTTATTTACCATTGTGTAGCTTAAGACATTCTGCATCAGTTGGTATAAATAACTCTTTTTTTAACCGACTTCAAAAAAGGAGGAGGTTATCAAGATCATATTTTTTTATCATCATTATTTTTTTATGTTGGTTACCTCAGAGCTCTCCGTCATTTGTGAAATGATTTGAAAAAAAAGAACATTTGTATAGGAATTAGGTCCCATAATTACAGATACCTTGGCCTTAAGAGGGCAGAATAATATTCTAAATCTAAAAGCAATAAGATTCCTAAGCCATTGTGGTAAACTTAATAAGCAGTAGGTGTTAAAAGGGTATTAATTCCTTGCTCTAAGTCTAAGAGGGTGTTAAATGTTGTCTCCTCCCATAGCACCTTATCAATTTAGCTAAGTTGGCCAGTATCATGGCAGACAGAGTAATGTCTAAGTAAAGCAACTAAGAACAAATATCAGCAAAGATGAAAATGGAAATCAATTTAAAATATTTAATTAGCTATGGATTTAATATCCCTATGTTGTAAGTTACTATTACATGGAATAGATGTTGTCTACTCTACCTAAATTGCCTGATTATTTTTAATACTAATTTATTGTTTTGTCCTAAATTTTAATCCTGGTTAATCCTAGCAGATAAGATTTTCCATTGATTTGAAATATTTTAAGGTTTTCTTTCTAGTTGGTGAAATTAATGGTTTATTTGTGATCATATCAGATCCTATGACATCAAATTGGTAACATCACTGATTACACCAACGAACTTTATTTTTGCAAGACAAACGGACCCCTGATAAGATAATGAGAAACAATTAAAACTCGTTGTTCTCATTGTTTAGTGCGCGTGAAAGGTGTTGGACGGGCCTAATTATACGAGTTACTGGTTATAATATTACGTACTGAAACTGCCAACTGTGCCCAAGCCTCGACCAGCGTATCGCATCCACCAAGACACATCGTCCTTTTGGACGTTGTCGCCGCCCGGCCGGGCCATAAGCATCGTAATCTTGTCTGTCAGCGACTGCAATCAAAACGCACATTGTTCACAATTCTTCACAGCACTTATAAATTGATTATTATTTAATTTACGCTTAATTTCTTTCTTACCATTTTCGAAAAATCGTCGTCGTTTCTTTAAAAAAAATATGGCTCTGTCCATTGGAGGACAATTTTGCCAGTGTCTAGTAGTTTTTGTTTTGCCGTTGTACGGTAAAAAAAAATTCTAGAAAACGAAATATGAGAGGTGATGGTGGATGAACGATGACAGCGCGAATCTCCGGAGAAAAATAGAAAGTTCGAAAAATCAATTCACTGTCTGTCTCACTGCCTTGTCACCTGTCATTCAAGGATACAGACTATACAACAATAAACTAAGAAAGAAAGCAAAGACAACCAGCAGCGCAGCAAGCAGCGCGTTCTCATCATACATATTGCATTGTTTTAAATATTTCATTTTAAAATGTATTTAAAGTAGTTTGCTAAATAAAGCAAGAACCTTTTAATGTTAAGTACACTTTACATTATAATCTGCTTAAAATTTACATAATTAAAGATTAATAAATATTGAAATACCAAAGAAAACAAACATGCGTTTCGATTATAACAAAATCAGTAGGTGGATCGGTGGATGCAAATGATTTAAAATATACCATTATTAAAATTACTACAAAAAAAAACATTTAAATACCAATTTACGCTCTTCATATATTATTTACACATATTTTATCTTTGATTAAGTATTTAATAAATTTTATCGAAATCGTAAATCCAATACGACTTTTTTTTTTGTAAAACTCAACAAAACGCTATTAAAAAAAAATTCAATGTCGGTCGGCTTTAGCGGATGTCGTTTGTAATTTTGCAAATTTACTAATTTTCTCTAGAAGTAACAGTTGCCTTCTAATTTAGGAATTCTCATACGAATTCATGAGGGACTTTGATTAAAGTCAAAATGCAACCCACGGCAATGCTTCCAAAGTTAACAGATTCAACGCAAACTATGTAAGTGTACTCCTAAATTTTTCCTTGAACGAGTGGCACGTAAAAGTTTATTGCATTTCCGATTGAGAATAAGTAATTAGCACATCCAATGTTCGTTTCCAATATCATACATTTGCCTCTTCTAGGATATCTGTTTCATAACCTGTTGAATATGGTTAAAAAAGGAAAAAGCTTTCATTAGGTACCTACTAAATCACTAACTAGTCGGTATAACTAAACTGTCCAATAAGCATGTGCAACTTAGTATAAACTATATTTGATAAGTAGGCTCAACAGCATTATCCTTTACATCTTAGAGAATCGTTCAAGGCAACTCATGCACTGTTAGCAAAATTGTAGTTCAAATTGTATGGCATGCAAACCAGTATTAAATATAACATTACAGTAATAATTAAGATTGCTGCCAGAAAATATTTTGTATAATACCTATTTATAAAATTCCCAAGAATTACATTCAATACAGTATTGGTTCTGCAATCTCCAATAACATGATTTCTAACGTGTTTCCTCAGATCATTTTCGGAGGGTGATGGAGTCTGCAGCTCTGAGGTGTTTGCCAGCGATGTGGTGGTCACCACCAACGCGGGCAACCACAACCACGGCAGCTCCAAAGTGAAGCTGAAGAACCTAGTGGACTACAACTGGGAACCAAAGTTCTACTCCGGGAACCTTCTGGCTGTTCATATGAGTGGCAAATACTTGGCTTATTGTATCAAAGGTATATTTCAGCATGTTCTGTTTGTTTTATAGTTGTGTGTTGCTATAATAAACAGTTACATGGTTGACTGACATCCATAGAATAATTCTAGAGGCTTGAAATTTGGCATAGAGCAGCAATGAATTCTGTCCAACTGCTGAGCTAATACTTCCGCTAGCAGGCTTCGGTTTGGGTTGTCTGTAAGACAAAATGGCTGGAAATATGTATATGTATGTTTATGCAGACAGGCTATTCTTGTATGCTTGGTGGGTTGATGCAGTGGGCCATCTGCTGGTTGAGTATGACTGAAGTAGATTATCATAGAGGTGGACTAAAAAGTCTTTCTTGAAATTCCCTCCCAGTTGTAATATAGAACTAGCCTAAGTAGAAGCAAGAGTTCACTTGTTTGTTGTCTTGTTGAGTTAACCTCCTGTTAAATGTACAGAAGTCAGATAGAGGTTAAAAAATAAGTTTTTTGGTCTTATAATAAATTATGATAACAGACTATTGATTTGAAGTAATTTTTTCAGCCCCAAATACAATGAACCCGGGAACCTGGACGGGCATGGTGCGGGTGGTGTACAACCCTGAGATGGGCAATGACCGGCGAGCTCTCATCAAGGGAATGAAAGGAGAGGTAAACAAATATAGTCTAAAATAACACATTCAGCACCGAGAGCCGAAAGAGAAAGATTTACTATAATGGAGAAAAACTCTGCTACTGGTTAGTGGCATAGCCCATATAATAAGCATATTATAGTAGAACCCAAAATCATATTACTCTCTTGCTGAAATGAGGTAGAGGGAAATGTGATTACAGGTTCTACTATAGCAATATGAGGCTGCAAATGTTTAATAAGTTTTAATCACACACACACACTAATACACATAGGCAAAGGCATTACATGTTATATTCTACTAGCTTTTTCCCGCGGCTTCTTCTGCGTGGAATTCGGTTATCGCGCGCTGTTCCCTCAGGAACTGTGCATTTTGCCGGGATAATAAAAAGTAGCTTATGTCACTCTCTGGCCCACAAACTATCTTAATGCTAAAAATCACCTCCGTTTCGACATGAAAGACAGACAAACATACAAACACACACACTTTTGCATTTATAATATTAGTATAGATTAATTTTATCATATGTGTGGGATGTAACAAAACTATTGTAATGGTGTAAATATTATTCAGAGTATAGTTTATTATAGAATTAAAAAAGTAATGCAGTGATGCCTTTGTAAAATAGTGCAATACCAGATTCCACACAGAGCTGCTAATGTATTTGGCTCCACTCACTCATTTTAATTTTTTTTTTCAGGTGCAAGACTTGGCCTTTGCTCACATCCACAACCAAGTAGTGCTGGCCTGTATTGACGAACATGGCAACTTCTATGTCCATGAGATTGAATTGACTGACAGTGGCCTGAGGTAATACTAAAGCCGTCATTCTGCTTATTTTTCGGATTTCTTGACCACAAAATTAGAGAAGCATACATAAACACGACACGATATCGCATCGAGCTACGACGCGGCATCGTTTGACGATGCGACGTCAGGTCGTGGAAATCTACAAAGGATTGCACAGGGATTTTCCAAGACACGACATCGCATCGTGAAACGTGAGCACATGATATTGTGTTTATGTGTAAGAGCTTATGTGTATTTCCCTTCACCATCAATGCATGAATATTCAAAAGCACATGATTCTTGTGTTTTTTGCTGATACGACTCTATTTCTGGGGCCGGAAGGACATGTCAGATACTTTTGCATGCTCTGCTGTGGCAGATATTAATGCTGGTGACTGTACCTTCCATAGACGTAAAGTGGGGGTGATTTTTTTTTCTTATCCAACCCTGTAGTGTGGGTGTATCGTTGGATAGGTCTTTTAAAACCATTAGGGGTTTGCTAAGACGATTTTTCGATTCACTGGTTTGTTTGCGAAATATTCAACTTTAAAGTGCAAAATTTTCATAAAAATCGAGCGTCTCCCCCCCTCTAAAATGTAAACCGGTGGGTGGAAAAATTTGAAAAAATTCAGGATGGTAGTAAGCTAGTAAGTATATCAAACTTTCAAGGAAAACTATAACGGCTAAGTTTGCTTGAGAATTATTAGTAGTTTATGAGTAAATAGCAGCCTAAGGTATAAAATATACCTAAACTTGGAAGATTCCGTATAAAATACGAAATCCTTAGAAAAATATTACTTATTTTTTTCGTTATGGCTACGGAACCCTATTTTGGGCGTGTCAGACACGCTCTTGGCCGGTTTTTAACGAAAATAATCATGAGAATCTTGTATCGAAAATATACTTTAACAATACAGATGCACCCTAGCCTGTGAGATACGCGAAGACACGATGGCCGGTGGGTCGCACCGCGTGGTGTGGTGTCCCTACATCCCCGACGACCACGACGCCGACCCCGATGACGTGGCGCGACTGTTACTCACCACGCACAACAACAAAGGTTGGTTATGTTACCATCAGCGGAAAGACTTTCAATGTTTTCTCCTTTCTTCCCTTCCCCCTTCGAACAACAAGTTTTTTTATGAGATTTATGAGAGGAAGGCAAACGAGCACGCGGGTTATCTGATGGGAAATCATCACTACCGCCCATGAGTACCAACAAATCAAGGAGAGTCATGGTCAACTTGCTACGTGCATCCACTGGTTCACACGATGTCCTCGGTCCACATACATAGTAAGAGGAGCTATGGCTGTATCTTCCGGTTCTGGACACTAAAGTACTTTTTCGGTTCCAGCAGTTGAGATTGAGAGATGACCTTCTTCGATGTAGTAGTAATGTGTCAAATAGAAAAAAATATATAAAATTCTAATAATGTAAAAGAATTGAAAAATTGTTGTTCCATAATTGGAACTAGATTTTTTTTGGCGTTTGGCGGAGCTCCTATTTTGTCTACTTTAGGCGCTATCAACCCAAAAATTGACGATTCATTGAAGATTATTTACTACACGTAATATCCGCTTACCGTATTATCTGGTACAGTCACCAGTAACAAGATCTGACACAAAAAAGCGTGCATATGTAAATACCTATCTGATACTGACGTGTCAGATATTTTGCACGTTCTTCTGCGGCAGATATAAATAGTGAGTATATGGTTGGTTCCTTAACCTAAGGCGCAAGCCATACAGAAAAGATGTGAGACGAGGGGGCGTCGCGGAAGGGGCGGAGAGCCGCAGACGTGGAGGCGTCACGTACGCGCCGCGTCTCCGGCTCGTCTCTTCTGTCTGCTTTGGGTCGCGACGTTTCTATACATTTAGGGCCTGTTTCACCACCTGTCCACTAACTTTAAGTGTCCGATAAAAGTAATGCCGTCTTTGTTTATTCGGACAAAACAAACAGAGACGGCATCACTGATATCCGTCACTTAAAGTTAGTCGACAAGTGGTGAAACAGGCCCTTAGTATGTAAACTGATTAAGTGTCGGTCTACCGACGTGGAATCGTCTTAATCTGTCATCTCCCAGGATAACAGGAACAAAGGAATTTGGGCACAAATTTGTGCCTCTGGGAGAGGACAGGTTAAACGAATGTTCTAGTTACTATTATTACGTATCTACTGTGGTAACCTATTATTCGCCATGTAACATCTTAGTTAAGTGTACAATTGTCAAAGTCAAAGTCAAAAAGTCAAAAATATCTTTATTCAATTTAGGCCATAACAAGCACTTATGAATGTAAAAAAAAAAACTACCACCGGTTCGGTAAATAAATAATGTTGTTAATTAAGGCTGGTTGGTTTCTTGAATAAATAAATAAATAAAGAATGCTTTATGTCCACGCAATAAGAGCGAAAAAGACGTCTTCCCGACGGTAAACGTTTCGCGTCGGCCGAGCTGATCGATGTCTTTTTCGCTCTTATATGCGTATGCGTGGAAATAAAGAGTTTTTTGATCGGATTTAGCCGATTCTGCGTTTATAGGTTTGGGGAGACTCGCGACTGCGACGCGCCCCCGTCCCAAGTCTCTTCTGTGTGGCTTACGCCTAAGTATCCACTTTTTGGGTGACACTATTTACCGGCACGGATAATACCGACATGGTAATACGGACCCGATATTTCGTGAACACACCCATACAAGCTGGCTTAAATTTCTCTTAGTAAAATGTTACAATTTTGTCGAATGAGGGCTATCGCGTATGAATTCGCCACTAGAGGCGCTAGTGTAGCGTGAGGTCTACGAAATGTCAAATCTCATAGTTTTTGGGTGAGCTACGCGGGTTTATTTATAATAAGAATAATTTTGTGAATATTTTGCAATATCTGAAATTGATTATGGCAAATATGCGTTCCGGGGCAATGAATGTCTGTGTTTTGTCTTTCGGAAACCTTTGTCCTCCCTTTTTTCCGAACAAAACGGGGACTATGCAACACTGTGGCATGCTCGATATTTTTATGGTACGGTTTTAAGGTGTGTTAAATATGATTTTAATCTAAACTTTGTTTTCACGCCCGTAATAACAGACTTTGAAAGCCATACTTAAAAACCTCACGCAACAGTGCGCCATCTAGTGAGACAAAAAACGATAGCCCTCATTGTAGCACTTGTAACTTTTGTGGTACAGGGGGCTGGTGTCAAACTGACAAGAGTTTATCTGGGCGTATACACGAAATATCAGGCCGATATTACCATGTCGGTATTGTACGGCCGGGAAATAGTGTCACCCCACTTTTTTAAGACGCTACTGTGCAAAAGCGAGTTTCTGTTTTAATTTTTTCTTTATTATTCATTGTTTGTTCCCAGCTCGCATGTGGAGCATCGGCACGGTGGTGGCGTCTCTGGCGGCGAGCGAAGGCCGCGGCGTGGGGAGCCAGCTGTCGGCGGCGGAGGGCGCGGTGGCGGCGGGCGAGCACGGCGCCGCCATCGTGGACGCGGCCTTCTCGCCCGACGGGACCGCGCTCGCCACCGCCGCCGCCGACGGACTCGTCATGTTCTACCAGGTCATTCATAATCACCACTACAGCGCCCGGGTGGCAGTGGCGTAGCACCTGGGTCGGTCAACTTTTTCTTGTACCTCGTTGCCATGGTTACGTCCCCCGGACAACTTATATGTTTTCTGTAGTTAAAATTAATTGAGTATAAATTTTTGTCATAGTTACAAGCTCATTATTTTATAGACTATCTCCTAAGCATATTAGTCGCATATATCGAAGCTGTCTGTTGTCTCTTGGACAACGGGACAGAATAACAAACAAGAAAAAGTTGGTTGACCCACCTATACAAGTGTAGGTCACTTATGCAAGATGTCATTAATTAATTATTGTACCATTGATTATAAAAAGGGAATTCGTCACAGTATAAGTAATGGAATATTTCGTGCTCATCCTTATCAATCCGAATCGTAGGTGCGAGAAAACTGTGCAATATATCCAGATATTATTCAGTATTATTAATTATGGAAGCTTGGCACCTGTGCTATAGTTTTTAAAACCTAAACAAGAGGGCGGCAAAATTTTCTTCCGCCCCGGGCGGCTGATATCCACGCTACGGTACTGCTGGATAGATCAACTATTTCTTGTTGTTATTCTGTCCCGTCAGCGAGGGGACAAAAGTATAGTACAGTTTAATAGAATAAATGTTGTGCCAAATTATACTAACATGCTTATTAGATGACCAATCGTAGAAGGGGCTTAAAACTACCACAAAAATGCATGTTTGGCAAATATTAATCCTATAAACTTACGGTTTAAACTTTAGAGTGACTCAGGAGACTAACTATAGCAACAAGTGACAAGAAAAAGTTGATCGATCCGACTACACCACTTGCAACATTCTCATCATATCAAGCATCATTCAAAAAGCAAACAATTCCGAGCAAATCAAGGAAGACAAAATGGTTCAACCTATTATTTTAAAACATAGTTAACTGGCCAGCTCTGCTTTCGCAAGAGGTGAACTTTAGTAGTTGTCTGTAATATAATCCAGACTTTTCCTGCTGTTTTTATGAAGTCATCAATCCATCTTTTTCTTTGCTTTCTAACATTTCTTTTTCCTGCTGGGCCGCGCCATTTTGTTGAAGACGCACTACTTAATTAGATGTTATTAGAAACTTGTGTATTCGTATGCTATCGTATTATTCATATTTCAGACGACCGGATGGTCTAGTGGTTAGAGAACCTGACTACGAAGCTTGAGATCCCAGGTTCGATTCCCGACCAGGGCAGATATTTGTATGAATAATACGAATGCTTGTTCTCGGGTTTTAGATGTTTAATATGTATTTATGTTTATCCGTTGCCTAGTATCCATAGTACAAGCTTTGCTTAGTTTGGGGCCAGGTCAATTGGTGTCAAGTGTCCCATGATAATTATTATTATTTCCATCCAGGTGTACACACACAGCGAGAGCAGCCCCCGCTGCCTGCACAAGTGGCAGCCCCACGGCGGCGCGCCCCTCTCCTGCCTCTCTTTCCTCGACAATCACAACAACACTGACACTGAGTGAGTCAACTTTGACAGTCTATACTCTATACTTCGTTTTTTTTTGCATTAGAAAGAAGAACCGATCATGACGTGTCTTAATTTTTATTGTAAAACACTTTTGTAAAATAAGTCACAGCAAATAGTAACAACTAGCAAGGACATAATGATCATTTACATGCTTTTGGTGTCATAAGTAATAGTTTAAAAAAAAAGTTTCTTAATAAAAAGACTCGTCTACATTGGTTTACACTTTTTCTAATGCTAAAAAGAACGAAGTATATACTCAGTTATGCTTATTTATCTAGTTTCACGTGACGTAAAAAGTGTCGCACGTTACGCCACGGGCCACCACTCCCGAACTTTGACGCGCTTCTGCTTTGTAATTTTTTATTTGATTGACAAATGAAAAAAATACGCGTCCAATTTAAAATTCAAATCGTTTATTCTGTAAATAGGGCGCAATGTGCACTTTTACACGTATTTTTTAAAAACTACCAGCGCTTTCGGAAAGACCATCATTGCCAAGAAGAATGCGCCGCAATAAACTTGGCAGAACGTCTTTTTTTTAAATAAATAATTACAAAATTGGTCCCAAAGGAAGACCAGCGCCGTTCGCAAGACCGGCAGATTGCTGATTTGGGACCATTTCCTGACATGCATACGTAACTTTTTTTTATTATTATTATTGTTGCTGTTTTTTAGAAAAATATGGCGCTGTCCATTGGAGGACAATTTTGCCAGTGTCTAGTAGGTTTTGCCGTTGTACGGTAAAAATTCTAGAAAACGAAATATGAGACGTAATGGTGGATGAACGATGACAGCGCGAATTCTATTTCTATTTTTATTATTATTATTCTTATCCATGTCACGTTAGAAATTTAGAAATTTATTGTAATGATGAGTATAATGATAAAAATATAATAATATTACAATTAAAATTAAGTTCTACCCAATTGTATTCCAAATATACTTGACATGTATGGTTGCTGTTAAATTTAAATGATGACGGCAATTCTATGCTATTTTGACACTTTAATCTACTGTTCTGTCTTCAATCTCTAATTTTCACATGCCTGATGGCCGAACATATTACGGATCGCTAATAATACTGTACCTACCTTATGTATATGTACCATATGTTCTGTGAATAAATATTCATTCAATATTCATTCATTCATTCATTCATTCATTCATTCATTCACGTCACGTCATGTCATGTCACGAATAAATGTTTTCTTTCTTTCAAATGAAATACTTAAAAACTGCAGTATAAAATTAAATAAATGACATGAAAAAAAAAGTACAGGCAATAGTTACTGAGGGGCTACTACGAAACTCGCAAATCGAAGTTCGTATCGCACCGTCCCTTTCACTCGCGTACTAAATGACATAAGCGTTAGCGAGACGGCAACATACGAAGTTCGAGTTTTGCACTTCGTGGTATAAGGCCTGATAATGTAACTGACAAACTAAATACAATATCTTTTGACCCATTCACTACCTAATTCAATAGAATAAAGTGAAGTGAAATGAAGTTTTGCAGGTGGTAGGACCTCGTGCAAGGTCCGCCCAGATTGCTACCACCATCTTGCTCGTTAATCCTGCCGTGAAGCAGCAGTGCTTACACTGTTCTGTTTCGGCGTGGAGAGTAAGACAGCCGGTGAAATTACTGGCGCTTGAGGTATCCCATCTTAGGCCTCTAGGTTGGCAACGCATCTGCAATACCCCTGGTGTTGCAGATGTTTATGGGTGGTGCTGATCTCTTACCATCAGGAGACCCACTTGCTCGTTTGCCATCCAGTCGAATAAAAATAAAAATAAAAGTGAAATAAACCAACTGGATTCCCTTACAGCATCCAGTTTTGGAAATTCGCCATGACAGGCGCAGAGAACAACACCATAATCAAAATCTGGTCTTGCAAGTCCTGGAACTGTCTCCAGACCATCACGTTCACGCCAGGATTGGGCGCGGAGCCCACCGCTTTCGGCCTCAAAGCCATGCTGGATGCCAGCGCAAATTACCTCCTCTTGTCGGACTTTAAAACGAGAAGCCTGTATGTTTTGAATATGGCGCGCGACAAGGACGACACGATGGCTTATTGCAAGAGCATATCGGAGTTCCTGCTTCCCTATCCAGTGCTGAGTTTCTATATATTTGATGCCGGTGAGTCTATTGTTTTTATATGGTTCATCATCCCAGCCTATATACGGCCCACTGCTGGGCACAGGCCTCCTCTCAGAACAAGAGGGCTTGGGCCATAGTTCCCACGCGGGCCCAGTGCGGATTGGGAACTTCACACGCACATTGAATTGCTTCGCAGGTTTGTGCAGGTTTCCTCACGATGTTTTCCTTCACCGCAAAGCTCGTGGTAAATTTCAAATGTAATTCCGCACATGAATTTCGAAAAACTCAGAGGTGCGAGCCGGGGTATGAACCCACGACCCTCTGTTTGAGAGGCGATAGGTCAAAGCACTAGGGCACCACGGCTTTTTCACACGGTTTTTTTTTATATGGTTGTTGCATGTTATTTATTGTCGACTGGGTTACCTGATGGTACAGTAATCAGCAGTTGAGCAGTTGTGGTGTTTAAAATGATCTATGCACACTCTTATTACCTTGGCAGTAGAGTTGTGTGTAGATCATTTTGAGCACCATAACTGCTTATCCACTTCTGCTGACTGTATATGAACGCTTTTTTATGTCAAATTACGTTAAGTTTGAAAATAATATGGTCATTTGGCATATAACATTTTCGCAGAAATTGACGAAGTTACAGGGTTGTTATTTAAATGAAGTAATTGTCTCGATATATTGGAAAATTTCTCTGTGAAATAAGTGTTATGAAGTAGTGTAAGGATACAGCATGCGCCCCGGATCGGCCAAAACCCAGGTTTTGTAGTCAACTAGGAACCTTTATAGTTTCGCCATGTCTGTCTGTCTATCCGCGGCTAAGCTCAGAGACCATTAGTACTAGAAAGTTGTAATTTGGCATGAATGTATCAGTCACGCTGATGACAGTGTTAAAAAAAAAAGAATTACGGTTAGTATTTTAGGCGTGTATTTTGGGCGTGTCCGACACGCTCTTGTCCGATTTTTTTAATGTGTTGTAGTTAGCTAGTTAAGAGTATTTTATCAAACTTAATGAAAGCTTTCTTAAGCATATGGTTTACTTGCAGAGGAGGTGCAAGGCAAGTGCGAGTCGAGTTGCGACGACCCGTTCCACAGAAACGGCTCGGGTGGGGACGTCGGCCATTCGCCCGACGAGTTCGATTTGCATCATGATGTACGTATTTCCATTTCATCATCATCATCATCCCAGCCTATATACGTCCCACTGCAGGGCACAGGCCTCCCCTCAGAATGAGAGGGTTTGGGCCATAGTTCCCACGCGGGCCCAGTGCGGATTGGGAACTTCACACACACCATTGAATTGCTTCGCAGGTTTGTGCAGGTTTCCTCACGATGTTTTCCTTCACCGCAAAGCTCGTGGTAAATTTCAAATGTAACTCCGCACATGAATTTCGAAAAACTCAGAGGTGCGAGCCGGGGTTTGAACCCACGACCCTCTGCTTGAGAGGCGATGGGTCAAACCACTAGGCCACCACGTCTTAACACGGGATTTCCATTTAGAAGTATGTAATCAGTAATTACGGCCAGTTAATACAACATCCTATGATACAATTCTGACCCTATTCTATTTGCTTTTTGATATTAACGTAACTGATTTTATTAAAGGAGTAAATTTTCATCAAGATCAAGGCAAGTAAAGCGCTAGTAGTTAGTGTCTGTTTTATTTACATTTCTTACTTTTTTTTGTAATCCTTATTCTACAATACAAATTATTTATGTATGATAACATTTTTGCAATGTTGCCGTTTAATTTACTCGCAAGTGAAGTGAAAAGCGGAGTGAGAAACCCATTTTACCCTCGATTTAACTATTCACCCTCGCCAGCGGCTCGGAGAGGATATAAACAAACGCCTGGAATAAAAAGCCGCGTTTTTCACTTGTACCAACTACACTTCATTTAATTTAGAATTGGAGGCCACAGCAACATTGTATTGCGGCTCGTGAACTGTAATCTCTTTACAATTTGTACTAGAATAACAATTGACGACACGCAAATAAAGTGGCATTAAAACAATTTTATTTTGCGGCTCCCAGACTATTGTACTGGACTATTTGCTAGGTAAGAAATAGTTGACCAGCAGACGCAATACAATGTTGCTGTGGCCTCCAATTCTAAATTGAATGAAGTATAGTGTTATCCGACCGCGTCTCCCGGCAGGAGGTGGAGAGCGGCGGCTGCGGGCTGGGGCGACGCGCGCGGCTTCGTCTGTACGTGGTGCAGCCCAAGGGGCTCCAGGAGGCCGAGCTGGTGTACGAGCCGCCGCCGAGGGGCCTCGCGCAGCCCGCCAGCCCCACGCACGGTCAGTGCCCGCGTCAGAAACCTTTAATACGACCCCCATCATTTGGATGACGACGCTTCGTCACATAGGCTTTGGCATCTCAAGGGCCAGCCTTGCCTTTGAAATTACCTCAATATACATAAGTTACATAGCTGAAACGCCGAGGTAGTTTTAAAAATATATATGAGTATTTTTCAAAAAGTTGTCCCGTCATGAAAATGACAAGAAATCAGTTTTGTCAAGAAATTATTAATATTAACCCTAAGGACGAGATCATAAAACATAAACTACATAAAACATCCAAAATTTCTTGACGTAAGGAAAACGTCACGAAATCTTGTGAGGAAAAAATCTTAATTTTGTAACAACATCAAAACTTTCTATTGGATCCAACAACAAAGATTATCTGACTTTTTATCACTTTTACCACAAGGTTTTGTATAGATTTAAAATAGTACATTGTGTCTTAAGGGCGGTAAACAAGGAATTATGAACGAGAGTCTATTAGAATGAGTCGATGTTCGTAATTCTAGTACCGCCCGTGCGACATACAATGTTTTTCATCACATTTGCGAGTAAAATTGTATATTTGTAAAAGAAAAACTAATATTTTTTCCAAAAATTGCCGATACCGCTGACTACGCTCTTGGCAGCGCCAGCCTCCGCGCCACCCCACCCCACGCAGCATGTGCCCGAAGTGCGCGCGCCGCGCTGCTGCTGGCGCTGCTGCACGCCATGCAGTATCACACTCTTTTACCGACCTTGGGCTTCATGACATGAAAATTAGTACGCGCAATGACTCATTGACCGACCACGGGTTTCATGACAAGCACATTAAGGTCGAGGGTTTTATTTGGGGGGTTGCAACCAAGGTAGCCTGCATGTTACGACACTGTTTACGAGCAAGTGTGATGAAAAGAATATTACTTATTTTTTGTGGTGAAACAGCGTCAGTTATAAGCGTCAGTAATAAGTTGACAACTGAACTATTGAAAAATGATATTGTAACGGATAACTCACGTCTTAAAGGGCTACGAAATAGCCCGAAACATGTCGAGCTAAACTCGGTTTAAGACGTGAGTTATCCGTTACAATATCATTTAATACGAGTGAATCTCACGGTAGTTTCATGTTCAAAATATTGAAAAATGAACAACTTTTTCAGAAATAGTTGTTACTTATAAGTAAAAAAAAAATATGTCAACTTGTCTCTTCAATATCATTTCGTATCGTCCGTATCAATATCATCTATTCAATCAGAGGCGTCTTTACCTATAGTGCAGGGTGTGCGTTGCACACGGGCGCGGGACTTTGTCACACTTTGTACCTATTCCAATTTGACCGCGCGCTTCCTAGATGGCGGTAAAGTAATAATTGCACACGGGCGCTACATGGGCTAAAGACGCCGCTGTATTCAATAACGTCAATGTTCTAACATGAACGGTATTTGCCAGGCGTTTCCGAGTTGGTGTTGGAGGAGGAGTCCGCGGCGCCGGCGCTGGCGTCGAGCATCCTGCAGCAGCAGAGCCAGCAGCTCAAGAACCTGCTCATGCGCAGCCAGGTCAGTGCCCGGAGTACTTGACTAGTTTGTATGTCGCACTCAGTAGAACCCTGTCGCAGGCAGCATTTACCGAACTTGTAAAAAAATCTCATTAAAGGCAGCTGAGGCTCCCTGCGACAAGGTTCTTCAAGGGTATGTATAATCGAACCATTTGATTCCTGACCCACCGTGGAACGTTCTCACAGTAAGTATCTTAGCCTCGTGCGGCCCAATGCGCAATAGAATGTACACAATAAGTTCAAGGGAATTAGGAATCTATGACAATATAACAAAGTAAAAATTCTTTCGTTTTTCTATTGTTTTACACCATGGCAGTGTGGCTATGTTAAAAAAGTGTGTTGCAAAGTCTATGAGCGTGCCTATTACTGATGTAATGTTTTGTCAGACGCAGCCCGGAAGCCTTATAAGTCAACGGCCAGAGTCTCCTCCCTCTATCCCGCAGCCGCTCAATCTCATGACACCAGATGCTTTCAGGTTAGTGAAATTTACAAATTTGTAGGCTGGTGCTTCGAGGTCAACAATGACCCAACAACAGTTTTGAAGTTGGGGATGTGGAGCAGGGCTTTTTGGCCGGTGAGAATCCGGCACTGTCTGGGCCGTCCGTTCCCAGTCGTCCATAATGGATTTTTCCTGGACGGATGGATTGAATCATGTAGTGTAGGTGACTAAAAAAAGTTCTTACCAAATTTCGCAAATTTATGTCAATGGAAATTAATATTCACAGGAAGTAAAGTTTCAAAGGGGTATCTTTTGATTGTGTGAACTTAAAATCTTTAGTTTATTGTGGTTGTGACCATAGATCTACTATTTTAATTTCAACTTATTAGTTCCACAAGTTCCTTAGAACTTACAAGTTACTTACAGACAGACGGACTAAGTGATTCTATAAAGTGCCCCTATGTGGTACTGAACGCTAAAAAAATTTTTTTTTTCTTTAGTTCACCAGGTAAAAGAGACGAAGACGACCCACCACTGTCAGCGACACCAGATGTTAGCGGCAAGCCGCGAATGTCCACAGGAAGTAAGACCATACATTTGTTCTAACTAGGCTTGGGACTTTTGGATGCTTATACCGTGGTTCTAGAATCCATGGAGTCGTCATATGTTTAAAAACAATTTTTGAAGTCAAAGTCTACTAACGCATTTAATACTGTATAATACAGTAAAACCCATTAATGTTAGTAATCAAAATAAACTAAAACAATTACTTTATATGACAGCACCAAAAATCACTTCTTCAACTGTACCATAACTTCCAGTTACCTGAGGCGGTACTGGCTTTTGGAATAAGTGTATCATAATCGTCATCAATTATTATTTCATGTTCTTTTTAAAAAAGGTAGTAAGCAAGGACCGCTATTGTTTTTTCTATATTTTGTGGGGTTAAATGTTTTGTAGATTGATCAAAAACTCTTTTTTGTGCTGAGAAAGATTTCTCTACTCACATCAACTGAAGTTAAACTTATATTCTTGAAAAAGATATCCGATACGATATCTTTGTGGTACCAACAAATCAATAGGTACTCAATTTCGCAACTCGTATTAAAATGATTCAGTTAAATTTTGACTGTAGTTGTGTTAACGTCTTTTATCAAAAGTGACAATATTACTCAAATTATTTTTTAAATATTAAGTTACGAAAAAGTTATTAGTAGTCTATCACAGCACTAATGTCAAAGGGGGTGCGTAATTAGATAAATCATTATATATATATATCGCGTCACCTGTATGCTGCGGTCACTATAAATAATTATAAAGATTTATGAAAATTTTATTTGCATTCTATTACAATGTGTTTACTTTACGGTGTAACAACATTATCACAGTATCTAATGCAGGGTTTCTCAAACTTATGGCTCCACGTACCCCTGTTAAAGTTTCTAGACGACAGCGAACCCCTACCTCCCCTCCCCCCCCTAAAAGAAAGTAATAAAACTGGCTATTGGAGAAACTAAGTTTATTTTTAATTCAATCATCATGATAATATAATGTATATTATTTATTTCAATAAAAGGTAACAAATATAGGTAAGAACCGTCTTGCCAATGAAAATACAAACTGAAACAAACAACAACAAATAACAAACGAATAAGTTACAAATTTGGAGTTGAAATAAAAAAAAAAAAACACTCCAAAAACCAATCTTGCCAGTCTTGCAGCCACCATCACGTAAACCTTTCACGTAAACGGTTCGCGTACCCCACTTTGAGAAACCCTAAACTAATGCATCGTATTATTTTTAGACTTTAAAAATTATATAACAACATATGACGACTCATTGGATTCTAGAACCACGGTGAGCATCCAAAAGTTTCAACCCTAGTTCTAACTCTTATTTTAAAATTCCATGTACAGATCTATTGTATACTGTTCTTCCTTCGTACTTTGTCGGATATGTTCGTATATATATTGCTATCTCAATTCATCATCATCACATCATCCCAGCCTATATACGTCCCACTGCTGGGCACAGGCCTCCTCTCAGAACAAAAGGGCTTGGGCCATAGTTCCCACGCGGGCCCAGTGCGGATTGGGAACTTCACACGCACCATTGAATCGCTTCGCAGGTTTGTGCAGGTTTCCTCACGATGTTTTCCTTCACCGCAAAGCTCGTGGTAAATTTCAAATGTAATTCCGCACATGAATTTCGAAAAACTCAGAGGTGCAAGCCGGGGTTTGAACCCACGACCCTCTGCTTGAGAGGCGATAGGTCAAACCACTAGGCCACCACGGCTTCTTCCACGGCTATCTCAATTAGCTTCAGTAAACTTCAGTCAGCTAGCTAAAGCAAGATAAATACGATCTTTTCAATAAAATGCGATGACAAAACATTATTCACATTTGTAACAATACAGGGTGGGCCCTGCAACAGGAGCAAACAATTAAACCACTTTAGTTCTACAACTTTTGAAAATAAGTTGTATTATAATTTTTGTTATAGTTTAAAGTTTAATTAGACTAGCAATGTATTGCGAAATCGGTAATTTTGTTACGTGACTGGCGATGTCATTTAGGCTATACATTGAAAATACCCTTGGACCGGTGTTTTTTAACCTTTTTTGTGACACGACCCCTTTAGTATGAAGAAATATTTCGCGACCCCCCAGCTCCTTGTTTTTTTTTCATGTAGGTATTTTATTTAGTGCCAAATATGATTAGTTAACATTTTCTTAATAAATATATACTGAAGTAGTTTTCGCAGCCACTTGTAGGAGCTTCGCGACCCCCCTAAAGAGGCTTCCTGACCACCCAGGGGGTCGTGACCCACAGGTTGAAAAACACTGCCTTAGACTATGTAGTACCAAAATACCATTTAATTTGTTTGGAATAAACAACACTACTTTGGAACGAAACTACTTAATTTTTGAAAGTTGCAGAACTAAAGTGGTTACATTTGAGTAGCAGAACCTGCGATTTAATTTTTTGCTCCTGTTACAGGGCGCACCCGGTATAAATATTTTTTTAGACTGGTATGCAGATACTGAAAGTTTGGTATCACTATTATTGTCATTTATTTTTAGTAGTAGGTATTATTTGAGGGTATTACAATTTTTTATTTTTAAAGTGTCATTCTATAGCACGCCAGATTAACGAAGAAAATGTTTTCGTTTAGTTTGAAACTTTGCGAGTGGTTTAAAAGAATATAATAACTTCTGGTTGGACCTTTTTGGAATCTAAGAGTGTTGTTTTACGTCATGTTTGAAACGTTTTTGAGTCAGTGCTGGTTTTAGGTTATAAAGTGGTACACTGGATTAAGTAGGTAAATATTACATTTTACTTATAATTCAGAACGATTCGTGGTCGGTTGTATTATTGTTGACGGTGTATTGAGGTTTTATTTAACTTGCAATGTTTGTTTGTATGTTTGTCAAGGTAAAATTTTGAAAGTCTAATTTCACCCTCTTTTAGTGATCGGGTTAAGTGGAAATATGCTACGGTACGGGTACGGATGTGTAAGTTTGTTTGGCAATCCAGGTGCATTCAACAAAAACTATATAAGTAGTAAGCTTTTATTAAAAAAAAATATTTTAAGAAACTTATTGTGAAGAAATTATTTTATATGTATATTTATTTATTATATGACCATGGAGTATCGCTGGTGTAAAATTTGTCTCATAATGTCTGCGCTCATAGTGGTTCAAATCAATCGAATACTTCGAAACATAAAAACAGCAGCTGAACTTCGTGTCATGCCTCATGACACTTAGGGTGCCGTTCATCTTGAAATATAACCTTAAAAATTTTAAAAGACCCTTTTAAAAATCAGTCTTCTCCAAATATCTTCAACAAATGTTGTCGCATTGTCAATTTGTATACAGAAACACAAACTTATTAGATGAATGCGGAAAATCACAAAATAAAATAGGATACTTTTTCGTGGCAGGTATGTCGGCGGAGGGCGGCGCGGCCGAGGCGGCGCCCAAGTTCACCTCGGGCGGCTCCAGTCCCAGTCGCGAGGTAACTATCACTTAAACTAATACTACGATTGCTTGCATAACTCTCCCTTAGCGTATGAAGTCCGAGGTAGGGTTGCCAACCATACTGTTAAAATCATTATTTTGTTTAAACAGTAAAAAGTATATGTAGGGAACATTATTATCATTATCATTATTATCCTCTATCGCATGTACAACGGGGAGTGCTCCGAGGAGTTATTCGGGTTGATCCCTGCCGCATCCTTTCGCCACCGACCTACGCGACAACACTTCCATCCTCACCATTTAGATGGTTGGCGGTCCTCTACTGTGCGTTTTTCCAGAAATTTCCTGCCTCGCACAGCAAAACTCTGGAATGAGCTATCGCCTGCGGTATTCCCGGACCGCTATGACCTTCAAGTTTTCAAAAAAAGAGCGTACTCCTACCTTAAAGGCCGGCAACGCACTTGTGACTCTTCTGGTGTTGCAGGTGTCCATGGGCGACGGTAATCGCTTACCATCAGGCGATCCGCCTGCTCGTTTGCCCCCTATACCATAAAAATATATATATATATATACTTTTTACTGTTCAACTATAATAAAATAATAAAGTATACAAAATACTGTCAACGTGTCGGTGTCGGGGTACCGCTAAGGTTAATACTTTAAAAAATACAACATATGTACTTTACTTTCCTGTTAACCTTAGCGGTCCCCCGACACCGACGACGCTTAGATAAAAACAAATATTACTACGTACTTATAATAAATTAACTTAGGCTAATTTTGCGGGAAACCAGCATAGTGATAAACGAATTCATCGCAGATGAAGTCGCGGGCGACAGCTAGGTATACTAGGTAGTGCATAATTATTTTTTACTTTTTAGTTCTTTTTTGGCGGCGTTTTAATGTCGGCGTCTTTTTCGGGCGTTTTTTTTATTTTTGCTGGCGTTTTTAATGTCGGGGGTTTTTTCTCTCATACAATTTATGAGACAAAACACTAATATGCTTTGAGAAACAGGGCCCAGATATCCTATTGTCACGTTTCAGGTGCAGGAAATCATGTCACATAACGACGACGATACGTACTACAAGGAAAATATGGTGAGCTATGTATACATTTTAGACTTCTTCTTACCCGACTGTAAGGAGTGGTAATGTTTTGTTTTATCCATCTATCTACACTAATATTACTTATAAAGAGGAAAGATTTGTATGTTGGTAATGAATTAACAGAAAAAGTACCAGATCTATTTAAAAAAAAATACCGTTAGAATGCTACGTTATCGCTAAAACATATAGGCTATATTTATCACTACAAATAATTAGGGATCCATATGACGAACGGACGACACGGACGAACTGTTCTAATTGCTGCCTGCGGCTAAATTCCACTACCGCACTTCGAGGAACCGTCTGTCTTTCCATCCTCACCATCTTGATGAATGGCAGGCTAGTACCGTGCGTTTTAAGCGAATCTTTCCTCGCACGACGAAGATCTGGAATCAGCTTACTGCGGCAACATTCCCGTAGCGTTACAACTTAGGGATCTTTAAAAAACGAGCCTACCAATTCCTAAAAGGGTCGCCAGCGCACCTGTGATTCCCCTCGTGTTGCGGGTGTCCGTGGGCGACGGTGATCGCTCTCCATCAGGTGACCCGTCTGCTCGTTTTCCCCCTCTTATATAAAAAAAAACCAAGTTCAATAATGTAACCAAAGTTTTGCTAAGTCAGTAAATCCACTTCTGAACTCGTGATTTCGTTCTGAAATGGGTTTCGAGTGTGTAATTTGGGTTTTTGCGTGTAGTTTTCTGTGTTATACAAAAATAACTAGCTTTTGCCCGCGACTTCTTCCGCGTGGAATTCGGCTATTGCGCGCTGTTCCCTCGGGAACTGCATTTTCCCAGGATGAAAAGTAGCCTATGTCGCTCTCTGGCCCATAAACTATCTCTATGCCAAAAATCACGTCGATCCGTCGCTCCGTTGCGACGTGAAAGACGGACAAACATACACACTTTTGCATTTATAATATTAGTACGGATTATTTTTATCGGTAAAAATAATTGGCGGGCCGCATTGTAATGAGAGAACCCCTGATTTTTATATGAAGTTATTTTATCAACTGACGGCGATCATACTATGGAGAGTTCAACTTTGAAATACCTTCAAGCTTGCATTTAATGAATATTTGTGTTAGGAGGAAGAAGAGGAAGAAGAAGCGTCGTCGCGCACCGCGGCTGCGGACAGCGAGCCCGGGCCGGAGCCCTACCCCGAGCTGCCGGCGCCGCCCGCGCTGCCCGGCCTGCCCGCGCCGCCGCAGTTGCCGCCGTTGCCCAGTAAGCATTGTTAATGTTATCCAATAGAGCCCTGGTCTCAAGCAAAATATTCGCAGTATGGGGTCAATTTACGAGAGGGGACCTAGAATAGGAAAGCTTACGATTGAACACTGGTTGTCGGTACCAATGAGGGCTATCGCGTATGAATTTCGCCACTAGAGGCGCTAGTGTAGCGTGAGGTCTCCGAAATGTCAAATCTCATAGTCTTTGGGTGAGCTACGCGGGTTTATTTAAAATTAGAATAATTTTGTGAATATTCATGGCAAATATGCGTTCCGGGGGCAATGAATGTCTGTGTTTTGAACAGTTTTGTATTTCGGAAACCTTTGACCTCCCTTTCTTCCGAACAAAACGGGGACTATGCAACACTGTGGCATGCTCAATATTTTTATGGTACGGTTTTAAGGTGTATTAAATGTGATTTTAATCTGAACTTTGTTTTCACACCCGTAATAACAGACTTTGAAGGCCATACTTAAAAACCTCACGCAACAGTGCGCCATCTAGTGAGACAAAAAACGACAGCCCTCATTGTAAATGACTTTTTTTTTCTCATTCTGCAGACAACGACACGACCTGGCCGCAGATATCACTGGCTCAGATAACCGAAGCCAACCAGCGCAAGGCGTCGTCCGACAAGTCGGGCAGCCAGTCGCTCAACAAGTCGGGCGAGCGGGACGCCAGCGTGTCGCCGCAGAGGCGGGAGGCGCTTGAGCAGAAGTTGGACCAGCTGACTGGTGAGTGGAGCGACGTCGGCTGAGAAATCGGGCAGCCAGTCGCTCAACAAGTCGGGGTGGGATACTTTTACCACGGGGTTATTTTGTTCAGTGTTCAATAGTAATTGGAGTCTGCGGCATTATACAGGGTGTTTGGTAGCTAAGTGCAAAACTTTAAGGGGGTGATAGCCGAGGTGTTTTTGTCAATTTTTAGCCATATATGTCTCAGCCGATTTTTTTTTATTTTTTTTATTGAAAATTTGGAAATTTTAGAAAAATACACAGAATTTGATAGTCACGAGGCAATATTGCCCCAATGAGCGTTAATTTGTAAACAAAATCTTTTATTTCGGATAGTTTAATGTGTATTGGACCAAATTAAATAAGAGTGTCTTTCTTGCCACAAAAACAAAATAGAGGCATTCGAAATTACTAAAAATGTCTTAGTTTGGAACAAATTCATTTTTCTGTGCCATAAAAAAAACAAATTTCGGCTAAGACATATATGGCTAAAAATGGTCAAAAATACCTCGGCTATCACCCCCTTAAAGCTTTGCACCTAGCTACCAAACACCCTGTAATGGGTTAATGCGTGCGTGTTTGTTTCCAGAGCAAGTGGCGGCGCTGTCCCGGTCGGTGTCGAGCCTGCGCAACACAGTGTCGGTGACGGTGCCGGGCGCCGTGCGCGCCGCCGCGGACGAGGCGCTGCAGGCGCACGCGCCCGCCACCGCCGCCGCCCTAGAGACTGCGCTCACGCACGGGTAAGGTGTCGGGGACGGTGCCGGGCGCCGTGCGCGCCGCCGCGGACGAGGCGCTGCAGGCGCACGCGCCCGCCACCGCCGCCGCCCTAGAGACTGCGCTCACGCACGGGTAAGGTGTCGGGGACGGTGCCGGGCGCCGTGCGCGCCGCCGCGGACGAGGCGCTGCAGGCGCACGCGCCCGCCACCGCCGCCGCCCTAGAGACTGCGCTCACGCACGGGTAAGGTGTCGGGGACGGTGCCGGGCGCCGTGCGCGCCGCCGCGGACGAGGCGCTGCAGGCGCACGCGCCCGCCACCGCCGCCGCCCTAGAGACTGCGCTCACGCACGGGTAAGGTGTCGGGGACGGTGCCGGGCGCCGTGCGCGCCGCCGCGGACGAGGCGCTGCAGGCGCACGCGCCCGCCACCGCCGCCGCCCTAGAGACTGCGCTCACGCACGGTAAGGTGTCGGGACGGTGCCGGGCGCCGTGCGCGCCGCCGCGGACGAGGCGCTGCAGGCGCACGCGCCCGCCACCGCCGCCGCCCTAGAGACTGCGCTCACGCACGGGTAAGGTGTCGGGGACGGTGCCGGGCGCCGTGCGCGCCGCCGCGGACGAGGCGCTGCAGGCGCACGCGCCCGCCACCGCCGCCGCCCTAGAGACTGCGCTCACGCACGGGTAAGGTGTCGGGGACGGTGCCGGGCGCCGTGCGCGCCGCCGCGGACGAGGCGCTGCAGGCGCACGCGCCCGCCACCGCCGCCGCGTTGGAGACTGCGCTCACGCACGGGTAAGGTGTCGGGGACGGTGCCGGGCGCCGTGCGCGCCGCCGCGGACGAGGCGCTGCAGGCGCACGCGCCCGCCACCGCCGCCGCGTTGGAGACTGCGCTCACGCACGGGTAAGGTGTCGGGGACGGTGCCGGGCGCCGTGCGCGCCGCCGCGGACGAGGCGCTGCAGGCGCACGCGCCCGCCACCGCCGCCGCCCTAGAGACTGCGCTCACGCACGGGTAAGGTGTCGGGGACGGTGCCGGGCGCCGTGCGCGCCGCCGCGGACGAGGCGCTGCAGGCGCACGCGCCCGCCACCGCCGCCGCCCTAGAGACTGCGCTCACGCACGGGTAAGGTGTCGGGGACGGTGCCGGGCGCCGTGCGCGCCGCCGCGGACGAGGCGCTGCAGGCGCACGCGCCCGCCACCGCCGCCGCCCTAGAGACTGCGCTCACGCACGGGTAAGGTGTCGGGGACGGTGCCGGGCGCCGTGCGCGCCGCCGCGGACGAGGCGCTGCAGGCGCACGCGCCCGCCACCGCCGCCGCCCTAGAGACTGCGCTCACGCACGGGTAAAGCCTTGTTCGGACTAGGCTAGTATTTTAGTCTAGTGGCGAGTAATTTAGTAGCTAAACTATTCGCTACTGCCTAAAAATCGTTCGCATTACAGTCGAGTAAAGCTCACAAGTCAGTGGTACTCTTCTTCACGTCAACTAATGAACTCGACTAAATCGACAGGTTCGGACTTGTTTAGCCGGCGGCCGAGTGAGCACGGACGCGTGGTGGGGGGTGCTACTCGCTACTAGACTACTAAAAAAAATAGAATAAAATGGATTGGCTCGACTAAATTACTTACTAATCCACTCGACAAATTTTTTGGTGTTCAGACACGTTTAGCTACTAAATTACTCGCCACTAGACTAAAATACTAGCCTAGTCCGAACAAGGCTTAAGGCTCTGCGGTGCCCTCATATTGGGAGGGTGTGAACCACTAGGTTAGCGCTCATAGTAGCCAAAAGAAGAAATAATCTAAACTCTGTCATCTGTCATACTCGTATGAATCTGTCATTAACAAAGCAATTGGTATAGACTTTTACCTAATTTTAGTTTGTTTGTTTGTTTGTTATGTTTGTGTTATGATGCAAGCTGGAATTAGTGAACACTGTCCCTGTTTTGTTCTTAATTCTTCTACATCTCGGACATGTCCAGCAACAATTTTCCTTATGTAACGGCTTGTGGTTGAAATTTTATATTGAGTGATACTCACAAAACCGGTCTTCAAAATGATACTCATTTTGATCTGAAAACGATATTTAATTTATTACTAGCGATATAAGAACAATTATATAATTATCTTTTCGTTTTACAGTAAAAGTACAACTAAACATGAAGTAAACAAACCCTGACATAACGAAAATAAAACACACTTTTTGAATAAATGTTACTTACCTCATTTAATTTTAATGACCAAAAATGAATTCACAACCTTTTGTCCAACCAAATCACGGTATCACAGTAATTTTGTATTATAAATTAATACGTTGTAGGTTTGATTTTTGTCACAATGTCGCGATGAAATTTCAAAACGTCAGAGCATCGGAGCCAAAAAAGTTTGCTGGCGCTAGGTGGCGCTGATGTCGTGCACAGAGCCAATAGCGCCCGTAGTTGATACCGCTCCTCCTCCTCCTAGAGAGCGGTTATTGACACCGCTCTCTAGGAAACCGCGCTCTGTTTACATAGACAACGTTCTAGTGATGTCATTCACCGCTTATTATGGTCGCTAAGTGACGGCACCGCTTGTCCTAGAAAACCAAAGCTCAAGGGCCTCAGGCCTTGGTTGTCGTAACCCGCCGCCCGCGGCGTACAGCGGCTGCCGGTAGACTCTGAAACAGGAGCATATTTATTGCTTCAACAGGAAGAGGATTTATTAATAATGTTGAAGCTAAATCAAAAGGAAAGAAGAATATGCTCAAGTTGCATAGTGAGGTCTTAATCATTTGGCTGTCCGGTCATCACATGGGCTAGAGTCACCTTTGCTAAGCGATCCAATAACGGCTTGTATTATTTATAGGTGGGAGCGCATAGCCCGCGTGGGCGAGACGGCGAGCGCGCGCGCGGCGTCGGCGGCCGGCATGGGGGCCGCGCGCGCGCTGGAGCCCCTCGCCGCCGCGCTGCAGCACGAGCTGGCCGCCAAGCTCAGCGCCACCGACGGGCTGCTGCAGGACAACATACAGAAGATGGTCACCAGCAAGGTAAACTTATGTGAGGCAAGGGCGCCGTTAATCCAGAGCGAAACGAGTAATCGTGAGCTCTGCGAGGGATTCAAAAAGTCGCCAATTATTTTTTTAGACAATTTTACGTATTTTCCAGCCCGAGGTATAAAAAATATAGTATACGTACTATATATACCTGTGCTTACTGCTTATTACGTATTGGTGTTCGATAAAGATTCATTTTATTTAACAGACTTCAAAAAAGGAAGAGTTTAGCAATTCGGTTGCATTTTTTTTGCTGTATTATTACTGCACGTAAAGTAAGCTGCAAACTTCAAGCCTGCGTATTCCCTTAGTAATTTCGGTGTGATTGTCTTACAGTCTGTGACGGAACGCCTCAGCGCGTCAGTGTCGCAGGCGGTGTCGGCGGCGGTGCGCGACGCGTTCCGCGACGCTATCAGGGACAGCGTCGTGCCGGCCGTCGAGCGCGCACACCACGACATGTTCCGACAGCTCAGCCAGACCTTCCACCAGGGGCTCAGAGAGTGTGAGTATACAATATACAAGCTACAAGTTGAATAAGTGTATTACAGCACACGGTATCCTCTTCGAGAATTTACGAAGATGTGTTTCGTAAGTTAAATATCAAAGTCACGAATCAAAAATCGACAATTTAACACGCACTGGACATTCTTTTCAGTTACTTTCCTTACGTACAATTTTATGAAAAATATTTGTGAAACTTTCCCCTCGTATGCCGGAACTAAAAAAAGTTAAGATTGGTTTTTGGAATCTTTTTGTATTTTTTATTTCAATTCCAAATTTTTACTTTTACGGTCATCCCGTAAAACCTAAATTGAAAATACAAACTGAAATATAGATGCACAGAAAAACCAGAAAAATAAGACCATCACTGGGAATCGAACCCGGGTCCTCGGTATTCCGTACCGCGTGCTATACCGCTACACCATTGATGGTCAACGGTACAGACATGAATTTCCTCTTTGCACCTCATATCTCAGCTTGTTTGTTTCTTATGTTAGCCACTTAAGCAGTGACGCTTGCGACATCTACACCGTAGCCCTCATCGAGAAACTTTTTTCGGCACTCCATTGGAACTAACCGCTCACCCGGACAAGAGATGTCGTTACTAAGCAATCAAATCAAGATTGGTTTTTTGGAATCTTTTTGTATTTTTTATTTCTATTCCAAATTTTTACTTTTATAAAAAGTTCTGTAGTCTAGTCCTATCTGTTTTAATACAAGCACAAATTCTGCTGATTTTAATAAAAATACGAACAGATAGCCTTAAATTTGACGCGGATCCGCGTGTAAGCATACCAAAGGACATTCTCCGCGGCTTCGTGTCGCATTCGAGTCTCGTTGCTGTTTGTTGTCGGTTTTTGTCACTGCGTGACGAGCGACGACGCTACGGCAGTTTTGCCGTTATTCGTATTGCGACAGTCCGTAAATGAGGGCTATCGCGTATGAATTCGCCACTAGAGGCGCTAGTGTAGCGTGAGGTCTCCGAAATGACAAACCTCATAGTTTTTGGGTGAGCTACGCGGGTTTATTTACAATTAGAATAATTTTGTGAATATTTTGCAATGTCTGAAATTAATTATGGCAAATATGCGTTCCGGGGCAATGAATGTCTGTGTTTTGAGACAGTTTTGTCTTTCGGAAACCTTGGTCCTCCCTTTTTTCCGAACAAAACGGGGACTATGCAACACTGTGGCATGCTCGATATTTTTATGGTACGGTTTGAAGGTGTATTAAATATGATTTTAATCTAAACTTTGTTTTCACGCCCGTAATAACAGTCTTTGAAAGCCATACTTAAAAACCTCACGCAACAGTGCGCCATCTAGTGAGACAAAAAACGATAGCCCTCATTGCTTGTCAGTGTAGAGAGGCTAAACGAGGTGTGTTGTCGCCAGTCGCGGCTAATACGGAGGCGTCGGCGCGCGCGGCGGTGGAGCGCGGCAGCGCGAGCGCGGCCAACGCCCTGCGCGCGGCGATCACGCGGCACTGCGAGGCGCTGTGTGCCGCGCCGCCGCCGCTCGACCACCAGCACCTGGCCGCCATGCTGCGGGACACCGTGCGCCCGTGAGTGTTGCTCCGTACAGGCGCGAGCGCGGCCAACGCCCTGCGCGCGGCGATCACGCGGCACTGCGAGGCGCTGTGTGCCGCGCCGCCGCCGCTCGACCACCAGCACCTGGCCGCCATGCTGCGGGACACCGTGCGCCCGTGAGTGTTGCTCCGTACAGGCACGAGCGCGGCCAACGCCCTGCGCGCGGCGATCACGCGGCACTGCGAGGCGCTGTGTGCCGCGCCGCCGCCGCTCGACCACCAGCACCTGGCCGCCATGCTGCGGGACACCGTGCGCCCGTGAGTGTTGCTCCGTACAGGCACGAGCGCGGCCAACGCCCTGCGCGCGGCGATCACGCGGCACTGCGAGGCGCTGTGTGCCGCGCCGCCGCCGCTCGACCACCAGCACCTGGCCGCCATGCTGCGGGACACCGTGCGCCCGTGAGTGTTGCTCCGTACAGGCACGAGCGTAGCGAGGGTTTAAATACCCACGGATTGGGAATTGCCTATATTCAACATTGGTGTCGTACACTAACTGTTGTGCGTGTCGTGTGAGCTTTACACGTTCGTGGAATAAAATGCACGCAATATTGTTCTCACATAAATTTATGTAATGAGTTCAGTAAGCAGGTGTTAATGTCCGCAGGGTGCTGGAGAAGGAAGTGGAGTGGTGGGTGCGTCAGGCGCGCAGCGTGCAGATGTCGCGCGCGCACTCGCCCGCCACGCCCGCCGCCTCGCAGACGTCCGCGCACGACCGACAGGTCTGTGCAACGAACTACTCTTTACGGTTTTTTTTTATGAGCTGAGCCAAAGGGATGGGCCTTATAAAGATAAAAACAATTAAAGCTGAGATAGTGCAAATTCGCCTAACTTGTTGAATAATTCCGGGTATGTGACAAATTGAGCCAATATGGGCAAATATGGCCAATAATTTCTAGGAGTAATCAGGCGTTACTTTGCGGAGGTCCTGAAGTAAAACAATTTCTTTACTCACCCGCGACCTAATATAGCTACGTCTATGCAGAGATCCGTCACCTCTACACTGTAAGAACTTGTATTTTTTTATGCATATAATATAGACTTGCATTTAACAACAATCCATCTTACTCGCTAATCTTGCCGTGAAACAGCAGTGCTTGCACTGTTGTGTTTCGGCATGGAGAGTAAGACAGCCAGTGAAATTACTGGCACTTGAGGTATCCCATCTTAGGCCTCTAGGTTGGCAACGCATCTGCAATCCCCCTGGTGTTGCAGGTGTCTATGGGTGGTGGTGATCTCTTATCATGAGGAGACCCACTTGCTCAAATGCCATCCAGTTGAATAAAAAATAAAAAAAAAAAACACGCCTACTGGTAAGCAAAAATGAAACCTAAAATGAAACCAATAAAATTGCTCAATACCTTAATGCTTTGGCTAGAGTTCTTTGATGCAACTTGGCACACACTAAATACTAAAAAAAAAATCACAAAAAAACTATTCTTTTATCTCTTTTCAGAAACCCCAAAGACACATGACGAGAAACTGTGTGCAAGAATCCTTACCTTTCCTAGTACAAGTACCATGTCCTTATTTCCATAATCAATTTCCTTAGTCCTAATCATTTTTATCATCCCGAATAATCATTTATTTTGCATTAACCCGTATGGTATAGTCACCAGCATTAATATCTGGCACAGCGGAGCGTGCAAAAATATCTGACACGTCCTTCCGGCCGTAGAAATAGAGTCGTATCAGATATTTATGCACGCTTGTTGTGTCAGATATTGGTGCTGGTGACTGTACAAGTTTGAAATTTAGTACTTCGTTAAAAACTCTATTAGTTTCATAAATTAGTTTATCATACTTGCCGTTTTACTAAACTTTTATCTTACTATAAAAGTTTTTTTTAGCATTAGAATAAGGGTAAGTAAACCATCTTGACGAGTCTTTATGTAGTTTTTTTTTTTTTAAAACTACCTAATATTACTCATGATACCAAAATAATGTAAATGATCATATTTGCTGTGATATAAGGCGTAACCAAAAAGGTGCATAAGCAGTTGTTTAACAGTCGTTAAGGAAGCGGGTGACGCTCTTTACCGGCCCGGTTAATTCCGGCATGAAAATACCGACGCTGTCTTTCGTGTACACGCCTATAGAAGCTCATGCCAGTTTCTATGGGCGTGTACACGAAAGACGGTCGGTATTTCCGGTCCGGTAAATAGTGTCACCCAAGGAAGCGATTAGCTAGCGATTGTTTGTTAGTCAAGCTGAGATATGTGGTGCATAGGAGAAATTTGTATAGCACGCAGCACGGAATGCTGAGGACCTGGATTCGATTCTCAGCGCTGGTCTCTTTCTGGTTTTTCTGTGCATCTATGTTTCAGTTTGTATTTTCGATATGGATTTTACGGGATGACCGTAAAAGTAACAAAATTTGGAGTTGAAATAAATAATACAAAAAGACTCCCAAAAACCAATCTTACTGTATTGAATTATTTTTGCAAACTTGTTTACAGAGATTTCCACCAGAGGCCGTATTGCCTAACGTGTCTGACGCTCGCGACCGCAATCAAATCGGTTTCACTGTTTTATTGTGTTTTTTTTTTAATGTATGATGACCAGATGGTCCCAAAGGAAGACCAGCGCCGTTCGCAAGACCGGCAGATTGCTGATTTGGGACCATTTCGTGACATGCATAACTTATTTTTTTTTCTCTTTTTTATTTCTTTTATCCATTGTTCTCATGTTTGTCACGAATAAATATTTGCTTTCTTTCTTTCTTTCAAATGACAGTTTTCGCATACAAAAATTGTCACTTGATTGATTGGGATCGTGGGCGTTAGAAACGTTAGACAAAACGGCCTCAGGTTCGATGCCCGGTTATGTATGACAGTTTAAAAAAAAATATGCCATATTTATTAAATCTAAAATCGACGCTATAGTTGCTAAGGACAAATTTCGTTATCCTACTAATATTATAAATGTGAAAGTTTGTGAGTGAGTGAGTGAGTGAGTGAGTGAGTATGTTTGTTACTTTTTCACGCTGAAACGGCTGGACGGATTTGGATGAAATTTGGCGAAAAGTTAGTTTATAACCTGGATTAAAACATAGAATACTTTTTATCTCGATATTCCCACGGGATAGGGATAAAATCTTGAAATAATAACCGCTGGGCTTAGAGTCATGAAATTTGGTATGTAGGTAGTTGGACGTCTGGAATAACACATAAGCGACTTTTTGACCCGATATTCCCACGGGATACCTAGGGATAAAATCTCGAAATAACAACCACTGGGCTTAGAGCCATGAAATTTGGTATGTAGGTAGCTGGACGTCTGGAATAACACATAAGCGACTTTTTGACCCGATATTCCCACGGGATACTTTGGGATGATATCTCGAAATAACCACCACTGGGCTTAGAGTCATGAAATTTCGTATATGTAGGTAGCTGGACCTCTGGAATAACACATAGGCTATTTTTTATTCCGATATTCCCACGGGATGGGATAAAATCTTGAAATAATAACCGCTGAGCATAGTCATGAAATTTGGTATGTAGATACCTCAAAAAACACATACTTAGACGATTTTTTGACACGATATTCCCACGGGGTACCTAGGGATAAAATGTCGAAATAACAACCGCTGGGCTTAGAGGCATGAAATTTGGTATGTAGGTAGCCGGACATCTGGAATAACACATACGCTACTTTTTATCCCGATATTCCCACGGGATAGTTTTGTAACTAAGGGACCCCATACATCCCTGTATTATTATTATCATTATTTTGTACTTTTTTTCTTTAATTGTGTACTTATTTTTGAGTATTTTATTTGTAATTATTTTATTTTGAAAAAATGACTTTCTGCCAAGTTTCTTGCGGCGCATTCTTCTTGGCAATGATGGTCTTTCCGAAAGCGCTGGTAGTTTAAAAATGACATGTAAAAGTGCCCATTGCGGCCTATTTACTGAATAAATTATTTGAATTTGAATTTGGATTGGGACAAATTTGAAATTTCAGCACTGGGTTAAGGGTCTTGAATTTTGTACAGTCATCCACAACACAGCCTCAATGAAGACCACGATATAAATTTTGGAAATTTCCAGGGGAATTTTGTAAAATCCCGAAAATTTGAATTGGAACTACCAGACCGAATAATTTAGGCGTGCGAAGCCGCGGGTAAAAGCTAGTATATTTATATGTTCTATTAGTTTTTGACTTATCCCTACTGGCCTGTTTGGATTGTGCACTTTGGTAATTTTCTTTGGATGGGCACGTTTTTGTGTGTGAACAGATATTTACTTCACGAAATGTATTGATGTGTTGTGAATTTAATACATACACTGTCCAGGAGCCGCAGCGCTGATTCATGCACTAAATCAATATAGAAGAATGGATCTATTTTTTTTTTTGTCATCCCGCAGATGCAAGTGGCCCAGATCCAGTCCCTGATAAGCAGCGGCGACGTGAACGGCGCGTTCCAGCTGGCGCTGTCGGCGTCCGACCTGGCGCTGGTGATGGCCGCGTGCCGCGCCGCCGACCCCGCGCGCGTGTTCGCGCCGCCCTGCCAGCTGCGACAGCACGTGCTGCTCTCGCTCGTGCAGCAGCTCGCCGCCGACATGCCGCGCGACACCGCGCTCAAACACAGGTCACACACACACACACACTGCAGCAGCTCGCCGCCGACATGCCGCGCGACACCGCGCTCAAACACAGGTCACACACACACACACACACTGCAGCAGCTCGCCGCCGACATGCCGCGCGACACCGCGCTCAAACACAGGTCACACACACACACACACTGCAGCAGCTCGCCGCCGACATGCCGCGCGACACCGCGCTCAAACACAGGTCACACACACACACACACTGCAGCAGCTCGCCGCCGACATGCCGCGCGACACCGCGCTCAAACACAGGTCACACACACACACACACTGCAGCAGCTCGCCGCCGACATGCCGCGCGACACCGCGCTCAAACACAGGTCACACACACACACACACACTGCAGCAGCTCGCCGCCGACATGCCGCGCGACACCGCGCTCAAACACAGGTCACACACACACACACACTGCAGCAGCTCGCCGCCGACATGCCGCGCGACACCGCGCTCAAACACAGGTCACACACACACACACACACTGCAGCAGCTCGCCGCCGACATGCCGCGCGACACCGCGCTCAAACACAGGTCACACACACACACACACACACACACTGCAGCAGCTCGCCGCCGACATGCCGCGCGACACCGCGCTCAAACACAGGTCACACACACACATACACACTGCAGCAGCTCGCCGCCGACATGCCGCGCGACACCGCGCTCAAACACAGGTCACACACACACATACACACTGCAGCAGCTCGCCGCCGACATGCCGCGCGACACCGCGCTCAAACACAGGTCACACACACACACACATACACACTGCAGCAGCTCGCCGCCGACATGCCGCGCGACACCGCGCTCAAACACAGGTCACACACACACATACACACTGCAGCAGCTCGCCGCCGACATGCCGCGCGACACCGCGCTCAAACACAGGTCACACACACACATACACACTGCAGCAGCTCGCCGCCGACATGCCGCGCGACACCGCGCTCAAACACAGGTCACACACACACACACACTGCAGCAGCTCGCCGCCGACATGCCGCGCGACACCGCGCTCAAACACAGGTCACACACACACACACACACTGCAGCAGCTCGCCGCCGACATGCCGCGCGACACCGCGCTCAAACACAGGTCACACACACACATACACACTGCAGCAGCTCGCCGCCGACATGCCGCGCGACACCGCGCTCAAACACAGGTCACACACACACACACATACACACTGCAGCAGCTCGCCGCCGACATGCCGCGCGACACCGCGCTCAAACACAGGTCACACACACACACACACACACACTGCAGCAGCTCGCCGCCGACATGCCGCGCGACACCGCGCTCAAACACAGGTCACACACACACACACACACTGCAGCAGCTCGCCGCCGACATGCCGCGCGACACCGCGCTCAAACACAGGTCACACACACACACACACACACACTGCAGCAGCTCGCCGCCGACATGCCGCGCGACACCGCGCTCAAACACAGGTCACACACACACACACACTGCAGCAGCTCGCCGCCGACATGCCGCGCGACACCGCGCTCAAACACAGGTCACACACACACACACACTGCAGCAGCTCGCCGCCGACATGCCGCGCGACACCGCGCTCAAACACAGGTCACACACACACACACACTGCAGCAGCTCGCCGCCGACATGCCGCGCGACACCGCGCTCAAACACAGGTCACACACACACACACACTGCAGCAGCTCGCCGCCGACATGCCGCGCGACACCGCGCTCAAACACAGGTCACACACACACACACACACTGCAGCAGCTCGCCGCCGACATGCCGCGCGACACCGCGCTCAAACACAGGTCACACACACACACACACTGCAGCAGCTCGCCGCCGACATGCCGCGCGACACCGCGCTCAAACACAGGTCACACACACACATACATATTGCCGGTTTTAGCCGTCTTTACAGCTAAGGATTGATTACTCGCGACTTCCCGTGCGTGGACCATCAATGGTTTTCCACTGTATTTTGTCGGAAAAGTTCATATTTATCGTGTTCCCTCAATTGGCTTTAGTATCCATCGTGCAGTCGTTTTGACATTTGACACTCAATAATAAGGGGCTGTTTCACCATCCATTGATTAGTGTTAAGTGACGGTTAAATGTGATGTCGTCTCCGTCTATTCGAAAAAAACAAATAGAGACGGCATCACACTTAACCGCCAATTAACGCTAATCAATGGATGGTGAAACAGCCCCTTTAGGTGCTATCGTATTTCGAGCGATTTTTTCCTATGAAAATACGATATACACGGCGAGCATTGGGTCAATTCCAGGGTAGGGACCGCGCCGCCACCCCTCGCAGCCTGCTGCCTATTCAACGCATCCCATTGCATTATATCTATACGTAAAAAAAATGAATACAAAGCCGAGGTAACAAGTGCAAACGTCCCCCAGGTACCTGGAGGAGGCGATAATGAACCTGGACACGTCGAACGCCGTGACGCGCGAGCACCTGCCCGTCGTGCTGCGCGAGCTGCACAAGCAGCTGGTGGCGTTCCTGGCCGCGCACCCCGCGCACGCGCTCGCCCGCAAGTTCCGCATGCTGCTCATAGTGGCCGACTCGCTGGCCAACACGCAGGTAAACTACTTACTGCAAGTCGGTCGATTTTAACTTGCAAGATTTGATTACAGACCGACAAACAACAGGACAGGTGAAATCAAATAAAAGTTTGTAATACATAAGGAGGCAAGAATAAATAAGAACATCGAATAGTATATATTGGGCCCCACTCAGTATATGTAGCGGCAAGCCGCAACGCTGTTTTTAAGTGAGACCATTTCAAGGGTCAATCAACTTTTATCTGTTGTTAATCTGTCCCGTAACTCAGGACACATTAGTGATACACTTCGTTAGAAAAATGTTTGAGTCTAGTATACCCTATAAAATTAGTAATGATGACTTATTCTCTACTTCACCTCCGGTTTCAGGCTCATCAGATTTGAATTCTGTAATGCTTACAGGGCTGACGCTGCGCCTGCCACTGCCGCGGCTGCGAGCTCCGGACTTGTCGCTAGTGCCGTGAGATAGCTTTACATTACATTACGGACTTTTTATATGACAACACTGACATTGCAATTGTTACCCTTTACGGGTCAATGACCCGGCCACGACTAAACGCGATTGTTTCGAACGTTCTAGGCTACTCCCTGTTGTTCACACTATGTTCGTACTGTGGACAACTGGGGATAGCTCGCGTTTTTCTCTTCATTGCGTTGCCTAGACGCTCTCCGCTGATTGGTCACTTAGCAGCGCACGCAGTGGACAAAAGACATGCGCGTAGTTGCGGCCGGGCCCTATACTACGAATTACGAACTTCGTATCTTGCCGTCCCGCTGGCGCTTATATTATTTAATACGAGCGTGAGAGGGACGGTACGATAAGAACTTCTATTTTCGAATTTCGTAGTTAACCCCCCGGGTCTTATAATAATGGGCACAAGTGCTTAGACTCGTGACTATGGATGTAGCTGAAATCTCGTCACTTACGAATTGCGTTTCGGCGAGATAGATTCAGCTAAAGTTGATTTCAAATGTATACATTTTCTAAATGTACATTTTTTTTGTTCTATTGGTAAGAATTGGTATCAAGGCCTTGAAAATATCTACTCTAGTTCTTATTCCGATTGGAAGTATAAAGGTGTAATCTGACTGTATAGGACTTGGGTTTTCCCAATTTGATGTTCCGAGATAAAGTAAATTTTAAGCGGGATATGCAGGTATTTCAAACGAGGCGTCTTCAGAAATATACCTTTTAGAAGAATGATTTGTCTACAAAGAGGGTAGTTTTAAACAAGAATCATCTGTTGCGGACACACTGCACATACGGTCACGACCTCTATTTTGGGACCCATTCATGATCTGTCAACTTGTATGACAATTCAAAGAATTTTTTTACAAAATGGATTAAAAATTAACGATCCTGACCGTACATGTAAAAACGTTTGAAAAACACGTTTTAACCCATTCAGTGCCGTTGACGCCCATCGGCGTCTTGGTGAACCCTCATGCCGATGGGCGTCTGTTCTGCAGAAGCGTCGGCATCGCGGCATAGACTGTAATCTGGCGCTCGGCAATGAATGGGTTAAACGACTGCTGATTCTACTTAGAAGTCCCATAACTAAAAAACTTAAACCTAAAATAAATGTTGACAATTTTGTATTTGTACTGAATGACAGTAAATTGTCAATGCGTCAATCATTTAATTTTGACAAGGTTCCATAATAGCCTAGGAATCAATTTAGTTACATGGCGTGCTGCAAAAAGGATTACCAAAAACAGGTCGCTTTGTAGCATTCAATGTATTGTTAAGACTGAATTCCTACAGTTGTTGGTATCAGCCTTTATAGTGATTAGTGATGATCGGGTCTTTACAAATGCTTATCCTATACTTGACTCTGGCCGAGAGGCCTGTGATGTACATTACAGTAGGTAGCTTTATCGCAAGCCATCAATATTATAGTTCATAGTACTATATAAGCTTTTATTTTATTTACAGTCAAACTGAATTGCGTACCAGGGTAAAACTTTTCACTGCAAATGTCCTATTGATATTCCATCTGTCAAAAAAACCGTCGTGTAATTTGATGTGGAAAGGTCCATACTGGTGTGTGATACAGTTTCCTCTAATGTATGTTTTATTTTATTGACTAAGACTCGTATGATTCAGACATAAACGTATTCTAAAAGCTTGTTTGTCTACTGATCTTCCTTTCACTTTCAAACTTATGATCCGATTTTACTGGAAGCGGTGCTGAGGCGTTAGAAAAGCCACATTTAACGTCTCCGATATAATTAAAGTTTAAATGCTAGTGACCACTTGTCACCCCAATATAATATTAATAGTTTACAATGCAATCCAGAGTCCATTTCATAAAGTTACATACTTAAATATTTCTCAAGTAAAATTCACTGCCGGGAACGCATATACGCGTTTTTGTGACTTTTGTGCTCCTCTTATAATTTTGGAGTAATTTGAACGCGCATGTGCGTTTCCGTGCCTTTTAAGTCACCGGTCTGACAGCAGTGAACGCGTTAAAAGTAACTTGATGAGTTGGGCCCTGCTTTTCTTACAAGCGCCTTGTAAATAGCAATGCTGCTAAACAAAATACTGCCTATTCGTGTAAGCCTTAGATTATAACAGTTTTGTACTTTATAAAGTACATGAATAAGTCTGGGAGTATATTTAAGCGACACTATTTAATTATACCTGACTTAACACATGTATAAACGCATATATGCGTTATCCACATTTATATCCAGTGCTCATAACAACGTTGCACTGATTGGACGCACATATGCGTTTGCGGCATCTAAGTCACTGGTGACAGTCAACGCGTTAAGTATGTATAGATGTTCCTTATGCTTAAAAGACTGGGCGTTAGTATATATAGGTAGCTATATAAACATGTGAAATATATATAACCACAAATATCTCGATAGACAAATGCAGAACATAATGAATATCGTTGTTGATAGGCCGAGGAAAATAGAACCTAATTGTGCCTGGGGCTTAGTCCAAAATCATATTTTATATTCGTTAGTGAAGAAAAAACCAACAGCTCTCGACACCAAAGGTTCTTCTTTCCCGAGTAAACGCACATTGTCAACTTGTATCTGTAAAACAAACTTCAAAGTGTTGTCAGTTTATTTACCAAACAAGGGCCAACCATGGCATCGATGGAGTATTTTTTTAAATTGTTAGTTTATTACATTTAGGGGCTGTTTCACCACCCGTTGATTAATTTTATTCGAACAAAACAAACAGAGACGGCATAACATTTATCCGTCAAATAAATTTAATCTATAGATGATGAAACAGGGGTTATTATCAGACATTTACAGACCAAGTGTCTACTATGGGATAATTACACTGCATAGTCAGCTACATGCAGCATGTGTAAATAAAAAAAAAGGAAAAAAACTGTTGTTTTAAAGAAAGGTGTGACGGCGAATGTATTAACACAGCAGGTAAAGAGAGTGTCAAAAGTAAATGTTTAATTCGCGCCGAATAAATTTGCGTCTATGAAGTTAGCCTAAACAGTGTACGGCGCAATTTTCAAACTTCGTATTGTGCCGTTCTGTTCACGCTAATAGTAATTAACAGGGGAGTGAGAGGGACGGTACGATACGTATTTCTAATTTGTAATATCGTAGTAGTCCCCTAGTCGACTCTGACAGACATCTTTAAACGTTTACTGCGCGACTTCATAGGTTCTAACTTATTTGGTGCGACCTGTGTAGTTTTGTCCTGGATCACTTAGTACTCACAACACAAAGTAGTAAGTTTGTTTAACAGCGTACAAAATTGTCTGCTATTTTGTCTATGGTACTATTTATATAACACGATAAATCGAGTTTTAAAATGACGGAATCTCAACACCAATATTACCCACGTTATGGCTGATATTGTATTTTATTATTTCTGAAAATTCATACAACACCTGCACATTTATTGTATATAATTGTCATGTTTAATTATAGCTGAACTTTGCTATAATTTATGGCTATCATATTGTTTGATGAGATTTGGTAATTGTTATTGTTTTCTTTTATTTGCCGTCTTAAAAGATGAGCTATGTTTTTTACGATTTGTTACTCCAAACATGATTATTGTTAAGTATTTGTCACTACTGTAATTTAGGTGAGTATTATAAATTATAAGAAATGTAAAAATTAAAGATATTTCATTTCTAACATGTCACGTTTCATTTATTCGCATTAAAAACAAACCTAATAAAATAATGTTTCCCACGACAAAAAGTTATTCTTAACGCATTCACTGCCACCGACGACGCATATATGCGTTTTTGGAAATTCACCCAGTGCCGCTGTCATAATTATTCATACATCTTGTACGCTCATATGCGTCGGTGGCACCTGTGGAAGTCGGGTGGCATGGCAGTAAATGCGTTAATAGAACAAGAGTTAATATTTTTTACGAATATTACATGAACATTATTATCTTTGTCTTATAAAGTACATTCCCAATGGGTACAATTTTAATTAATCACAAATTCATACAGCTGCAAAATGGACAGCTGTCACGGATTCGATTCTCTCTTGTATCAAATTATTGAACGCAAATACATTGCTGCTCGAAAAGAATCAAATATTAATTACGATCTGTGGCCCATTTCACGAAGCTAAAAGACAAGTTACATTGTACACGTAGAATGTAGGTACAAGCGGTAGTCTCTTTTCAATGCTTACTTAAACAAAGACTACCGCTTATAAATTGTTACTCATTGCTTCGTGAATTAAGGCACTGGTAGTTAGTGCTAAATTTAAAATCTATTGTAATATCGCTTTACAGCACTAAATCCAACGTCTGATTTGTGTTTGTAAAAAAAAATACATAAGTATTATGGTGTAAAATGAAGATACTAAATTATCCGGCTCTACCCAAACCTCCACGACAACGTCAGTTCTCTTTATATTTTGTCGCCATCACAGATCATGACCAAAGAGTGTATTAGTACATTTATTTATTTATCGTATGGCGATTACACACTGGTTAATACATTTTTCAAAAAAAATTATGTCATGGAATTGATATTATAACTTAAATTAAAAATTACAATTACGCAGAAGATACAACTTCGCATCACTTGTTAGGTGTTCAAAGTCCTCAGCCGGTCCGTCGTATTTAGTGATGGGGCACTCGAATACAATGTGGTGTATGGTTTGTTTCGGATCCCCACACTCGCACGCTGCCGACTCACACCACCCCCACTTGTGCCAGAGGTATGCGCAGTTACCGAATTTGGTTCTGAGGCGATTAAGTCTGCACCACGTCTGTCGGCTTTCACTAAACCCTTTGGGCCTCTCCCGGGTGACAAGTTGAAAAATGGAACTGCTTGCACCATCCCGATGTGATAACCAATCCTTCATCCAAGCATCGTTGTCCCTCCATGTGGTGTCGAGCGTGTGGAAGGATTTTGCCGGCGGGTTCCGGGATTTGAGTCGACTGCTGCATAGTCTATTCAGGTCCACGTGGATAGGAAGCAGACCATTTTCTGAGACTTTTGTAAGCTCGCGCGCCAGGCATTTCTGCCTGCGTATGTCTGGCGGTGCAATGTTGCTGAGAGCCGGGAGCCAGTACGTGGGCGTAGGCAAAATGCAGCCGGAGATGATTCTCATGGTGTGATTGAGTTCAACGTCCACTCTTGCCACGTGTGCGCTGTTCATCCATACGGGTGCACAGTATTCTGCTGTTGAGTAGACGAGGGCCATAGCAGTAGTCTTTAGACAAGCGGCGCTGGCACCCCAGGATGTTCCAGTTAACTTCTGAACTATGTTGTTCCTAGTCTTTAGTTTGCCCGATAGCTTGTCAAGGTGGTTCTTATACGTCAAGCTTCTATCGAGAGTCACACCTAAGTATTTTGGGCAGAAGTTATGACGTAGGGTCGCGCCTCTAAACCTCACCCTCAGTTGCTTATTCGCCAGTCTGTTTGAAAGGTGGAAACAGCAGACCTCTGTTTTATTAGCATTAGGGCATAGCCGCCAGCGCTGGAAATACTCGTCCATTGCCTCCAGATCCCTCTCTAAAGTAGTTTCCGTTGCTTCCATGGTTTTATCTTGAATCACCAGGGCAAGATCATCAGCATATCCGAACTTTCGCGAGGTTGTAGCTGGTAGATCGTGGATATAGAGGTTGAATAGCAGGGGGGCAAGCACAGAACCCTGGGGCAAGCCATTGTTCAAGATTCTTACCTTACTAGACTGGCAGCCCAGATGGACTTGGAATGGTCTATTTGTTAAAGCATCTTCTATCACTCTAAATATCCTCAGACATGGGACAGCACTTAAGAGCTTATACAGCAGTCCCTGGCGCCAAACAGTGTCATATGCGGCAGTCAGGTCAATAAAAGCCGCTGAGGACTTTGCTCCGGACTGGAATCCAGCCTCAATGTGTGTTGTGAGTGCAAGTACCTGATCGCAGCAATTTCGTTTCGGTCTGAACCCAGCCTGGTCCTGCGGGAGTTTCGATAGGATTGCACCCGATATGCGATTATAGATCAAGCGTTCCAGCAGTTTATACAGGACACTGAGCAGAGCTATTGGGCGGTAGCTGTCTGCCCTATCTTCGGGCTTTTCTGGCTTAAGAACAGCAATCACTTTTGATGCCTTCATTTTGGGTGGGATCTTTCCAAGTTGTATTATATTTGTATAAAACACTGTCAGCCATGACTGAGTCCTCGGGCCACAGTGCTTTATAAATTCAGGGAAAATACCATCCTCCCCACAAGCCTTGTTCACGTTAATGTGTGTAATTGCAGCTTTAATTTCGGACACAGTGATAGGGCCGCTATATTTGTCATCCGGGACAGCTTGCAACTTTTCCAGTTTTAGCCTCCTGCGAACCTCACGGGTGTGGAGCTTGTGACTTGGTGCCTTCGATAGTTCCACCATTCGATTTCCTATGGCGTTTGGGCTAACTTTTGGCTGACCATGTTGGGGCATCTGGCCAGAAGTCAGTCTCCTCAAAAGGTGCCATGCTTTACGGCTCGAATGCGTAAAGTTCATTTTTCCGACTGTTCGTTCCCATTTTTCTTTTCGGGACTCATCTAGAGACCTTATAAGTTGATGGGCCGTTTTTCTATCACCAGTCCTCTGAAATGACTCCCAAAGCTCCTCCGTCTCGCCGTTCCAACATGGGACGTACTGCTTCCTGTAACCTCGCGGTATACATTGTTTTGCTGTCGAGATGATTAGCTCCTTAAAACGATCGTAATTCTTTGGCAAGGGTTCTATCCATCTGATTCTTTCATCCAGTCTTTTTCCGTACTGTTTCCAATCAGCTTTTTGGAAATTCCATCGTGGGCCCGGGTAGGACTGAACCAAAGGGATCTTTAATCCAATTTCCAAGAGGATGGGTCGGTGCTGGCTGTTCGGAAAATCACCAAGTATGACCTTCTTTACAGGAACCGGGAAGCCATCTGGATCCCTAGAGGTAAAGACCAGGTCCGGGTTGTAGCTTCGGCCCCATCGAGCAGACTTAAAAGAGCCTCTTGTCTTGTTGTCGTGGACCAGGAATGCATTTGTCTTATCCGCCCATTCCACAATGACTCTGCCGTTCTCATCGATATCCCTGTAGCCCCAAGAGGTGTGATGACTGTTAAAGTCTCCCATATACACGGCTGGATGCTGGAGCTCTGTTATTGCGGGCTTTGGCCATGGGCTTTTCGGTGGTTTGTAGATATTACATATCTTAGTTTCGCCTATCTCGATTGAAGTTACGGCAATGTTTCCTGGATCGATACTATTGGAGATGATAACAGCGGACTGGGCGATAGAGTGGTGGACGTACGTTGCTGTGCCATACTGGGCGTGGTATGTAGCTGCTATTAAGTTGTAGCCAGCGAGGGTTCCTCTGCGGCCAAGTTGTATCTCATCTGCAGCATGTGTCTCCTGTAGTAACACTACGTCAATGTCCAAATTATTAATAATTTTAGCTAGGCAGTCTGATTTAGATCGGCTTATGCCTTCTATATTAAGTTGGCAGATGCGGACTGAAGGTCCGACATCTTTTGTCAATGGGCACTTTGGAGCGCCTCTCATCGCATTATTCATATTCGCCTTTATTATTACCAGTGTGCGCTGCGAGATTCGGAAAGAACAGTGCAGCTGCCAGGTTTGTTGCTCTTTTAGCACCACCCGGAGGTCACGTGTAGGGTATCGGGGGTTATTCCTACGGACGTAAAGCAACAGACGACCTCCAAGTACAGAAATCATGATATATATTTATTTATTAGTAACAGATTAACATGATATTTGCATCGATAATAACGATAGAGCTATATTTCCAAAAAATTAATTGAAATAATATGATATTATGGCCATGGCATTTAAGATACTCAAAAAACTGTTCACGGTTGTATACTGCACTCTGACGGCAGAAAATTGCACTAATATTCCCTATTAACATCAAATCTGAAATGGGGGTAGATTCATTCGTACTGACACCAAATATTTCTAAAACGGGTAGACTACCTCACAGTTTCAACCGATCTCTCATTGCGCCTTTCAGTTCTCCGAAATTCCAGTAAATATAATGAAGCGCTCCAAATCTCTTAGCTCTATATCAGAGATTGTAATTGGTGTAAGTTTGGACAAATATGTTGGAAGTGTGGAATCAGATACGAAGAGTTTTGTGGAAGACGGCGCACAGTCAAACGATGGTTTTATTAGTTTGGAAAGGAAAGTTGAAAAATTGAGTGGTAAGAGAATTTCATTGAACATTCTATATCAGGTACTGTCATCTTTAATTTGTGATCCATTTTCAAAAAAACCCTTTGACTGTCGTACAAGATGCCTGATATTTGATCTGGGAGTGGGTCCCAGATTAGAGATCGTGACTGTACAATCGTCATCTCAATATCAGAGCCGTCTTGACCGGAAGCTGTATACGTTTCTAGCGCTGGCGATCGCAAACAAATGACAGTTTTTGTTTACGAAATCTGTCATTTGATTGCGATCGCGAGCGTTGGAAATGTTAGGCAATACAGCCTCGGCTTTCTGCAACCTTTTGAGGCGGGTATATAAAGTTTTATTTAAACTAAACTAAAAGGTAAACATAGTACTCGCTCATGGATGTATCGAACAACTAAAGGGTACACTGCATGATACATTTTTGCCACTTGGGATATGGGGAGCCGAGAACTCGGATATGGCTTGGATACCTATGGCTAATATTTACTGGTAAGTCCCGCTCCTGATACCTTTTCGCGCTTTCGCACGTCCTTTATTGTCTAGAGTCTATATTCTAGACAGCTGAAGAGTGAATGCCTGCATCTGCGTCTGTGTTCCCTGATCGCTACAATCTGGAGTGAATGGGCAATGGGCACTTATTAGGCAAGCATACTTCCATAGTCTTTGCTTACCATCAGGCGTGATTGTGGTCAAGCGCAAGCCTATTTCCATTTTTTTTTCTGGGAGGGGCACAAGGGGCGGACGGGCAGACAAAAAAATAAACTTGAAAAGCAATAGGAAAATTATTATTTTTTAACCGACTTCAAAAAAGGAGGAGGTTATCAATACGTTTGTTTTTTTATGTTTGTTACCTCAGAACTTAGTCATTTATGAACCGATTTGATAAAAAAAAATTGCGTTCGTCTAGGAATGTCTTCAATTAGGTCCCATAAGCACCAAATCAGTATCTGATAATTGGATCTTAAGGAAATCGAGGGGACTCTTCAAATGTTGTAGGGACACCTATAGTAATTTGGATAAGTATACCTATTTAGTAGTAACTCGTGCCTTTGCTCTTGAAAGTCATCATTTGGTGAAGTGGAACTGATGATGAAGACTACAGTTGACCATCGGAGTTACTACTCAATAACAAGTATTTTACGGGTTGAATTTTTTACTTTAATACAGTTACCAAGCAATTTAGGCTCCTCGTAATGCATACGGTAAAACGGGTGGTGAAGCACCAGGACTCCTCAATAATGAACGTCTCTGCATCGGAAAAAGCAATCTTTCATGAAAGTTGACGAGCAGTTGATATTAAACTATTGTATCTTAGATTATTTACACTAAAAAGCGTGCCCCCGTATATATATTTTGTATACAATTCTACATTTCTGCACTCTTTCGTTCTGATATCTCAACAATCCTCAATACTCTGTAGACATGTGCGAGGAGCAAAACCGCGTGCTGGGCGAGCTGGTGGAACAGCTGCGGGGCGCGCGGCCGGCCCAAAGCGACGAGCTCATGGACGCGATCGGAGAACTAATGCAGAAACTCGTGCGGCAAAGGTTGGTGGAACAGAGGGCACCATAGAACTACCATACAATAATGAACAAGCTTTTTTGTTTCGCAGAGAAACGTGACCTTGCTGCGGTACATACTATATCGTAGGGGTCACCTTTCTCTGCAGCTGACTGTACTTGCATGTTTATTCTATTAAAATAAAACATATAGGTACCTAGGTATCCATAACAAATTAGGAGTCAATGCGATGGATGAAACTAACAGCTATAATATAATTAGCAAGATTAAATTAAATAAAAAAATATCATGGGACACTTTGACACCAATTGACCTAGCCCCAAACTAGGCAAAGCTTGTACTATGAATACTAGGCAAGGGATAAACATACTTATATAGACCCGAGAATAAACATTCGTATTATTCATACAAATAGGTTAACCGGCCGGGAATCGAACCCGGGACCTCAAGCTTCGTAGTCAGGTTCTCTAACCACTTGGCCATCTGGTCGTCGATTTGAAAACCACTCCTCTTCTTCAATTTCGACTCTCCATTTCCTATGCAAGTAACTAATTGGCAACTTGGCCCATACAATAAATACCTTGCAGACATACATATAATCCAACTCCACCAACCCAAGTGCCGGCTAGGCACCAGCAGATGTTCCTACACTCCGATTTCTGGCCAGAGGGCGTGGTCTTCCGTCGCTTTAGGGAAGCAAGGATAAAAATCCCAAAATAACTTTTTGTTTGTTTTTAATATATTTTTGTGTTTTTTATTGTAAGTATAATTTGAATTTTACAGCGCAATGTTTTTACTGTAATGCTGTATTTTTTATTGGCAAATAAATAAATAAATAATCAATAAGTAATTATTTAAGGCTAATTTGGTGACAAAACGGCGTGACTCCGTTGAGTCACCGTCTCCGACGTCGCATACATCTGCAGCATAATGCCCCGGAACCGCCAGAACACGACGTCTTTCGGCCAGCAGGCACTCGCGATGGTTTCCATCAGCAGCCGCCACTAAATACTTTATTTATAAATCAGAGACGGCGAAGGAGTGGAAGGGGGTGCGCAGAGCCTGCTGAGCGCCATCGAAGCCCGGCCCTCGCTGGAGCGCCGGATCTGCGCCGCCGTCACCGATCTACTGCAGAGTGAGGTGAGCTCGCAACATTACGGAAGAGCAGTGCCCCAGCGATCGACATTCTTCCCACCACCATCTGCACAGTGTTTTAGCGGAAGTTGTTGACACGCAAAATTTTGAACGCAACACTGTCATGCCGGCAGGACTATTTTCAGGGGAGTGCATTGCATCTTGGATCTGTAGCATATTAGGAGGTGCATTAATTGGTCAAATTCTGTATCTTAGTCTTGTTGTGACTATTTTTTTCTTTTACGCCAGAGGAGTGCAAGTGTGTACCTACCCCTCCCGTCCCGGCACATGTGAACACTCAAGGGCGGATCCAATTTTATAGCCAGGGGGGTCACATGATCAAATTCTATAGCCAGGGGGTCAAACTCCAGTCATAATTAAATCAATTCTCTTTTATCCCAGGGATAAGTAAGTACAAAACAAAACGAGGCTACAAAGTAAAACGAGGCTACTTTGCACTGATTTTTGCTCCAAATTTCGTAATCTTTGTTTTATTTTAATAAATATTATTCATATATGTATTTATGTAAAGTAGATCAATTTATTGGGAAGTGTATCGGGTACCGGGACTTCGACCTGCAAGACATTTAAACAAAATACAGAACTGGAGTATAGTTACCCGGTGGGGGGCAAAGTAGCCTCGTTTTACGGTACCTATGTAAGTACTGTCGTCTTAGGCCCACAGGAAGTCATGACCCCCAAGACCCTCTGGATCCACCCATAAAACTGTCAATGTTCCAGGAGTTGAAGCAGAGCATAGTGTCCGCGACGACGGCGTCCATGCGCGAGCTGATCGGGTCGCTGTTCAGCGTGGAGGTGTCGTCGCTGTACGTCCCCATCATGGAGCGCGCGCATCGGCAGCTGCTCAAACACGTCACCAAGCTGGTTGCGACGGCTTTTAGCGACCGTAAAGACACCATTCCGTTCTTAGGTTTTTTGCAGGTGGTAGGACCTTGTGCAAGGTCCGCCCGGATTGCTACCACCATCTTGCTCGCTAATCCTGCCGTGAAGCAGCAGTGCTTGCACTGTTGTGTTTCGGCGTGGAGAGTAAGACAGCCGGTGAAATTACTGGCACTTGAGGTATTCCATCTTAGGCCTCTAGGTTGGCAACGCATCTGCAATGCACCTGGTGTTGCAGATGTTTATGGGCGGTGGTATTCTCTTACCATCAGGAGACCCACTTGCTCGTTTTCCTTCCTTTCGAATAAAAAAAAAAAAAAAAATAGTGACCGCGACCGCGTCGCGCGACCCAGTTCGTTTAGTGCTCCATATAAATTCATACTAAACAGTAGGTCGCGCGATCCAGTCGCGAACGCGCGTCGCGGTCGCTAAGAACGGAATGCTACCACTGATCCTACTGCAGGAACTATTAGTGTCATCTAGTGAGCAAATATAGAAACTCCAAAATGCATCCCGCCATCCATGTTATGGCGAAGACGTGGAGACGGAAGCCGGAAGGAAGAGCACAGCGCCGAAAGTTGTATTTTATGAATCTGACTTGAGAAACTGTGTTAGTGCGATAGAGGATGTTGATGTTGGATCCGAGTTTATTTATTTGTTCACTAGATGGCGCCAAGAGCCGATGCACAGTTCTAAATGGTTATATTCATGATGAGCTTGAATGGAACCAATCCAGTCCTAAAATCTTGGCGTACAAATTAGTAGGTACCGTTACTCGGAAGTGCCATCAGTATACTGCCTTTGCCATGGGCCCCAAAAGTCGGATTATACAAATAGTGATTTTTTGCCATCATTAACATTAACAATACCCTACTTTCCAACGGCAGCATATTCTTTGATGCCTCAAGGCCCGGTATGCCCTTAGACAACTCTGTGCCGTCATTCAATCCGGGTACCAAATTGTCCCAAAATGTGCAGTGGAAGAGAACACAGCGTGCACCGCAGATGCTCTGCGCCAGACCTCGCAGAGCCTACAAGCGGAGCTGCAACGTCACCAGACCCTGTTGCAACAGGCCTGCACTGATGCCGAGCGGGTGTTAGACGTGGTCGCTTCCACCACGGAGAAGTAAGTTGAACCATGGTGGGTCAAGAACCTTTCTCACCCACAGGTGATCTGTTCTTCTAGCGTTGTGTTCTGCCCATTGCCACTTAACATTTTTGAGACTTGTCCGTGACTGGTAACGTAACTCGTTTACCTTTGCTTGCCCGAATTTCATTTGCCCAAATTTCACTTGCCATACCACGTTTGCCATAAAATATATAGAACCGTGCAGTTTTCAGATTTTTTTTAAATGTCATCATATAGAATGCAGTAGGCAGGTTAGGTTAGTTTAATATCAACTCTGAAGAAATTACTATTTCAAAAATAAATTACTTTATGACAAATGAAAATTCTAGAAAACGATACATTCGGGCATATGACATTGGGGCAAACGATAGAGAACCAAAGTAACTAAATAAATCCTAGCTACTAGGTAATCCATACTTTAATATTGTAAAAGCGAAAGTGTGTATGTTTTTCCGTCTTTCACATCGAAACGGAGAACCGGATCGTGATTTTTGGCATAGAGATACCTAGTTTATGGGCCAGAGAGTGACATAGGCTACTTTTTATCCCGGAAAAATGCAGTTCCTGAGGGAACAGCGCGCGGTAGCCGAACTCCACGCGGGCCAAGCCGCGGGCAAAAGGTAGTATTTTTGGAAATGCGAAAGATTGAGAATGCGTGCTGGATGTATTCGAATAGGTGAAATGTATGTGGATATGTATGTGTGTGGAAAGCATGTGATAGCCTCGGCAGGACATGGGCCTCCCCCTATTTAAGCGCTATCACGCCATTGCCCTGTTCTGTCTATGTATTGTGTGTGTGTCTGTGAATATAATTTGTTTATTTATTAACCAATGTCTTCTGGAGGTTTATGGGGGAGACCATGTCTAACAGTGGACGTCCTACGGCTGTTTTGATGACGATAAAAATGTCTTCAGGGTCCTGGAGCGCGAGTTGAAGCATTGGCGCGAGGAGTTCACCAGCGTGCTTCCTCCAGTGTCGGACACCGATTCTGGTCGCGAAGACTCGCCCAGCTCCGAGCACTCGGCGTGCGCCAGTCCTGAGACCTCAGAGCTTACCAATTACTCCAGTATTATCAGCAACCTCACTGTGCCTCCGCTTTCCGCTGTTGATCGCATGGTAATTGTCAGGGTAAACCCAGGGTGAAGGGGTTGACACATTAATTTGTACTTTAGACGCGGATCCATGCCAAATTTAAGACCATAGAGTACATTGTTTTAAGACTATCTTATTGTTTGTTTATTGAAATCAGCAGAACCTATGTGCTTAGTAAAACGGATCATGGGACTAGAATGCAGAACTTTTTTTAGTTTCAGCATACATATGGGGGTTAACAGATAGGGTTAGCCTTTCGTAAGCAGGCAGGTTTCTTAAGGCAACCTCATGAAAAGGGGCCGTTTTTTTGTATAGTTTCTTCCTTGTTATTTTTAATACTATTGGAAAATGAATATGTTACTTATCCATCATATCACGCTACAGATGATAACAGCAGAAATAAACAAGCTCGTCAAAGACGGGGACTTCAACGGGGCTTTTAGCAAGGCGCTGCTGGCGATGGACTTGTCTCTAGTTGTGGCGGCGTGCCGCGCGGGGGCGCCCGTGCTGGCCGTGCGCGTGGGGCGAGGGCGAGGTGCGCTCGCGCAGCCCGTGCTGCTGTCGCTGGTGCAGCAACTGGCCACTGACCTGGTGGTCGACACCAAACTCAAGTGCAGGTTGGTTCTGTAAAGATGTTAACAGCGTTTATACCTGCTGAGCTGGCAACGTTGCAATTTTGTTAGTTTTTCTCGATTATTCCATTAAAATTTCATGAAACTTAAAAATGTGGTCTTAAAAATATATAAGTTAATGTGTGCGATCTATATGAGCCACCTGTATATAGGTACAGCCACATAAATAGACCCGCCGCACTCAATAAATTAAGTTTTTTTTTTACAGCTACATAGAATACGCTCTCCAGAACCTGAACCCACAGGACCCAGTCACAAGCACCCATCTGCCTTACCTCGTCGGGGAGCTGAACACGCACCTAACGAAGTTCTGTCTCAACTACCCGCACCACACCCTCTTCCACAGGATAACACAAATTATCGTTACTGCACGCAATTTATTGTAAATTTATTTTAAGTGTATTTGTTGTTTTTTTGCCTGTTAAATATATTTTTTCATGTTGAACTTTTAATTTTATTCATCTTTATTTTTTTCTTTTAATTTTAATATGTATTAAAGTTATTGAAGAAATTGTTGTTTTTATTGGCGACTAAAAAGTACCTACTTAATCCTAGGATAGAGCTACGGCACTTTGCGCTACCTAAACAATCAATATACAGGGTGATTCCGGGGTCATGAGCAAGAGTGAAAGGGGTGATGGGAAGATTTACTATGGGACCAGCCACGAAATTGTAAAAAAAAATCTGCTGTTCCATACATTTCGGATAGTTAGCGATCAATTATCTCTTGATTAGATGTTTTTTTTCGCGATTTTGGGGCTGGTCTCATAGTAGAAGTTGCTCAGTGTGAATCTCCCCATCACCCCTTTCACTCTTGCTCATGACCCCGGAATCACTCTGTATACTTAACTATTATATTACAAATGTGTGTGTAAAAATGTAGATAGCTGAATGTGTGAAATAACACACAGGCTAGGTATTTTTTATCCCGACATTCCCACGCGATCAGAATAAAATCTAGAAATCTTAACCGCTAGAATTAGACGTGAGGCGAAGGTGTATTGCACCTCAATAAATCCACGATGTAATTTTTGGAAATTTCCATGTTTGCTAAGAGTTTGCTAATCAACAACGCACTGCACAACTATGAAGTGATATTGACAAAGTGAATCATTGGAAAACAATGCTATACTTACTATTCTGTCGCACGCAACAAGTAAGCAATGCAGTTTTGTTTATGATTTATATTGTCAATATTCAGAAACTTCATAGTTGTGCTTGTGCGGCCGTTGACTGTAGGTAGATACATATCGCACCTTTAGAATGAAATCGACACAATTCGAAATATTCACATTACTAAAATACCTATACCTATTTAGTCTGTGCCTATCCGTTCGAGAAAACTGAAATTAACTTAATGGAACCTAATTTATTGAATCAGGCGTTACTTTGCGGAGGTCCATATCAATGAACTAAAAGAATTCCTTGCTCACCCGCGACCTTACGATAGCTAAGCTTATGCAAAATATGCGTGTTCATGCAGTTCCTCCACCTCCACACTGTAAGAACACACACAAATCACACAAACCCATCTATCACCACCACCACACTACACTGACGCGTTTCGAACTCAACCAGAGCTCATCTTCAGAGTGACACAACCGTACACCAGGCTACCAGTTGTTAGACTCAAATGTCTGCATGAACACGCATATTTTGCATAAGCTTAGCTATCGTAAGGTCGCGGGTGAGCAAGGAAATTCTTTTAGTTAATTGCTACCAGTTGTTAGACATTTGATGTTCCGTCAGTCTTTTCGTAAAATAGGTACTAGATAAGTAGTAACATTGTAAAGAAAAAGGAATACTTACAGGTAGTTAAAATCGCTTCAAGGAGGTATGCAATTGATGTGACTTGAAACATTTAATTTAAAAAAAAACGACGAAATGCGAGTCAGACTCGCGCACCGAGGATTCTGTACATATTTGTAGGTATATTCTATTCTACCTGGTGTTGCAGGTGTCTATGGGCGGTGGTAATCTCTTATCATCAGGAGACCCACTTGCTCGTTTGCCATTCAGTTGAATAAAAAAAAAAAAGTGTTCGCAGAGCCCATCTCGTAAGCAAAACGTACGTATTGTGGGGTCATTTTAGATGGCTACTGGACAAAAACAATAAGATTTCACTTTTCTTATTGATTATGCTACAAGAGCTACCTTCATACCAAATCTCAAGTTTCTAGGACAACCGGAACCGGAAGTACCTTACAGGTTTTATTAACTCCCCTGCAATTTGTATGGAAATACTTTTCTTAGCGACTATTTGATTGCGTTGACTTTGCAGTTAAATTTTTCACTGCTTCAAGAGGTTGATATTAAATTTCAGCTTGATGCAGTCGAGTTCATAAACTTGTGAGCAAAAATTTGATCTAAATTATCTGAACACGACTTTATGTATTGTTAACGGCGTAGAAGCGTGTTCAGATATTTTTGATCAAATTTTTGCTCACAAGTTTATGAACTCGACTGTACCTCCATGCCTTCACACAGTCCTGAGAAAAAGAGTGTTGACTCGACGGACGGACGGACAGACAGGCAGACAACAGTGCTCGTGCTAATATTGATATAAATAAACTAAGCAAACTTAAAAAAAAGCCTTTTTCGAACTCGGTTAAAAAGGTTAAAACTAATTTGTTTTTTACGAGAATCTTTCACGATCAATTAAAAGTTTAAGTCAAATTAGTGACGCTACCATTAGCCATGACATCCCAAATGTTTGCCCGGCCAATGACAGACTAGACCCATAGCAGTTGTTATCGCTATAACCAATCGTAAATCATATCTCTCCCGAATGAAAACCCACCCACGAGTCCTCAGCTGTCAAGCGGCCAGTCAACTCCTGTCTGTCAGCAGCGCGATGAAACGCTATTTCTGAAAATAAACCTAATATAATGAGATTTGCATAATAAAGCCGTTGACGAACTGAATCAAAAAACCGGAAATCGGATCGTGATAAAATGACTTCGGCGTTCATCCTGTCTTTTATGTTCCTCCTGACCCAGAATTTGTTATTGAACTGTGCTTCTGCCGCGGTGCACTCTCACAGCGTGGACACCCAGGAGCGCGAGGGCGATGGGAGCTACCGGGCGCGGGACTTCGACCATTACGGGGACTCCGGACACAACTCGGAGTTCGACCACGAAGCCATCTTAGGTGCATTGTTTACTTTTTTTTTGCGTCGGGTGGAATGCCGCTAAATTTTGCAATGTCTTGGGTTTTAATAGCCTGATAAGCCAGTCGCGATGTCGATGAGACGCGCGCTAGTGGTTTTCATACCTGTTGTGCTGGTTGTGACTTATTATTATTCAATAGGAAGTGTGAAGGAGGCTGAAGAATATGACAAGCTTAGTCCTGAGGAGTCTAAGAGGCGGCTGGCGCTGCTGCTGCCAAAGATGGACGTAAATGGGGATCAGTTCATTGACAGGAACGAACTTAAAGAGTGGATACTCAATTCTTTCCGGTGAGTTCCTTTTTTACTTGACTGATGCTGTAGCTAATACATGTAGTGAATAATGTTTTGTCATCGTATTTTGTCGGAAAAGTTCGTAATCCTAATTATCATGATTACTCAACTAGTTTACTGAATGTAATTCAGAAAGCTAGATAAATATGTACTTATCTGACAAAATATTTTGAAAAAACATTATTTACTTCTTATTCATGCTTAAAGGTTTCATATTGAATAAGTTAATGCAGATAACGGGGTAATGTAATGGGAATAGGTTACCGAGAAATGTTGATAAGGAAATGATAAACAGTTGTTGAAGCTTATTGAGAAATTTCAATGTGAATGTGTATTATTGAATTGCTTAATGCATTGTTTCATCAAGCATTAAGAAGAATGTCAAACATCAATGGATCTTTTCGTACAGTAGTTGCAATTATTTAAAATTTTAATATATCTTAGGGCAATTTTAGCATCATTTTACCACCACTAGAATAGCTCCGCAACAAACGAAAATTACTGTTTTGCCATTAATCATTTATGGATTTTGGTATTCCTGAACAAACATGCAAATGCTTAAAAAACATGGGAAAAAAACATTCACTTACAAATTAACTAAAAAAAAAATTTAAGTGAACTTTATTATAAATCAAAATAGAATTAAAAAGATTCTCTCAAAAATGCTGTTACCACTACCACTTTTCCATAACATTTTAATTAGTTAGGATCTAAGTTTAGGCGTTGACTTAATTTGCTTTGCAAATCAATTTTAGGAAACAGAAGTATCATTTAATTTTTAAGCAGTTTTGCTTTAACACTAAATGCCGAAAATTTTAATCAAATTCATAAATCAATTGATTCATAACATCTGTCCGTATGATTTTGCCAACTGGATTTTGAGTTGTATAATTTTTATCAATCTGAACCACAAATATAAGACATTGGTAACATGCTAATTCTGGTGTTAGTTAAGTCCATAATTCTGGCAAGAATGACAAGAGAATTATTGTGTAACATTTATAGACTGACGGGCCTGCAGGGCTACTACGAAATTCGAAGTTCATATTGTACCATCCCTCTCACTCTTGTATTAAATAATATAAGCGTCGGCGGGATGGTATGATACAAACTTCGATTTTAAATAACATTCTTCAATCCATTGTGAATGACAGAAAACCAGAATGATGGACTGAAGTTAGCCAGGATGAGTGTCTAACCGTTGTCTAAAAGTGAGCAATGCAAGAGTAAAAACTTATATGATAATAGTAGTTATTACTTTTGTATTGATCACTCTGTGTGCAATAATGATTTTGTAAAATGTGCAATAAGAAAGATAATGTTTTATCTGAAGAAAACAGTCTTATTGCCTTCATTGTGATATTTTTATTGGTTGTGGTAAAAGCATATTAAAATTAAATATATAATATTATAACCATGCCTTTTACATACATATGGGAAGAAGACTGTGTCTGGTAATTATGTTTTTTCAATATTTTTTTCTTATTCTGTTATTTTTAGAAGCTATTAAGTATTTTTTTTTTATATAATATTATATTCTGCAATTATTGAAGTAAATGTGAAAAATGGTATAGATAATAAGATAAATTAAAACAAAATGATTTTTACCTTCTATGTTTACATTGAGTTAGAATTCTGTAAATGTGAGTACAAATTCTTCTTTTTTTACACAAATATTAAATTCAGAGATCTCTTCCTTTCGAACGAAACTTATTTATATATTATTTATCTGATCTGAGTCCTTCCATTCAGATTTTCTCTAAGTTTTTAACTTATTGAAAGATTTTTTTTGTGTCCAGCTTTTTGTCAGTGCTGACGAATTTTGTAAAGGTAGCTCTAAATATTATAAGATTATTTTTTTATTCCTATCAAATGTACTATATATACATGGAACCCGCTTTCCAAAATAAAAGTTTTTTAAATTGAAAATACAAACTGAAATATAGATGCACAGAAAAAACAGAAAAATAAGACCATCACTGGGAATCGAACCCAGGTCCTCGGTAATCCGTACCGCGTGCTATACCACTACACCACTGATGGTCAAAACCACCAGTGACCAGTGTTGATCATCAGTGGTGTATTCCCAGTGATGGTCTTATTTTTCTGTTTTTTCTGTGCATCTATATTTCAGTTTGTATTTTCAATTTAGGTTTTACGGTTTTACGGGATGACCGTAAAAGTAAAAATTTGGAATTGAAATAAAAAATACAAAAAGATTCCAAAAAAACAATCTTAAAAGTTTTTATTTATTTATTACAGTTTTACTATAATGTTTTGTCTGTCCAGCAAGTTGTCGCGCGAGGAAGCAGAGGAGCGTATGAGCGAGGCGGACGACAATCGTGACGGCGTCGTCACGTGGGGCGAGTACCTGCAGGACGCCTTCGGGGTCGACGCCGAAGAGGAGATCGCGCCCGAAGACACCGGGGACACTGGCATGGTATGTCAAGTAGCTTTAGAACCCTGAGGCAGTGCTAGCCTAGCATACATTGTGCATTGAGGCGACTTCTACCCTACTACCTATTCAATGCACGCCATATGTTTTTCGGTGGTTAAAATTCATCGAGCGTAGATTTTTCTCTTATTTACAAGCCCGTTATTTTATGAAGTAATATCTCCTACGCACATTAGTAGCGTATGTTATATATAACAGTTTTTTTCCGAAACTCGGTCACTCTCTTGGACAACCGGACAAAATAAAAATAAGAAAAACTTTTTAACAAAAAACTTAAACCGTCGAGCAAACGTAAAAGCAAAAAAGGATAAACCTTTTTTTATTTAACCTTAACCTAAGTACTAGTTTGAAGTTGGTGCCTCAGCACGAGCCAGGAGGAGTGATAGAAGCCCATCAGGTAGATGACTATAGGTCCACTCCTGATGCTAGAGCTGAGACACCGACTTGAAACTACTACCTAGGTTAAGGTTAAAAATAAAGAAAAGTTTATTATTTGTTTCTATGGTTTAATTTTTTTGTTAAAAAGTTTTTATTTCATTCTTTTTTCCCACGCTTGGGGTAATTTTTTTTCCAACTTTATATAATACCAACTTCAAGGTAGTTATACCCTATCCAATAAAAAAAGAATTATCAAAGTTGGACTACTCTGTACAGTTATGTCTGGTCATACATTACAATCATTGACTGAACAATCAATCAGCCCCTGTTTTCCTACCTTTAGGGTAAGTTTTTCTTTGCTTAATTTTTATAGGACCACTCTCGGGGTATACAGTATACGCTTTCCAATAAAAAAAGAATTATCAAAATCGGACTACTCTGTAAAAAGTTATTTTTTCGTCGGTTACAAAGTTGACGCAATTGTTTATATTTAACTCTTCTTACAACATCAGAATCCTGAACCTGTGACCTTTTTTGTAATGCTTTTTAAAAACACAGTTCCTTGTTACCACACACGCATTTTTGCTAAAAATAAACGCGTTTAATATAAAAACTTATTTAGCGTGGCCCTTTTTATTTCACTTTACACAATCTTGAGATTATCTCGAATAGTGTTAATGTAAACAAATTTGTCACACATTGCCTGTTTCGTTAAACGTTACGAGATTTATGACTCGACCTTCTTAAATTGCGCACATGTTTGGTTAGAGTCAGAGTAGACTACCTCAAGCTCACTCTAACAATTTGTTTTATTTCTAAATACTGAAAACCTCATTGAAGAACCAGATAAATATAATGCGTTTTATTAAATCAATGAGTTTAGAAAACTATCTACTGTTGTCCTAGGCCCTTGGATTTATGAAGGTACACTAATGTGGTACCATTGTTCACAGCTGGTACAAGAAGAGAAGGTGATGTGGCATGCGGCCGATCTCAACGGCGACGGCAAACTCGATCTGAACGAGTTCGAGGTGAGTTCGCTTGGCTCAAGTAGAATCACTTTATATTTGTCTTTTCCCGACGCAAAAAAAGGGGTGGGGGTGCGCATGGGGCTATTAAGGCCGTAATAATGGGCTGAGTCAATATTAATAATAATGGCTCGATTCATAATATTAAAGCCATTAAAGTGCATTCTTCCTTCCCTTATCCTGCTACGGCCTTTGACCGCTATGTGTTTCCGTCTGTGGCATCATCATAGCTCCTATCGTTGGCGCTTGAGTCGTGAGAACCTTTTGACAACTTTGACATTTGTCACGCTCGTGATTGGTTAAATAACAAACGCAAGAAAGATTTTAAGGTCACAGCTCATTGCAGCCACCCGGCACCCGATCAGCACCGCCTCGCCTCGAGTGGTTAGTATTCTTAATATGGATTTGTATGGGTATGCGCTCATTTCATTACATCAACACCGTAACGTCACCGGATCGCCTCACTGGCGAGGATGCCATGCGCGGACGGTGAGTAGACCACTCAGTGATAGCCCGCGGCTCGCCGCCATAGTGACTACTAGGAAATTCGTGAACGACGCGAGGTCCACCCACCTGTGGACCACCTGTCGACAACGAGTGGACGCCAAAGTCGAGGCGGTGCTGGTCGGAAGCCGGGTGGCTCTATAATGAGCTGTGACCTTTAACGTAAAACAGATCTCACGATAGGTACTAACGCCATCTACCGATATCTCGCCTGTCAAATCTGTCAAAAGTAACACAAATATTAAAGGTGTCAAACAAAGTTCACGATACAAGCTGGCGCCACCCAGCGTGTCACAGTACCTAATCCTCGTTACATTACAAAAAAAAATGTCGCTTAAATAAATCGACGTGTAGGGTGTTGCTAATCAACTTTATTGACCCGCGCCTGTTGTTTCTTAATTGTTTCACAAAAACACCGTGTGACTAATTTTTGTCGTGATTGTAATTAAAGAACAATGGCGACATAAATTGTTGATGGAGAACTCGAGAGTTAAATAAAACTGTTAGTTACAGATGAAGATAAAATAGTTTACTAAGTACTAGTCCAGCGTTTCTTAACCTCAGGTGGCGACCTAAATTCGGGTCGCGGGCGGTATCGGGATGGATCGCGGGAATGAGGGCTATCGCGTATGAATTCGCCGCTAGAGGCGCTAATGTAGCGTGAGGTCGCCGAAATGTCAAATCTCATAGTTTTTGGGTGAGCTACGCGGGTTTATTTATAATTAGAATTTTTTTGTGAATATTTTGCATTACCTGAAATTAATTATGGCAATTATGCGTTACGGGGAAATGAATGTCTGTGTTTTGACACAGTTTTGTCTTTCGGAAACTTTTGTCCTCCCTTTTTTCCGAACAAAACGGGACTACGCAACACTGTGGTTGCTCGATGTTGTTATGGTGTGGTTTTAAGGTGTATTAAATATGATTTTAATCTAAACTTTGTTTTCACACCCGTAATAACAGACTTTGAAAGCCACACTTAAAAACCTCACGCAACAGTGGCGCCATCTAGAAAGACAAAAAACGATAGCCCTCATTAACGGGTAACTCTTTCAGACTGATGGGCCAGACCAGTGTTTTTCAAACATTTTCATGTCGCGAGCCCCCTTGGTTTGAAAAATATTTGGCGACCCAAATATTGAATAGGTAATCATATTAGAAACATTGAATAATCATACACAATAACGGTGAGAGCATTTTAAAGTTACTACGACTCCCTTAAGGGGCATCTGAGACCCCCCGGGGGTCGCGACCCACAGTTTGAAAAACACTGGTCCAGACTGATGAAAATTAAACCAAAATGGACTAAGCTGACGCCAGAACTAACATGTAACCGAAGTATATGTCTGTGACTGTCTCTGTGTGTCGCCGGCAGATGTTCACCAACCCCGAGGAGCACGAGCTGATGCACGGGTTCCTGGTGAACCAGACGCTGCGGGAAAAGGACCAGAATCACGACGGGTTCGTTGACTTCAACGAGTTCATCGGTGACAGGGGTAAGCTGTGTTACTTGTGACCATATGCGTTCTGTGCCAAATTGTAGGTTGTATCTTAGGGGTCACACGCAGAAGTGGCCAAGACTTTGAGAGAAGAGCACAGTCATTTGTGGCCAAAATTTGGAGGGGTGGGCACAGTAAGATGCGGCGAGGATTTCGGGGCGCAACATTGCAGTTGCCAAGATTTGAGGGGTGATCACATTTCGGAGTAGCCAAGATTTCGGGAGAAGAGCATAGTCAGCAGTGACTAAAATTTTGGTGTGGGTTAGGTACAGCCCGAAGTATTTCAGTATTTCTGGACCGGTACGACTTGGGGATTTTCAAAAAATTAGCCTACTCCTTTCTCAAAGGGCAGGCAACGCTACCGTAATTCAAGTTATGTTATTGATGCCCATAGGCGGCGGTGATTGCCATTCATCAGGTGACCCGCCTGCTCGTTTGCCCCCTGTCAGATAAAAAGGTGCCCAAAATTATATTATAACACTACGAATTACATTTACAGGCTTACAGTAAAAACCAAAGCACCTGGGCCAATCAACTTTTTTACCGACACTAATCCGAGTAAGACAGCCGGTGAAATTACTGGCACTTGAGGTATCCCATCTTAGGCCTCTAGGTTGGCAACGCATCTGCAATACCCCTGGTGTTGCAGATGTTCATGGGCGGTGGTGATCTCTTACCATCAGGAGAGCCACTTGCTTGTTTGCCTTCCAGTCGAATAAAAAAAAAATCTGTCCGCGACATTTTTCAAACGATTGCAGATTTTTGTGAGTAAACATGTTTTTTCCGTAATTTAATAGATGGTGTACATGAATACATGCCATCCTACGTATGAACCGTGAAATATCTTGTTGGAAGTACGATTTTTTGGTAACGCCAGAGACAATTTTGGTAACGCAGGAGACGCCCAAAGTGTCGGTAAAATAGTTGATTGACCCACCTAAGAATAATAAGTATAAAAAAGGTAGATACCAAAAAGAAAAGAATATAGGGTTTGATTTATGTTGCGATAGGCGACACCGCGGCATGAATGGAAACATGCGAGTACATGCACGCTTATCACCATGGCGTGGGTTATCTAGAAACAGATGAAAGAGAACTGACTATTATTATTTTTTATCTACATGCATATCATAGCTTCCCTATTATATGTTCAGAAACGACTATCAAATGGCCTTTATTAAGAAACCTGGTATCTGCGGGTGCATCTTAATGTTCACATTAAAGTACAGTGCATCTTAATGTTTACATTAAAGTATCGGTAATACTTTTTTTAACAATGCATATCTGTACATATTATAGAAAACTTATGATATGCATGTAGATAAAGTTATGTATGCGGCTATACATAATTAGGCATTAAAACACTCGTGTGATCTTATTATGAAACTCGCCTTCGGCTCGTTTCATAAAAACACACTCGTACTTTAATGCCTCTCATTATGCACCAGCCACATAAATAACTATTTTCATTTAATATGCTGCTTCAAGGTCTACCCACTACACCATCCATGACTGTAATATTATAACAACGTGTCAGGCAAACATATATCCTTTGTATCGAAAAGTACGATATTCCTATGGTTTACAGTACTTTCATTCTAGCATGGTGCAGGTGACACTTAGCACCGTACTTAAATTAGATAACACGAAAATTTTGCTTAGAAGCAGGGCTTTGCTGACAGTGGATATTTAGAACGGTCATTTAAAGCGTACTTTTATCTGGGACCTAACTTTTTTAACAGACTTTTTTACTTACGCCCTAGACGTGGTTCGCCAGCTTTGTTATTTTGGATATTATTTCAAAATTCTCAAGATTCTTTTCTCAATGAGCAATTTGTACTTTATGATGTTAATTGATGATGTTAATTGATTCTTGATGTTAATTGGTCCTTTATAAAGTACGCGAGGGCTCAGGAGGATATTTTAATATACCTAAAAAGTTGGGTAGACCGTAGAACCCTTGGTGCATGAGTCCGACTCGCACTTAGCCGGTTTTATTGATAATTTAGTAGAATCTCGGAATTTAATCGCTCGGCAATGAACTAGAGACGAAGCAGAGAATTGAGTTTACTACTATTTTGTTTAATTTGTATATTGTTCAATAAAATTATATTTTTACTAACCAAACTTGGAACTATGTATACCTATAGAAAAAGCCTGTCTTTAAAATTCGCCCCTAAATTGACAAGATTTCATTTTTTTAACCCCTGTAAATTACTACAGGAATCAAAAGAGTTTAGCCTCCTGAACATGGGAAAATATTTATTATAATTTATTTCTCCGTATTAAAAAAAAAAATGAAAAAATATATCTGAATTTACCAACACTACCACAGAAAAGATATGTTTCCTTTGCCTTTTTCACCAGAAAAAGGAGCCGTCATAATTTTGACAAGGTCTACGTCAGATTTACGTGATCTTTTTTTTTAATAGAGACTAGACAAACGTAATGGATCTATTGTGTGGTACTTTTGGAGTTATGCCCTTTTAGAATAAGCACATCTTAAAAAATCTGTAATAAATTAATTAATAATCGTAGCGAAATTTTAAAAATATCAGCGTCTTTCTCTTTCCAAACAGAATACAGAGAACGAATCAAATTATAGTCTTTGAAATATGAAATCTTGTCAATTCCGATGTCTGTACACGATCCATAAACAGCCCCTTTATGATGTAACAGTCAACAAACCTTTATTATTCAAATGGTGACCCTCGGCCGGCCGTGACGGCGTGTTCAGTGAGAAGCTTATTCGCTTTTGTCAATTGAAACGTGTTGGTATGAAACATTAATGGAGATTGATGACTGGACCTTGTTCACCAAGTCAAACGGTGTCAAGTACATGTGGCATAAATCTCCATCTTAAGTCACATCATAGTGGACGTATTTTAGCAAAAACGTACCAAACCTCAACAATTTTTTTTAAATTATTTCAGTAACATCAAAAGTGATATTAAATAACAACATGACAATGCTTTGGAACTAGAGAATCCGGGAACTCGGGATTCATCCATACTAAAATCCCGGGATCGAATTCACTGTTTGGAACGTTTTTGCTAAAATACGTCCAGTTTATAATCAGGTCTGTATCGTCGTGGTCTAATATAAATATCTATGGCTTATTCTGAAGATTGATATTAAAAATGCGAGAATTTGAACTCTGTCTGTGTGTGCGTCCGTGCGTCCTTCCATGTGTGCATGCGTGTGTGTACATTTTTTTTTTTTTTTTATTCGACTGGCTGGCAAACGAGCAAGTGGGTCTCCTGATGGTAAGAGATCACCACCGCCCATAAACATATGCAACATCAGGGGGATTGCAGATGCGTTGCCAACCTAGAGGCCTAAGATGGGATACCTCAAGTGCCAGTAATTTCACCGGCTGTCTTACTCTCCACGCCGAAACACAACAGTGCAAGCACTGCTGCTTCACGGCAGGATTAGCGAGCAAGATGATGGTAGCAATCCGGGCGGACCTTGCACAAGGTCCTACCACCTGCTACATGTGCATGTACACGTCAAATTGAATGAATTTGGTTGAAATTTGCTATGCAGTTGGCTGCATCTCTAGTATAACACAGGCTTTTTTTTACCTGGTATTCCCAAGATATTGAGATGTGTACGCATGTAAAATTGCGAAAGCTCGTCCGCGGTGTTCCCGAATAGCGTCGACATAGTCTTTCAAGAAAAAAATCTCATTTAAAATAAGTCTGCAAGCACCAATGACTCTCGGAGTCGTAAGTGTCCGTAGATGACAGAATTTGCATACTTGGGACCCAAATAAATTTAGCTTTTTTTCTTTCTTATAGCTTCTAAAGCGGAGTTTAGACTTGCAAGAAAATCGTGCAAGTTGCCTTACAGAGGCCGTAAACCCAACGAGTTTGTAGTGGCCAATCGAGCGCCGCAATGTAATTTTCTCAAAAATGTCCGTAAAAGTTGACATTATTCTTTACATATCAGAAGGTGAAGTGCATAGTTTATGGTCAGCGAAAAATTAAAAAGTTGAAAAGATTGCAGGCGCGCTAGCTCGACAATAATGAATTAGCGCGCCTGCAATCAGTCACAATTTTTTTTTAAAGTTGAAAAGGCCATGGACACAAGTCGTATACAGCCAAGTCTCAGTGGCCGGTAATGGCCGGTATCAGATATTTTGTTGGAACTTCGGACTTTTTCAATTGGGTCTGAAATAGCTTGTGGTGTTTTCGGTGGAAAAATACACCTATAGCATAGCATAAGAAAAATATTAGAATAAAATTAAATGTTATAATATATTTTGAGAAAAAGTGTATTCTATTTCAGAATTATTCACCATTTTTGAGAAAAGCTTTATATTAGTCTCGGCTGGAATAGCAATTGCTGGCTTCGTATTAGTTAAACGGACTCGCAAGCTCGTCCGTTTAATACTCATACTCAGCCAGCAATTGCCTACTTCCAGGCCACGACAATAATCTACTATTAACTTGCACGATTTTTCTTGCATGTCTAAGCTTGGCTTAAGTTAACTGTTACTAGCGATATGAATCCAAGTTATTTGAAATAAATGATATTATTATTATCTTGAGTTGCAGGCAAGCGGATAAAGAACCTGACTACAAAGCTTGACGTCCAGTCGCTTTAATGGTGGTAAATATGTTATTGTATTTGTTGCAGGGATGCAACAAGACCAGTCGTGGATGGTGGCGGAGAGGGACAAGTTCGACCACGACCTCGACACGGACCGCGACGGCCGCCTCGACGCCGCCGAGCTGCGCCGCTGGGTCGTGCCCGACAACGAGTAAGCACACGCGCCGCGCACCTACCTAAAGCCGAGTTTAAACTTGCAAAAAAATCGTGCAAGTTGCATTACATTCATCATCATCTCAGCCTATATATGTCCCACTGCTGGGCACAGGCCTCCTCTCAGAACAAGAGGGCTTGGGCATAGTTCCCACGCGGGCCCAGTGCGGATTGGGAACTTCACACGCACCATTGAATTGCTTCGCAGGTTTGTGCAGGTTTCCTCACGATGTTTTCCTTCACCGCAAAGCTCGTGGTAAACTTCAAATGTAATTCCGCACATGAATTTCGAAAAACTCAGAGGTGCGAGCCGGGGTTTGAACCCACGACCCTCTGCTTGAGAGGCGATAGGTCAAACCACTAGGCTACCACGGCTTCTACATTACATTGCGAGGCCGTAAAGCCAACGAGTTTGTAGTGGTCAATCGAGCGCCGCAATGTAATGCAACTTGCACGATTTTTCTCGCAAGTCCAAACTCGGCTTAACACTCGTATGAGGGTCGATCAATTTTGCTTGTAGGTACTTAATATTAATTAAACTCCCGTGAGATATATTGATCAAAATAACTAAATTAAACGGTCCAACTCACGATTCTTTCTCGACGATTTTTTCTTGTACCTCGTTGCCATGGTTACGTCCCCTGGCCAACTCTTTAAATTTTAAAGATTACAATTTTAAAACCATGACTTTCTATTTTTTTTGTGGTTATAATTCATCAAGCGTATTGTTCGTAATTACAAGCCCATTATTTTATGGACTGTCTCCAAAGCACATTAGTAACACGTATTATAACAGTTTTTTAAAGAAATTGTCGCTGTTGTCTCTTAGACAACGGGGCAAAATTACAAACAAGAAAATGTTGATTGACCCCTCAGTTCAAATAAAAAGTAAAGATGGAGCGCGGTGAAACGCCCGGTGAGGCCGGTTTTATAAACATGTGTGCGTAGGCCGGTGTTGCCGTAATAATTCTTAGTACCCCGATACTACAAAAATATCGTAACCGTTGAGTAACGTTTTAATAGCGCTTTAATTACTTTCACACTTTGATACCGTTACTACAATAAAAAACGTTGATAAACTTTTACAAGAACCAAATAACCACGTTGCGTGTCACTTTCTCACGTTTTAAGCCGTGTTAATAAAGAATAGAATTAATAAAAAAATGATTATATTACATAGGCGGCTTTTACCCAATACCTAATAGGGTAACTACAATATTATAATGGCCACACTAGTGTTGACGTTTTATGTTAAGTAATAAGGTTTTGGTGTAGTTTGGTTGCAAGTGTGTGCGTGTCACTGTGTTAGCACACGGATTGATGTAGTTTGACCGGCCTCACTTCGTTGTTCACAGCGCCCTATCTCTAGTTTTTATTTGAACTGAGATTGACCCATGAATTGGCCATTCCCGGTTGCCCGCACCCCTAAAAAGCAAAATCAAAGTCAAGATAACTTTATTCAATTTAGGCTCAGGCACATAATGCATGTCAAAAAAAATCTACCACCGGTTCTTAAAAACTTTTGTTGAGAAGAAACCGGCATGAAATTACACGACGACGAATATGTTTTAATTTATATATTTTTTTATTCTACTGGATGGCAAACGAGCAAGTGGGTCTCCTGATGGTAAGAGATCACCACCGCCCATAAATATCTGCAACACCAGGGGTATTGCAGACGCGTTGCCAACCTAGAGGTCTAAGATGGGATACCTCACGTGCCAGTAATTTCACCGGCTGTCTTACTCTCCACGCCGAAACACAACAGTGCAAGCACTGCTGCTTCACGGCAGGATTAGCGAGCAAGATGGTGGTAGCAATCCGGGCGGACCTTGCACAAGGTCCTACCACCTGCAATGAGTCGTCATTGAAAGACTAGTGTGAAAAAATATTAAAATATTCGTTTAAAAGATGTTTATTAAATTTTAGGAATTGTAGCAACACAAAGGTACGAAATGACATTAAATAAATCCTTTATTTCAAATAAGTAATTACTCCAGCAGTTATACTGGATTAATCCTCTAGTACAGGTTTCGAAGGGCGGTTCTAATTTACCATCATGCAACCCTCTTATACTTGTTGTTGAGTAAAAGGGCCAATCAACTTTTTAGTGTTGTAATTCTGCCCCATAACGCAGGAGACACCTGTGATACACTTTGTTAGAAAAATGTTTGCAATGTATACTATTAGCACGCTTAGGAAATGAGCCATGAAGGAATGAGGGCTATCGCGTATGAATATCGCCACTAGAGGCGCTAGTGTAGCGTGAGGTCTCCGAAATGTCAAATCTCATAGTTTTTGGGTGAGCTACGCGGGTTTATTTTAAATTAGAATAATTTTGTGAGTATTTTGCAATATCTGGAATTAATTATGGCAAATATGCGTTCCGGGGCAATGAATGTCTGTGTTTTGCGACAGTTTTGTATTTCGGAAACCTTTGTCCTCCCTTTTTTCCGAACAAAACGGGGACTATGCAACACTGTGGCATGCTCGATATTTTTATGGTACGGTTTTAAGGTGTATTAAATATGATTTTAATCTAAACTTTGTTTTAACGCCCGTAATAACAGACTTTGAAAGCCATACTTAAAAACCTCACGCAACAGTGCGCCATCTAGTGAGACAAAAAACGATAGCCCTCATTGCCTTAAAACTGTCACAACTCCTAACTTTATAGTGGCTTTTTACCTCAAAAAATCATACTTTTAATAGGTAACTCAGGAAACGTTACCATGGCAACAAGCTACACTAAAGAGTCGGTTGACCCAAAAGGTACACTTAAAATAAAAATCCTCAGTTAATTTTTGATGATGGTTTGCCCCGCAGCGAGATAGCAACCGAGGAGGTGGAGCACCTGTTCGCTTCAGCGGACGACGACGGCGACGGCCGCCTCGCCTTCGAGGAGGTGCTGCGACACCACCAGCAGTTCGTCGGCTCCGAGGCCACGGACTACGGAAATGACCTCATGGGGGAGCACTTTGATGACGAGTTGTGAGGTGGAATGCTCTACCAAGATAAGCTTAGGTATAGTTTTACGCGCGGGATGGATGAGGTTGGGAAAGCCGAAGGGCGTAACATGCCACAGTTCGACTGCCACTTCCTGGATTCTTTTTCAGCTTAATAAGTGCGGATTAATGGGGAATTGTTTTCCCACTTTGTTAGCACTGCGGACAATAAAGAATAAAAATCCCAGTAGTTGAATAGTCTTAGCAAGCAGTACCGTTTTACCCATAACTCCCTCCGACCTCACGGGGACCCCGAAAGTCCGATATATTCGTTTCGAAGAAAATAAAGTTTTGATGTCAAATTTTTACGTTCCAACGGGGCTTATCCATAGGTGGGGTGTTGAGGTGGTGAGGCGGTCAGAACGGCTTTTCCAAGCTCTTCCATCTATCCCGTGATTTACTGGAGTTACGAGGAATGAATTAAACAATGTAAGACATGCGTAACTACGTAGCTTACAGGCGGAGCTGAGCGAAACTGACAATTTTAGAAAGGAATGTGTATAGAAAATACTAGATTTATCATTGGAAATTGAAGTTATTGACCGCCATTTGCGAATTACCTATCGACCGTAGAGTAGATAGTTTTTTTTTTCTCAGCTCCGTCAGTAATTAACCAGTGTCTTTAATCGAACGAAATTAATGTAACATGGCTGACACTGCCATCCTCATGTGTGTGAAGCATTTTTTTTTTCATCACACTTGCTCGTAAAACAGTGTCGTAACATGCAGGCTACCTTGGTTGCAACCCCCCAAATAAAACCCTCGACCTTAATGTGCTTGTCATGAAGCCCGTGGTCGGTAAATGAGTCATTGCCCGTACTAATTTTCTTGCCATGAAGCCCAAGGTCGGTAAATGAGGCAGTGCCCGTACTGATGGCGCTGCGCATGGCGTAGCAGCAGGACCACATGCACACGCGGCTCAGGCACATGCTGAGGGAGGGGGAGGTAGAGGGCGGCGCTGCCAAGAGCGCAGCCTAAGGTATCGCCAATATTTGGAAGAATTATATTTTTTCTTTTAGAAATATAAAATTTTACTCGCAAATGTGATGAAAAACATTGTATGTCGCACGGGCGGTACTAGAATTACGAACATCGACTCATTAAAGCCCTGTCTTCGACTTCGGGCTTCTAATAGACTCTCGTTCGTAATTCCTTATTTACCGCCCTTAAGACACAATTACGATCTGGCCAGAGATTAAAAAATTGCTATATTTATTATTAGTCGAAACTTTAAAGTATTGCAGTTCAAATAGATTTGATATTTTCATGTAGAGTGAAATAGGTTAAAAGATTAAACTTCTACTTGCAAAGATTTATCATGTTTTTAAATCAAAATGTAAACGAAAATTTGTTTCCGACCAAGAAAAAAACTAACAAAATAGTTGGAAACTAAATCTGCAATGTTTCACTCTTTCTTGAGATCTGATTCTCCCTTACTTGATGTAGAACCGAAGAACCTCATTGCGTTTACAAAATCTGTTCACCAGTCACAACACAAACTATAAAAGCCTGTTTACAAAACAAGGCTCTTGCAACTATAACGAGTAAGTTTGTTTAATTTAGTACGACTCACGGGCTAATTCAAATTGACACAACTGTTACTCACCTTCCACCGATGTCTATTCTAAGCAAGTTTACCTACTGGTTAGGTAAAACTATTTTACTGTTAATCTACGGACCTCTAAAACAACAATGACATAATTGCCATTTTTTTCCCAAAAATTATTTAATGATAGGGGGCGGTCATAAATCGATCAAAAATGAGTTTTTCGCGTTTATGTCCAAATAGGGAAAAATTGCATTTGGGTCGATCAACTGTCTTGTTACCTTGTTGCCATAGTTAAGCACCCTAGACAACTCTTAAAACCATGAGTTTCTTTATGTATTCTGTGGGTAAAATTCATCGAGCATACATTTTTGTAGTAGTTACAAGCCGATTATTACATATTAAGTAGTAGCATATTATTGTTTAAGTTTTTTTTTTTAAACTTTGTAACTGTTGTATCTTGGACAACGGGACAGAATAACCCATTTTACGTCAATGTTGTATTAGAGGTGCGAAGTTTGTATTTAATTTACTAATGCCAAAGTTACTTAAAGCACATTTACAACGATTAAATACATAAATAAAGGCAAACAATTAGCCCTCGGCTCTTTTTCATCCGGATGTATTTTACCTACGTTTTTTTTTATTCGACTGAATGGGAAACGAGCAAGTGGTCTCCTGGTGGTAAGAGATCACCACCGCCCATAGACACCTGCAGATGCGTTGCCAACCTAGAGGCCTAAGATGGGATACCTCAAGTGCCAGTAATTTCACCGGCTGTCTTACTCTCCACGCCGAAACACAACGCAAGCACTGCTGCTTCACGGCAGGATTAGCGAGCAAGATGGTGGTAACAATCCGGGCGGACCTTGCACAAGACACCTGTAAACCTGCCTGTTTTGGGGGCAAGTCCCCCAATCAAGTCGAGCGTTGTATATTTTTGCACGAATCGCCGCGCAAAAGGAATGCGTAGTTTAGGCTGCATTTCAACCAGCAAGGCTACTACGAAACTCGAAGTCCGTGTCGTGCGGTCCCTCTGATACTTATACTATTTAATACGAGAGCGAGAGGGACGGTACGATACGAACTTCGATTTTCGTAGTAGCCCTGCAGATATGTGCAAGGAATGTGTTTTTCATGAACCAACAGAAACACTTCATTTACCTAGCCTCGCACAGCACCGCTCTTGTGGAAACAGCGGAGCGAGGGTAGATAAATGAAGCGTTTCTATTGGTTCATGAAAACCAGATTCCTCGGAACACATCCTCGCACATCTCTGGTGAAAACGCAGCCTTAGAGGCATCAGTGCCACTGTTAAAGGTCACAGCTCGTTAGAGCCACCCGGCACCCGACCAGCACCGCCGCGACTTTCCGCGTCCACTCGTTGTTGACAGGTGGTCCACGCGCGGACGCCGCGTTGACAACAAGTGGACCTCGCGTGGTCAACGAGACGGTCGCGTGGTCCACGAATTTTTTTTTTATTCGATTGGATGGCAAACGAGCAAGTGGGTTTCCTGATGGTAAGAGATCACCACCGCCCATAAACATTTGCAACACCAGATCCGAGTAGTCTATTATGATATGAGGGTGGGGAGCGCCGCGCCGACCGCGCGCGGTTCACGCGAGGCAAACGTACGAGCAGCGAGCTGTCACCGAGTGGTCCACTCGCCGTCCGCGCGTGGACACGAGCGAGCGAAGCGATCCGGTGACGCTACGGAGTTGATGTAATGAGCGCAAGCCCATACAAATCCATATAAAGAATACAAACCGCTCGCGGCGAGGCGGTGCTGATCGGGTCCCGGGTGGATCTAATTAGCTGTGACCTTAAATATTTATAAGCAAATAGCATAATTTAATTATCAATCAATTGATGTACTTTTTGGCATGACATAACTCGATTCACCATACATTTTATATGGCAACACTGAGCTGTGACGTCACTCATTTGACTAACTAGAACTTATACTTACTTATTTGTTTCAATGCAAAAAAAAATGTTTTTACAGTTGAAATTTGAATTGGTTTTCGGTTTCATTTTAAAGTGTATTATAATTACGTCATGGAATTATTGATTAATGGTGTCAAATATCTCCTATTCCGACAGCAGGCCTCAAGAAATTAGAACTTCGTATCGTGCCGTCCCGCTCACACTCGTAGTATTTAGTCAGAGAGTAAGTGGGACCCTAGGACCAACAGAGGTCACCTTCAACATCAACTGTACTTCTTATTTTATCAGTTTTTTTTTCGCCTGCACTATAAAAATACTTTAGAAACAGCCGTTCTAGACACAGCTAACAGCAGCGGGTGATTGAGGATTCCCATATCACTATGACTTAAATTATCAATTTTATAATATGAAAATTTGTAAAGTACTATGCGTATTTAGGGTTCAATTTCCTTTTTACGAATAAACAAGATTTGTTTCTAACTTTCGCTTTTAGACAGTAAGCCAATTTAAATGTAAATTCTGTGTATTTTAAGTTTTTTTTAATTCAGTTTGACTTTTGATTTTCAAGGCACATATTTCAACCACTCCTGTAGGGATATTTGCCTAAATCCTGGGGTGGTGTAAATAGAAATGGCGGAAAGTTCCCTAAGGAATTGTAATGGTCCCTGAAAATCGAGTCTTGGATCTCCCTTAATCCTGGGTGCACTGTGTTTATTGAATAATGCAAGTTTTGTTCACAAAATAACAGCTACCAGCTGACTAGTCATATTATGTACTACACACAAGGATGTGAAAATAACAATTCGAAACTTATACATTGGTTAGTGTGATATATGCCTTAATACAAGGTATAGTCGCAGTTGCACACAAACAACAGCAGGGCTACTACGAAACTCGGAAGTTCGTGTCGTGCGGTCCCTCTGACACTTATACTATTTAATACGTGAGCGAGAGGGACCGCAAGTTTCGTAGTAGCCCTGCAGACTATTATTCACTTCGGTCAAGTATTATGTATTAGTATTTTTAAATTTATTGACAACGCAAAGAAAAATTCATCATGCAATTTATTTAATGTAGATGAATTTTTGAAAATGTTTACATTTTAGGGCCTATTTTTGTACTTATTTCAATTCTATGTCAGTTGAAAACTAATGTACACAATTCTTAAATGCGTTCAACTTGTTTTAAGCTTCTTTGGGCATTGGAAATAACGTGTGGTATTTCTAAGGTTATATTTTTATTGAGTGATGTGCTGTTGTTTCGTGTACTTATTATCACTATATTTTATCGTTGTGAAAGTCCTTGGATAGAAAATAAATTCATATTTATTATTAATGTTTCTTTTCTTAACTATACGGCGTAGCCTACACTATACTACGGCCATTACAATCGTGCGAACTGAGTCATCAATCATTTTAAAGCTCTCTCGCTCGCAATCACAGGCCTTATGGGACTGCCCTAGCGTTCTGTGTGGTGTGACACTAGGGAAATCCCATAAGGCCTGTGAGTGCAAGCGAGAGGTCCCTTTAACCGTCATTGTCTGAATTATAAGACAGAAATTGACCAGATTTTGACGGCTATTCGCACGTTTAGAATGAACTGACACAATTCGAAATAGTCCATATTGCCAATTGTATTTCCAAAATAAACACTGTTCTGAACGAAATCTGGTCGAGTTTTAAATGAGAATATTTCGAGTTGTGCCAGTTTTATTCTAAACGTCAGAAGCACCGCTGCTCATTGGTCGATTTCGGTGGCTAATATACCCTTAAGTTCTACACAAAGTTCCAACACAAAAAAATCGTGCACGACTGCGCCGTGTGAACCCAGCCTTAGGGTGCCACTGGGAGGGACGGAGCAAAGACGACAAATTACGTTTGGGGAGCAGCGCGAGACGTGGATTTCAATACGACTACACGTCTCCGCTCCTATGTTAATGGAACGCATTTTTAAGGCTCCTTTTCTTTGGTCGATACGATAAGTCCGTCGATATATATCTCCCAGTACGCGGGATAGACTAATGAAATTCAGCGATTGCTTGCGACGCCATGCGTGAACTAAAATCTCCAGCACCCCACATGCAGGCTCTAACGACAAGCGAAAATCAGCCTTTACGAACACAACTAATGCAAAGCTCCTTCACTTTGCGTAAGAACACATCGAGTACTAAAATGCAGGGGTTTTTAAAATAAAACACTCCATACATTTACAATTTTTTTTTTTATTCAATATAATAATCTTAATAAATCCAAAATATTTACACAATACAAAAACATACAGTTCGACCGGGATGTCAGCGTCCGCCTGTGGAGCTCCGCTTCATTATACAGCTGTATGAAACGCCTGGTCGCGGCTCTACGCTATTTTATACTGAATTTTCAAAATTACCGCTTCCCGCCTCCCCGGTTTAATTTATACATTTGCTCGTACATCACCTACTTGGACATGTAGGTTCCTATTACAATTTTTTTGAGGAAACAACTACTATGCCTACTTAATTATAGTAAATTACAAACATTTGAACCGCTCTAGAGAAGCTGAGAAGCGCTTAATCAGTGCGAGCTCATAACGGACCGTCCTGGATATTAGATTAATGCATTTGCTACTGGCAAGGCAAATTCGCGTCTGCGTGACTATCGTGTGCCGCTGTCAAAATTTACCCGTAAGTTGTACGCTTTGCGACACAGTGTCTGGTCTAACAGCTGAGAGCAAACGCGTCGAGCAGTTCTCATCATTCGGTATTCCGTCAATTAATCCCCCTCACCTTCGTTCACTACCAACTCTTTAGCAGACAAATGCTCAGTAATGTACCATCATGGTATAATGTAAAGCCACAGTTGATGGAACCCCGCGGGCGAGGAAGCGGCGTTACACGATTGCACGTTGCGGTACACAGCCGCGATGTAAAACTTAAACAATTTCATAAAAAAACAACATTGATTGCGTTATACGACATACATAAATAAAAATATGTAATATAATTTAGATCTCGCGAGAGGCTGGCACCGCTCAACGTTATCGCAGGTAGTTGGCCGCGAGGGCAGCGCGCGAGTTTAAGAGGTTCCCAGACGGTCAAATTTAACATGTAAAGCATGTAGGTTTTTCTGACCGTCTCGGAACCTCTTTAAACTTGTCTATGGTAGGCAAGCCACCCGCCCGACCAACGGCAGGACCGACTAACAAGCGCTATGAGTTGCATACGCGCAAACGCCACATATGTATTACATTTATATTATAACCTATGTATAATTATTATACCGGGACTCGACTATACAAATCGGGATCGACTTTTAATAACAAATATTGCTTCAAGTAAAGCACGGATTCTACTCGCGGTTTGGGTTATATCACAAATTAACTCGTCGATAGCTTGAGGCGTCCCTGCGATCGTTCACGTGAGGTGTGACGCGGAACTACGCAATCTGTTTAGCTTAATATCGTGTAGGACCGCTCCGGTGAACGACGAACCGACACGGCCCGATCCTACGCCGTAAGAGCTTTACTGACGCTGGCTGTTAATAATTTAACATCTATCGCGTAAATCATAGATAATAAAGGAGTCCGTAAAATGATTTCACTTGTATTACCCTATGTTAACAAGACCTGGATCGTGTCGGTCGGTCCTTCACCCAAGCCTGTATGCTAGGACCTCGGCGAGCACTAAGCCCGCCGCGGCTGGAACCCAAGCGAGTGGAATGGTTCAACAAACAGGTTATACAACATAACCTCCATAATTACGTTTAAAAACTGCCACAGTTACATACGACCCAATCTAGATACACTTCTCTTAAAAATATATAATCATACAGAAAATATACTAATATAATTAATATAGAACAAATTTGTCCAATGATTATTTTATTAGGTATATAAAATAAGTTCCTAGCTGAGATGTAAGTCTAGTTTAACATAACTATGCGCATGCTTGACGAGGGACGAGTCGCCCCACACAGCCGGCGGGTACTGGCTTAGCTGCACCGGTAATTTGAATCAGTAGATATACCGGTATAACCACGTACTTCGAACAGTGCCTTACTTCACTTGTAGAACTTTATCTGGCCTGGAAAGACAACTTTTTTGTATTCTTTTCTTTGGCCAAGTTTTGTTTCATCGATTTTTTTTTCGATAATTTTGCAATGCAGCTGTGGCTAACAAGTTCACAAATAAAGTCAGAGTGTACACCGGTATATCTACTTACAAATAACGCCACAGAAAACCAAGTTCCCATAAGAAAATTCTTGAGTTAAATCGCAAAGCTGTGGTATCTACTAAGTGTTAATATATCACTTGATTGTAGACCTTCGTAGACACGGCGAGTGTAGGGCGGGACGCGAATGGAGAATTAATTCTAAAATTATGGAGCGATGAACCCGGGAACTGATCGTCCAGCGAAGTGGCAGATATCTTTACGTTCCTCATATTTTATTTAATCTCAGCTTGCATTATACGCTTAGTCTTCCGACAAGACTCCTCTAGCTGCAATACTATTTATGCGCATATTTGGAATATAATTTATAATTTTATTTTGAATAATTTACTTTTAAATTGCACTGGTTAAGTTCGTGCTAGTTCGTGAAGAAATCTGCCACTGAGCTACCAGACATCTAAAAATTTATTTAAAATACGATAAGACGTTAATATTACATCCCTATAATCCAGCTCGTCGAAGTATTATATACTTCCGAACGCTTTAACAGCCACTACGAGAAATACCGCTTACTCCGTCACTCATATGGCCAAATGCAGCTTTGGACAGAGACAGCGAGTGAGTTACTGAGTTTACAGTGCTAAGTGGAAGTTTGAACATTGTGAGCTGTCACTTAAAGTATTGATGATGAATGAATGAATGAGCGAATGGAGAACGAATGTAAATGCACCTTCACCACGATTTTGACAGTAATGAAGTAAGAGTAAATTATACTTTGGGGATACCAAAACAAGCGTGTAAAAGTAATATTTCGTGGTTAAAATATAATAAGTGTAGTTTGAGAACTGTAAAGAGTTTTCTAACCAAAGTAATTGCGTTAACTGTATATTAGACTAAACCAAGGGGCGTGTGCGGTTGCGGTGACCGAACGGAGCCAAAAACATAGAAGGGTCCGCAATGTGGCGTCACGTACATCACTCTATCAAAAGTCAAATCTAAATATCAGTTCTTTTCAAACCCCGCAATGTAACCCTCGTATGTCAAGGCCGAGCTATACATTCGTGACGACTGTCAGAAACTACGTTGAACTGTTAACTAGTTCCCGCTGAAACATTTGTTCGTACCACAATAATAAACAATGCATTTTAACTTTCTTAATATCTAACTATTTATCGCAACACCTCAACGCTCGATCAAATATCTCAGCGAGTTGACTATGAGGCATTAGGTAGATATCTACTTTTATACACATGTTAAGATCCGTCCCCACCGCAGCTGTATCTAGTAATTACAGTACACTTATTTTAATAAGAACAAAGTTTTCTTGAAAAATCTCATTCGGGGTTAATTTACGCAAATTGAATTGCAGTCAAATCTTTCTTGTCTTTTCACTCGAGTGCCGGCAATCGACAATATTAATAAGAACGAAACGTTCAAATGTGTCCTTGTGTATTTTGACCAAATAGTGGCCAAGTTCGTTGGATTTGAAACCTGACGCCATATTGTTTGGCATTACTATCCAAGTCATTG